>NC_045688.1:16869931-17186685 GCF_003331165.1 Xiphophorus hellerii | reverse complement strand
CTCAGGTCAGGAGCAGCAGACGAAACGACTTCCAGGAGAGGGAGGGGGGTAATCAATCTTCTGGTCAGGGTCCCAAAGTCTCTGAGAGGAAAAAAAATCTCCCCGCGGGGTCAGGGTGGCACTTACAAGTCAGGGAATGTTCTCTGATTATTCTGGAGGAAAACTAATCTGTGATTAATTGCCTGCTTCAGACAGATGAAAGGAAAACAGTTCCAAGTCTGCTAAACGTGCCCAAATAAAAGGGGAAGTAGAGTTTTTCAGCAACAATGTAAAGTCATTCTAAAGATTTTAACTTCCTGTATGTGATATCTTTAATCAGTTCCCCATTTTTTCCTTGCTTTGATCAATTACTTTTAGGATTTTTTTTTGGTTGTGTCTACACCTTTCACAATAACAAATATTGCTGGACAACTTATAGTTTTAAAGTAATGTAATAATAATGCAGGAACACGTTCTCGAAGACCAACAAACTTAAAATTCTAATGAATATTTAACAGTGGAACTGGGGCACAGTTAAAATATCCCAAATAAATAAAAAAAACAGACACAACAAATGAAATTAATCATGATGTCTCTGTAAACAAAATTGTTCTTCAAAGAAAGCTCTAATTGAGACCTGAGCACCAGACTGAGGACTTTAGTCATCCAGTTTTTGGTTGATAGAGCGAAAATAGAGAAGAACAATAAATCACGCAAATGGAAATGATGAATCTCAAAAATCATCTCCGAATCGAATTGTGACCCTGAAAATTGGAATCAAATCCGTTGACAATGAGAGCAATCTGAAGGCGACGCATAAAAACCTGATCAGTTATGGATTATTGAGTATTTCCTACAGATGGAGCCTCTGCGCTGGATTCGCAGTAGACTGTGGTTGTTGCTGGCGTTACAATGAAGCTGTGATGGAGAGGAACAACAACAAGCCGGTTGTTGTTGAGTCGCAGTTAAATGTTGACTGGTTTCTTTGTGGTCCGACAATACGGAGCCAGACTTGTCCCCAGTTACTGCTCTGGTGAAAATTGCAGTTTAAAAATCTCCTGATTGGGATACAGTTGTGACGGAAAACATTTTCTGTAGGCTAAATAACTACCCTTTAATTAAAGTTATATTTTGATTAATGAAGAAATAACCAACCCTCTTCAGTGTGGAAGTTTAAGGAAGACTCAAACTCATTCGTTTCCAGTGCCAACAGTGTTTAGTCTGTTTAAAACAAACTCTTGTCAATAACTTTAAATTTATCTTCAGTCTAACTGCGGCTAATTCTGCTTTTTTCTTTAACGAGGCTGATTAGTGCGTCCAAATAGAATAGCTAAACGCCTGAGTTTGACGTCTGTGTTCCAGATCCCAGATGAAGGTCCTTTCCTGTCGGCCGTGGACTCTGGGCTCCTCGCGGCTCTGCAGCCGGCCCAAACCCTGCTCTCCTTGTTCCTGTCTTCTCCCGACGAGGAACCCGTCTCTGGGACCGGAGTCATCCTCTCTTACTCCAGCACTGGTACGGAGAGCAGGAAGTTGCGCACTCTCAGTCACGAAACGCGTTTCTGCAAAAGATTTCACCACAAACTGAGAAGCAAACTATCTATCTAGTTTTTGCACTGGTGGTTCTTTCCAGCGCCGGTCCCTGGAGCCTGCAGCATGGAGTCCAGCCTGGACGTGGATCCCAACGTCTACATCAGCTACAACCTGTACGAGACCACCGTCCGCTTCGGCCCCGCTAATTTAGGATACCAGAGGTGAGCCGGGGAGAGTTTGCTTCACTTCCTGTTTAGCCACTCCGGTTGCAGGCTTCAGCAACACTGCAAACACACCAAGCAGATCAGTTTTTTTTGTTTTTTTTTCATGAATATTTCTGTGTGTTGAACCTCGATGACTTATTACTAGGAAACATTTGCAATGGTTTGTGGACTGGAACGCTACATTAGACCGAAACGCTGTTTTGTGTTTTTTCTGTCGCCTTGCAATGTCATGCATGAGGTTTAGCAAGCAGCTACTTATCTGATTAGTTTTTAGAGAAGACAGGAAGTCAGTTTTGATTTAGATCAACATCTACACTGCAAAAAAACAAAATCTTACTAAGTGTTTTTGGTCAAGTTTCTACTTCAAAAGTACAATTGAAATAAGAGAAACTCAAAAGTAACTTTTCTGCAAGAAATAAGAGCTTGTTTTCAATGAATAATTCCTCAGTTCCACTAGAACTATTTCACTAATAACATGAGGAAAATTTCTTGCTATGAATTAAATAATCTACCAGTGGAACTAGTGGGTTTTTATTTATTAATATGAAGGAAATATTTACTTAAAACAAGCTCCTATATATTGTTGAAAAGTTACTTGTAAGTTAGTTTTCTCTTACTTCAAGTGTACTAAGATATTTGCACTACAAACAAGACCAAAAGCACTTGGTAAGATTTAATGTTTTTGCATTGTAACTCATCCCAAAGATTTGAAAAGCTGCAGCTTTGACTCTGAAATGTTGCAAAACCGCCACACGTTGGTGGCAGGTTCTCGTTTTACTGTCGGTTTGCGACTTTCAGGCGTCCTACTGGTGCAGGAACCAAAGCAGAGCAGACTGATGCACATCAGCTGTTTATCAGCGCTCACATCGCGTTTGTGTGCCGCCCTGACGAAAGAAGTGAAAACGCACCAGTCCGTGTCTGTTCTCTCTGCACACGATGCGCCAACAACAATTAAACAATTACTGTTTACTGTGGGTAATGAGATCCACAATCATTTTCATGTGACGGAGATGTATGTAATGTTTACTGTTTGCATATGAGGCGGCAGTCAAGTCAAAATCAGTCCCTGATGTTTTTTAGAGTTTACATTTATGGGCCTAACCTGACCCAAAATGTGGTCGGGCTCAGGCTTCTCTAATACGTTTGATTAGATCAGAGAAAGACAAACCAAACTGTAAAGTTGTGTTAATTTGCTTTCTAGTCTAAATTAGAGGTACAGAAAAAAAATCTGTTCTATAGAAAATCTGCCATCAGAGAAGCATTTGTATTTTGAATAATTATTTGATTTTTTTTTTTTATTTAAGAAAAAGTTAGGCAGCTAAACTAACCTATTACTGGTCATTTAAGCTGCAGATTTTTATGCACAATTCTATGTTTGAAAAATGTGGATCTCTATTCTACATATAACAGACAGCTTACCCTGTTAAGGAAAGAGAATAAGGTGTAGAGTTTCATTAGACTGTAACAAGTGCAGCACAAAGCACAGGCAGCCCCGCCCTGCTCTTCTCCTATCAGTCACATCCCAGATGATTTGCTCTTGACTCGCGCTGCGGTTCCAACAAGCGACAAAGTGGAGCAGGAAGATGCGAAATGAAAGATTAAAACACAAAAAAGTTGCACTGCTGACTCAAGTTGTGCTCTAAAAACTAAACCAGTGAAATTTTACTAAATAATATGTCGAGTTTAGATTTGATTCAAACTTAGTCGGGTCAAGTTGGGTAATTTTTTAAAAAAAAATTTAGGTAGATATTAGCTCTCTTTCTTTCTTTCTTTTTAAAATCTTTGTCAGAGGCCAAACCCCGGCAGCCTGCGACACGTCGACAGCAAGCGACACGCGCTGGCGCCTGGAGTACGACGTCTACCAGTACTTCCTGCCCGAGAGCGACCTATCAGAGAGCAGCCTGTTCAGCAGCCTCAAGGCTGTCGCCGACGCCCGAGGCATGGCGGCGAGCGGCAGACTGGTGAGAACCAAAACATGACCAGTAAACTATACGTTTAGCGACGCATCGATGAACGGCCGTCTTGTCTCCTGTAAGGTGGTGACGCTGAAGTCAACGGACAAGACGGCCGTGGCGTTCAGCTCCATCCCCGGTCAGGGCGTCATCTACTCCGTCATCGTCAGAGACCCCATGTTGAACACCTCCGCCTCCTACGTTCCTGCCCACACCTACGCCTGTAGCTTCACCTCCACTCTGGACGGCTGCCAGACGCTCGGTTAGCATCTGTCGTTGCCGCTGGTTTAACATCAATGTTTTAAAGAATTTAGTTTAAGTTAGGTGTGAACGTGTTGCAGGAAAAATATCGACAAAAGTTTTCTTCACCATCGCTGGCTTGGCAGGCTTGTTCGTCTGCTTTTTCGGCCATCGATTCTTCAAATGTGGTGAGTCGACACACTAACAGATGTATTCTTATCTGTTGGTGATGTAGAACCTGCTTTGTGATACTTAAAATAAGAATCCCTCAATAAAACTCTTAATTTTGAGATCTAACAAACAGGCACCTCAACCAGGGATTTATGAGCGTTCTGCTGAGTCTACCTGATTACATCTCAAATTCAAACTGTGTTTTTGCAAACTCTTACTCAGGGTTTGTATGGGTACTTGAAATCCTTCAAAATGCTTGCATTTCAATTAGGCCTCTTTAAGGTTTGGAAAATTCTCGTTTTCTGCAGAAAGTCCTTGACAGTGCTTGATATTCAAACTGAGCAGTTTTGTAATAAACTGCAATCAGACGTTTGATTCAAACCCTACATTTGGAAAACATGTACAGCTGAAACCAGATTTTTACGTACACCTAATTAAAGACAGCAAATTTTTTTTCTTCTCACATTTAAGTTAGATTGAAGTAAGTTTATCTTTAGGTTAGTTGGAATTACCAAAGTGATTTTATGTGACATAAAATTATATTTTAGTTTGCTAAAATATCCCTGCTGTAGAATGTCGAATACTGCCACAATACATTGTTAATAACGATAATAAATGATGTCATGTGGTAGTGATTGTAAATGCTTGAAAAGTACTTGAATTTTACTGTGTAATGTGCACAAACCCTGCTTATCTTAGCAGGCAGTGAAGGAGTTGTACAAAACACAGAAGTGAATGGAAACAGCTAGAAGTCTTACTTCTCAGTCTGTAGTTTGTTTTTTGGTTTAGGAGTTAATTCTCAAGACTCTTCATGCCTCTTCATCACATCCACCTAATGCCACACAGTGATTGGAAAGGAAGTGTAATTATTATGGGGGAACACAGATGTTTTGTATCAACAGAGGGCTCACGCTAATAAAAAATAAACTGCTATAAAACAAGTCATTTTTTAAACTGAGAAACATTATGCTCACAAACAACATCTGTGGTTTCACATACTACATCGCCATTCATGTATGTTTCAGGAAAATATTTTAAAATAACTTTCAAACTGTGAAAAACAATAGAAAGACATGGAAATATGATGAAGGTAACACTTTAGGAAGCTAATGGAGCTAATGTGAGTCAATCTACTTCCTGTATGGGTTAATTTGTCTTTCTCTCTTCCTGTGGTTCAGAGCTGTTCTGCATGGGATTCAGCTTCGCTGCGTTTTTCTTCTTCGTCCTCATCACAAGGACCACGCAGCTGGACTATGACAGTGAGACCCTCCTCCCAACCTCCTGACCCGTTCACACAGCGTCAACAAGTTGGGATTTATTTATTTTTATTTTTCTCCACTCCCAGTCCGGCTGACCGTGTCCGCTGTGGTGGGGGTGGTGGGCGGCGTCGTCCTGGTGATGAGCTGGTGGCGCTTCGGCTCCGTCATGGCCTGCGTGGTCGTGGTCGGCCTGATGCTGGGCTTCCTCGTCGCTGCCGTCGTCCTCTTCACCCCGCTGGGTACAATCCGCCTCTCTCTCTGTCACAGCGCACCTGTTCCTTGTTGTTGTTGTTGGGGGTTTTTTTTCTCGTCTTGTTTTGATTTTTAAATCTGTGCCTTGCCGTTTGAACACAGGAGACCTCGAAGTGTTCAGGAACTCGGACGTGGTTTTCTGGGTGACGTTCTGCTGCATCATGGTCACACTTCCGCTTTTCTTCGTGCGGTGGCCCAGAGAGGTAACACATTTCACACTCTGGTTACCTGACAGCGGCCTTCGTCTGGTGAACGTTGCCTAGTTACCACTGCAGCAAAACACCGGCCTTTCATTCAGTTTTCCTGTGGCAGATGGAGAAGGAAAGTGTTAAAAAATAAATAAAAACCTGAAATGTGCAAATTATGCTAGATTTTGTTTAGGAGCATCAGAGTGAAGGCTGACCGATGTACAGATGTAAGCCACACTTTTCAGATTTTATTTCTGTAATGGAAGATGCTGTGGGAAAACTGGTCAGAGCTGTTAGAGAAAATGAGTTTAAATACTTATGGGTATTAGTTTATTAAATAAACATGAAGAACTACATTTTTTATTTTAATATGAAGCACCACATTATGAAAGTTATATGGTGTAAATACTTTTGAAAGCCAATGTACGCCTTTATTAATAACTTTATTTATTAGTTTAGTAGATCACAGTGGATGGATTGGTTTGTTTTTAAACTGTGAGCTACTAAACAAATAGGTGCCATGCTGCCACCTGCTGGTAGTTTTGCTGCTACTGCAAGTCGGTGAGAAAAGAGATCAGATTATCAGTATGGTGCCCCCTGGTGGGCAAACAATCCATAGTCATTTGGACAAACTGAATGTTTATGAAGTTTATTTTTGTAGCTTCTAAGTTAGATGCGTCTAGTTTCTGTTTATCAGTGAAGGCAACATGAGTGCAGATTGTAGCTCATTCTTCTCCCACCCAGATAAAGTTGCATAGAGGACCAGAGTGGTTCACTAACCTGATTAGATGTAAAAATGGCCGCCATGTTTGAGATTCTCCTCGCTTCTTGTTTGCTCCAGGGAAACATCGTGACGTGCGGCGTCGTCGGAGCGTACGCCGTGGTGCTGGCCGTCAACGCCTACGTCTACACCAGCCTCTCCTACATCACGCTCAACATCCTGAAGCGCTTCCTCAACAACAACTTCAGCGCCGCCTTCACGGACGCGCCGTTCCAAACCATCGGTGAGTTTTCATCGACTTGTTTCAGCGCGAGCCGTGATCAGATTTTTAACCGCCTCGCCGTGTTGTCCTGCAGACTACGCCTTGATCACGGTGTGGGCGGTGCTGGGCGTGTGCGGCGTGGTGCTGCAGCTGTACCGCGAGCGCTCGCGGCCCTTCTTCCCGCCCAGCCCGTACCTCATGTGGCTGCAGGAGCGCGAGCGCCGCAAGACCAACGTGCTGGACCCGAGCCACCACGTGCCCTCGCTGCCCGGGCGCCTGGTGGAGAGGGCGCGGCAGCTGGTCGGGCGGAGGGAGCCGGCGGGCGAGCACACGCCGCTGCTGCTGTGACAGCCGTCGATGCCACGCTGCCACCTGCTGGCAGTTTTGCAGAGTCGCGGCGCAGATGGACAGGAAACGATTCGGTTACTTTTAACACTGACGACACGAGACTGAAGATCTGCAGAAAGACCAAAAGTCCTTCAACCACTACCTTTTTACTCAGCTCTTTTTTAAAGCAACGCAGATTTTTACCTGCACAATGAAACATGGGAGCCGCCATCTTTCTTTCCTTCACTTCCTTTTCGATCAGGATCCAGAACTCTGGAGGCTTTCAAACGATCAAGACTAAACATATAAACAAGTCCTCCCTCTGCAGACCTCTTCATATTTTGCACACTGGATTATATTAAACTATATGATGTTACATCGTTTAGTGCTGTGACGCGGTGTTTGAAACATTACTGATTTGTTTTTGTTCATTTAAATGTTTTAATATCAGACAAAGATAACCTTAATCAACAAAAAGCGCTTCTCAGATCAGGACTTCAATTATTTGTGGGAAAAAATGATCCGAGCCCAGCTGGCCCACAGCATCTCATTCGTCAAGACTTTGACTAGACCCAATCAAAACATTTATTTTTTTTCCCCTTTTGGAGTAACTTTGATAGGTCAGCCAGTCCTAGGAATGTTTTCCTCCTTTCTCTCCAGACTGAAGGACGTTATCTGGTCCTGATCGTTTCTGTCCTACTTCGTGTCGCTAAGCAGGTTCTAATTAAGTTCATATTTAACAAATCTGATTAATTAGGTCATTATGTATTTCCCCAGCTTATCTTTGTCTGATAATAGATTAATTTGATTTGAGATGTGACAACAGTTCATCGCAGCACCTGGTTGCCATGGCGTTTCTCAGGGGTTTTGACACAGCTTTTAGACCGATGAGTGCTGATGACACATGGTTAGATTTCTGAAGCAATTGAATATGTTTTGGGGTATTTTGTTCAGACAAGCCAACATGTTTGTAAGATTAACCTGTTTGAATTTTAATGTATTGATATTTAATAAAATGCCTTCAGTGTTTTTTGGACAGATTCTGCCGTAATGTGATTTCACTGCACTGCCTAATAATACGGGGGTCGACACTAACTGTGGCTGTTTAGAGTTGCTCACTTCGTGTTCTGCTCCCTTACTCATGAATGTGCCTTGAGCTTTTAATAAACGGGTGCTTTCCCTTCAAACTAATTTTCCCTCCAAGGTTCACTTTTAAAGTTTGCCCAAGAGCACTTTATGAAAAATATAATTCATCCTTTGCTTTCTAGCACTTCAGAAAAACTCCAGAGCACAATGCTGCCAACACCATGTCCCAATTCCGATATTTTGTCAAATCCGATTTTTTTTCTTTTGCCAGGGCGGTTCACACTGCCACACGTGCGACCTGTACGTGTTCTGCAGTCTGAATGGGCAAAGGACCTGAAAGTGTCCCGCATGCGCAGTAGAGGGCGCAATAGAGTCAGCGTTCTCAGTGTTCTGCCAGCCGCCATAAAAAGAAGTAGTGCTCATGGACCTTACCAAGCTCCGCCCACAACTGACCTAAAAACTCCCACGTGGCCGCAAGTCTCACAAAGTCTGGGGGCTCGTTTCTTTTTTTTTTTTTTTTCCAATTTTTTTTCTCCGAAGAGCTTTTGCGGCGCTAGTGGCTCGTATTTTTTAGACAGTAGACAGACAGGAAGGAGGGTGAGGAGAGGGGGAAGACATGCGGCAAAGGTCGTCGGGACCGGGAGTCGAACCCGCGACGTCCGGACTCAGGCCTCCAAATGTGGGGCGTGCTAACCCTGGCGTTTCTATGTAAACATGGCGTCTTCCACTTCGACTGATTCTCTGCAGTGTATTTCTGACTCGATTAGTGCATCATTTCTACCGGAGTTTCACAATATATCAGCTACTACAATGGAGAGAGGAACTAAGAAGTTCATGTCATCTTTTTTGGGTGAGATCAAGGTGTTTGAGTCACACGATGCCTCCAACATTGTGGTCACAGCAAAATGCTTTCACTCGATGAGGAAAACGGCAGATCCACAAACCCTCTACATCAATATAACTGTGGACAAGATCACTGATGCCTATTGTTCTTGCAAGGCTGGGTAAGTTGGGCATTTGTCGTTTTGTAGGTTACTTTTGAATGCAGGTCGCATTACGTAAAAGAAAATCGGAATTTAATATATTTTGCCGAAAAATGATCACCTGTAAAGATCAAACTCCTCAGCTTTCTATGACCCCATTATGGAAAGCAGAGTTTAGGGTTATTCTAAATCTCATAATGTCAAAGTTCTCAGTTTGAGAAGCAACAAAACAGTCAACGATCTTAAACCAACATCCATTTATTAATCAGACAAAAACAGACATTCAACATAAGTTTTATATAAAGTGCTAAGAAATAAATTGATAAAAACACAAACCACCATAAAAAAAAAACAAATTTTAGACCACAAAAGAAAAAAAGACAAAAAACATTCTACAAAGTAGATTCTGCTCTATAAATGCTGTTTTCTCAGTGTTTTTGATTCAGGAGAAAGAAAGGGGGGCGGGGCATCTGATCAGTAGTTTCTTTCAAAAAGCAAAAGTCACACACAGTGTGTTCAAAGTGTGTCAGCTGCTCGATGCGCCACCTTCTGGCCTCTGATACATTCTGCAGCCACTCAGAATCACGGGTAAGAGAGAAGGAACGGAGGATTTCTGTTTAAAGGCACAAGACAGGAAGGAGTCTGCAGTAACAACCTCCAGTAACAGGATCTGGTGTTCAGAACGTCCAGAAAGTATTTACAGCCAACGCTCCACATTATGCTGCAACCTTGATCCAGACTGCAGTGCTTCTCAATTCCAGTCCTCAGGCCCCCCTGCTCTGCATGTTTTAGATGTGCCTCTATTCCAGAACAGCTGATTCAAATGATTGCATGACCATCAAGTGCTGCAAAAGCCTGTTAATCACCCATAGATTCAATCCAGGTGTGTAACAGAAGGGAAACACCTAAAACATGCAGGGCAGGAGGGCCTGAGGACTGGAATTGAGAAACGCTGATCCAGAGTAAAGAAGAAAAAAACAAAAGGCACCATCTGGTTAATACCACCCCATATTGTGAAGCACGGTGGTGGCAGCTTCACTCTGTGGGGAGGTTTTTCTGTAACAGCAACTAGGCAGACAGACGAGTTAGAGTTGAAGCCAAATATGAAAAATGGTTAATTTTGCAATTAAGGTTGTGACAAAATGTGGAGAAACTGATTAGTTTTTAGGTGGCCTGACATCCAGTCGTTTTCACAAGCTGAAACTGGAATCTCAGGAAAATATAAATAAAATTCAAGCATGATTTCTAGTCATTTTTTTCAACTTTGGTAACCTGCTAAGGAAAGACAGAAGTTTATGTAAAACTTGTCTTAAACCAACTATATTCATGAGTTGGGTCTAAAAAGTTTCATGTGGTATGTTGAACATAATTTCCCTCTAAGACCATTTATGATTTAAATATTGTCATAATTAAATGTAAACATTGTGCAAGTTTTGAGTTTATTAATGTAAATCTGATCTCTAAAGAGATCACAGTTGGATAAAAAAAAGACTTAAATAATTAAAAAGAATAATCAAAAACAAAATTACAGACATGATCAGACACAAGGATTAGAGATGATATCAATGTAAAGTCTGAGCACCAACAAGTGCTGCTGGTTTCATGAAGCCTTGTTTAGAGGGTGCCGTTTCAGGCTCTCTGCTTCCTCCTAGTGGTCATTTCAAAGTATGGCTTGTCACTCCTGGTCTTGCTCTGTGGGATCTTCTCTGCAGCTTTCACTGGGTTTCTCTGAGAGGTTGTGGGTTGAGTTGTCGTTGCTTCAGGCTTCAGCGCCGTCTTTGTGCTGGGGTTCCCTGGAGCTGCTGGTTTTCTCACAGTCCTCTGTGCTGTGGGGGGGGCCTTCTGATTACCTTTAGAGGAAGAGGAGGGAATACTTGGGACCGGCCCAGGGATGGCAGAGGCCACCTTGATTTTAACCTTTGACATGGAGCAGATAGAAGTTACTGTTGCTAGGGACACAGCCTGGGAGCAGGGGGTTGGGGCACGGGAGGAGCCAGCCTGGGAGCAGGGGGACGGGAACTGTCGGGGTACCGTTTTTTGTACCGGCACAGTCCTTGTGGCCACCCTGGCCTTCCTCATTGTCCCCAGTCGGAGGCGTGACGCCGGAGAGCAGGAGCGCCTCTGTGCAAGGTGGGAGCGCTGGCTGGCGCCCGAGGGAGGCTTAATGTCTCTGGGGGCAGATACGGTGGTGGAACGGGGCATGTGCTCAGTAGCGGGGGAGGTACATGGGCTGGAAGGTTTGGGGCATTTGGAGGAAGGCTCAGGGCAGACCGGGCTCCTGGGGTGGGCAGAAGGACCATGTGGGCGGGGCTTTAGCTTCGAGGCAGAGCTTGGCTCCACAGGGGGAGCTGATGGAGTCAGGGCTCTGCGGTGACTGCCCGGGCTGGGGGCCCACCTGCAGGAGCTGCTCACAGGTGAGGAGGGCAGAGAAGAGGAGCCTTTGGTGGGGACGGGTAGGGGGAGTTGGGTGGGCTTCCTGGGGGAGGACAGCACCGTCTGGAGGTCCTTCTTCGGTACAGCAGCAGAACCTTTCCTCGCCAAGATGGGGGTGCAGGCAGGGGAGGGGACGTATGAGCGGCAGCTCTGTCCTACAGGGGGTGCAGATGCTGATGAAGAGCAGGAGGAAGAGGAGGAAGCAGAGGAGGAGATGAGGCCATTAACTGCAGCAAGAGGGTCCATATGAGGCGGAGGGGGTGGAGCGTTGTTGGCACGGTGACCGCCCAAACCAGGTGGGCCCTTCTGAAAGGCCAGGATCTTCTGCTCCAGTGTGGTGAACTGCAGCACCCGCAGAGGGTCGTACTTGGTCAGGAAGCCCCTCAGGGTGTCCCAGCCCCCGCCAACTCGCACCATCACGTGTTTGCCGTGCAGCATCTGAGGGAACACACATTCCCACATCATCCCAAAGTCCACACACGAGCTTTCAGGCAAGCAGCGACCGTTTCACTGCAGCTCCCGAAATAGCAGATGCAGATTAACCCGTCTGCACTGAGGCGTTGTGCCCTGAATAGCAGCGGAGTTGTGATGTAATCACCATCCGCTGCTATTGGCTAATGAGCTTGCATGTGTCCAGCCACGGCCTGCGGCCATGTGCACCACCGGAGCTGCCAGGTCGCAACAGCTAGCGGCTAATCTCTGACAACAACACAAACACTCAGAGCCAAGTTCAAACTGACCGGGACGGACAGACGGAGATACTCACTCTGATGAAGATGGTCTTATCGCCCAGTCTGTAGCGTCCCTCCGACAGGTACTCTATGGACACCTTGTTGGAGCAGTTACAGGGAGGGTCATCCATGCTAAGCTCCTGCAGGAGCAAACCAGCAGATACATTTATCATCTCTGATGTACACAGAATCAGTTTAATGTCGGTATTTAAACTGCTGATCCTTGAAGAACGCTCGAGTCGATATGGATGGATGTTCAATGGTCACCTTTAGGACAATAGTTGTGCTTCCGCTAACCATAAGATTGTCCTATATGACATTTGAGGTGGGTTTTTTTTTAAAAAACGCACCCAAAATGGTTCATTTCACAAAACTGCCATGGAAACACTTTTTTCACATCACACAAGTCACATGTTCAACAACCGGATGTTGCTGCTGGAGGAAACCACAAAGACGACAGGAAGTAGTGGGAGGATCACGGTGCAGCATACTTTTTACTGACTTATCACGGGAACAAACTCATTTTTGTGCGATTTTAATTTAATGGAAACACCTCAATTGTGACATTTTTATTGGTTTTCCAATATTAGCAGAACATGAAAACGCAGCTAATGTGAATAATGTCCACTATTCCCCTCATTATATCCCGCAATGTCGTCGCCTTGTCAAATATGTCACTGACGGTTAAAAAATTGATTTGGAAAAAATAAAAGTTGGAAGATGAAAAATCAAAGTTTGAGATTGAAACCTGACAAAATGTGCAAAAGTTCATAGGAAATAAATACCTTTGGGAGAAAAAACCTTTTAAAGTAGGAACAGCTCAGTTTAAAGCCAGATGCATTTGGGAATATGATTAATCCAACTGTGTCTGTTTTTAATTCCAAGCCATTTCCCGCTTCACTGACTGGTTATTTTTAGAGCGGCAGTCTCCTCTGGGAGGAAAACGATCAACCCCGACTGTTGCTGCTGCGCTCTGATCCACTGAACCAGACTAAATACGTAAACCCATCCAACCGGCTCCGCAGCCCCCCCTTCAGGAGCGTTTCGACGTCTGCGCCCGCATGTGTGTCACGACGTGGCTCTGCACGTGTGACTGAGTCAGAGCACCGGCGGGGCGTCACGTGGGTCAGCTGCCGTCGTCAGGGGAAACGGGGCCTGATCTCACCTCTGGGTGGTAGAGCGCCCCGTGCTGGCAGCACACGCTGAAGGTCTTCACCGCGGCGGGAGGTTCTTCCGTCATCCGCAGCGTCTCCTCCAGCTCGATCTCCTTCTCCAGCTTCACCAACACGGGCGGCTCCACCCCGTATCTGGGACAGGCGGAGACGAGTCAGGACTAGGTGGCGCCAAAGAGAGAGACTCAAAGGTTTTACGTTCAGGGGGACCAACGCACCTGGAGACGATCCGGCCGACCTCCAGCAGACACAGACACACCTGCCGAGGCTCCTTGTGCAGCACTGGAGCGGAGAAAACACCGGTTAGCAAGAGGCGGCAGACAAACATTCAGGATCAAAATATATGTCAAAAATCATTTTTAAAAAATTCTAAATCAGATCAGAGCTTTCTAAAGTGTTTTATAAACCTGGCCATCACGCTTTACTCCCCCACCCGCCAGGCTAAGCATCATTTGTCTTTTTATTTTAAAAAATATACACTAGCCGCATTTCCATCGACCATATAAATACATAATTTCAAAATTAGCTTATTTTTGAAAAACTGCAATGGAAATATTTTGTCATACAAGTCACATGATCAACAGCCAGATGTTGCCTGTGGCACCAACCACAAAGAAGAAGACAGGAAGTAGCTGGAGGATGATTGCGCAGCGTGTTTAACAGCTTATTGTGTGAACAAACTTATTCACATGCGATTTTAATTGCGCTTCTTAATTACTGGAGATACAGAAACTGCTAAATTGTCGGGGGGGGGGGGGGGGGGGGGGGGGGGGGGGGGGGGGGGTTAAACTTGAGTAGAGTATTGACAAAGTTTTGTAATGGAAAGTGTACACACACTTTACTTAGGGTGAAACAACTGAAGTGGAAAAAGTTTATTTTATATTTTTTATGTTTGCCATCTTTAAGACTATAAAGCTGACAGGACATTTTAAAATATGACTAGGTGACTATGCATTACTGGAAGACATCAACAGTACCTAAAATCCAACGATAAACATTTAACTCCAAAACACGGCGGGTTGTTGGCCGGCCGTCCCAACGCCTCAACCAACGGACTTAGCAGCTTCACTGGTGGGAAACCCTGATTAGAGCAGCAGTTATTTGGGTTTCCTTCCAGACTGGGATTCAAGTGTGATCCATGTGGGATCACTTCATTTGAGTTGCTCAAACTCCAGAGTGATTGCTCCCTTCATCAGATCCCGTTAAGCCACTAGAATAAGGGTGGGCAATCCTGGTCCTCGAGGGCCGGTGTCCTGCAACTCTTAGATGTCTCCCTGGTCCAACACACTTGAATGCAATAGCTGAATCACCTCCCAAGTTCTCCAGAGTCCTGCTAATGACCTCATTATTTGACTCAGGTGTGTTGAAGTAGAGATGCATCTAAAAGTTGCAGGAGACCGGCCCTCCAGGCCTGAAGTTGCCCACCCCTGCACTAGGAGGTCCAGCTTAACCGGACTCTGCTGCTCAGATCTGCTCCGTTTGATCCCATTCGCTCCTCAATGCTACATCCAACAATAACGAGCCGCAGCTTAAACATAGCAGCTAATAAATACCGCCTTGGTGCCGTTTTGTTCATCAATGTTCTCTTAAAAAAAACAACAAAAAAAAACAAAACAACTTTTGACCTGAATGCAGATATACTGTATTTTCAAATAAAAATCAGAAGTGTAGTATGATAGCTAACATTTTCACTTGACAATCAAGCATTACTTCCTGTTGGTCTTGCATATAAAAACCTTCTTTAAACTTTGTGGCAAAATGAGGACAAGTGCAAAAGGAAGGAATGAGTATTTCTGCTAAGCAGTGAAGGTTTAAATAAACTGATAAATGTAGCTTCTAGTAAAAGTTTCTGATTTTCACTGTAACTCGTTACTTTTAATGAATCTAACAAAAAGATTTTTAATCTGTGACTAATGTTAAAGATTATAGCTTCATTTGGCCTCAAACTTGAACCTTTTCTTTACAGCTGCATTTTAATAAGTTACCCAACTGTCTTTCTAAATGACTCAACTAGTTTTAATAGTTCACCAAATCGAGTGGGCAGGTCATTTCAAACGTCAACCTCAGAGGTCATGTCTGCAGGAATCCAGGCTAAAGCCTTCTTTCCCTGAGTTGGAATGATTAGACATTAAACCTGAACGTTTGTCTAAAAGTCCCAAAAGAAATGAGAGTTTGTCATCTGGTTGGACGCCTTCTGGTGTTTACCGAGGCCCTCCGACTCAAACAGGTAGGTGTCGTCCACGCCGACGTGCCGGCACCAGGCCAGGAAGTTGGCCGTGTTGTCCCGAGCGAAGAAGGAACCCGGGGAGGCGTCGCGCTTACAGGCCACCTTCCTGGTGGGGAAGAGCTGGACGGGAAGCGGAACGTCAAACTTATGTGGAGGCCGAACATTCCAGTACACATTTGTCGCGTTTCCATGTCGTACCTTGGGTAGCGCTGTGGGGCAGGTCTGGGCGACCTTGGTCTGCAGGGCGCCGATCAGCTGGCAGAGCTTCACGCCGTTATCCAGCTCCTCCATGAACAGTTCGGCTCTCACCTCCTCTCCTGGAAAAAAAACAAAACAAAACAAAAAAAAAAAACAGAAAGGTTAAAAGATACAAACCAGAGGAACATCTTCCTTTCTCTCCATGTTCCTGAGCAGGAGGCCACATTAAACACCAGCGTTTCCTCCTCAAGGGGCTCAGGCGCTCCCACGCTCCCTCTGCTGTAAATCAAAGCCGGAGGGAACAATACGGCCGCACTAAGTGACAAAGATTGCTCTGTAAAAGTCGACTTCCACCCCACAAAGGGCTCAGCCTCCGGGCTAGAAACTTTATCCCGTTGATCCCACCTGTTGGTTCGCTGTTTGAAACGTCTAAAAACCTGAAATGCAGGCCATCCTGTCCACGGGAGCGCCAACTCACGTTGAGCGCTGAGAACCTGCCCACATTCCTCGTGTTAGCAGCCAAACATTGGGCTGTGAAACCCTGATTCAGCAACAATAGAGTCAGTTTCGGGTTCCTCGCTGCTCCTTTGTGCCACACGGACAATGGGCGTCCATATGAAGGCAGCAGCGGAGAAACTGAGGGATTCTGTTCCGCTCTGCGGTTTCCCCAAGAGATGCTTGGAAATGGAAGCATCGAAATCTGATTATACACGAGAGCCGCGTCGATAGTTCATCGGTACGTTCCTGGCCTCTGGGGGGGAACTGTTGGCAGGCAACACACACACACAGAACTACTGTTGAAGGCAGATGGAAAACTGATTGGATCAAACCTTGCTGTGTCAAAACATCTAAAAAAAAAAAAAAAATTAACAGTTAGGAGTGTTAGGAGAAGCTGGTGTGGAAGTTAAACCCACCCAACATGCCACTGAGCCAGATGGCCAGGTCCTCCTGCATGGGGACCAGCGTGGCCTCGTGACGGACCGCCAGCCACTGGTCATACTGGAAAACGTTGGAGAGGCCGGGGCCGTGCCGCTGAGCCAATGGGCTGCGGGGGCACCTGGGACTCAGCAGGGGGGCGTCGAACTTCTCGCTGAACCAAACCTGGAGAACAAAATAAAGTTAACCGAGCTGGAAAAAGGAAAAAACATACAAGTAAAAACACCTTAAATCTAAAGAGGTCATTTATAGACAAAAGCTTTTGGTGGAAATTAAGTTTGTGTTTGTTAGTCTTACAGCGAAGCTCACAAACACAGGAACTTAGAAAAGTTAGCATCTGAAAAGAAAAGTATTTAAAAGAAGAAAAAAAAACATACCTGAAACTATTCCATTTTTCTGAATTTTTGTCATTTTATACACAAAAGCTAACTGGTTTTGTTGGCCAATAATTTCCTTTTAGAAGCTGTTAGCCTTGTTGCCCAGCTAGCAAATACAGGAACTTAAAAAGTTTGTATTCAAGAGGAATAATAAAGTTAAAGTCAACCTTTTCTTGGGGTCCAAATTTGTCTGTGGGAACACAAACATGACAAAAACTAGATAATTTTACTTAAATGCCTCTTTCTTCCCATTAGTAATTAGCTATTTTTAACCCAACATTCTGAGACAGGTCATGTTATTTTGCTTCTAGTCTGAATATATATATATATATATATATCTCCAATGCTGCTGTACTTTCCCCAACATGTGCTTCTTTGTGCCTGAAGCCAATGTCCAATCATACCCATCCCTGCTGTCACACACTGCCTCACCCAGTCAGCATCCTCATCTGGTCACTCAAAGTCTGTCACACAGGGAAACCAAGTGTATGTGGGGGCAGTGGGGAGTTCTCAGTTTTATGGCTTTGAACAAAATGTAAAAAAATTTAAAAAAAGTGCTTTATGTTCAACTCTGTCAGTGTAGTTAGAGGAAGAAGAGGGGTGGGGGAAAGGTACATTTCTGCCCCCAAAACTCCCCCCCCCCAGAACATTTCTGAGATTAAAGTCTAATTTTTCAACGTTTGGAATTGTTCTGATTTTCAGATTTCCATGGCTTTCCTAGAAATTTTCTGAGATTCATCTTAAAATTTGTGTTCAAAATGTCACATATTTTCTAGAAAAAAAAAAGAAAAGAAAAAAAAAATCAGAATCTTAAAATTTGAGTCTTTTTCCAGAAAATATGAATCCTTCCTCCCTCCCTCAATGGCCCCAATACACAGTTGTAAAACTCAGACTGAGAAGCAGGGGACCTCCACATTCCCAGCTGATTTTCCAGTTTCCAGGCGGTCTGAGGGGGTAAACCTAATCAGCTGCAGATGTCCACTCTGACATCTCCACACGTTACGTAACCAGCTGCTGATGGACCGCTCCCTCTTCCTGCCATGCAGCTTGTTGACATCTGCTTCGGATGCGGCCTTTAATCTTGGTGTCGTTCGCATGTGACCAGGCGCTGCCGAGACTCAATGGATTGTTGTGCTGCGGAACAAGGCGGCGAATTCATGGCGTTGGCCCGGACGACAAACAGGAAACCTTCTGGGCAGAGGAACGGACGGGCCGTTCTACACCGACGCAGCGCTGCTGCAAATTGTTCTGTTCCAGATCGCTGGACTGGGAGCGACTCGGGCCTCAGTGGAGCAGAACTTTGAGGTCGATATGATGGATTTAACCTCAGTTTGTTCTCCACTGTGACGCTAAAAAGAACTTGTTGCAACTGAAGATTACAGAGAATGCTTTCACCCTAGAAAGTTAACTTTTTTTTGGCTACGTTTTCAAAGCTCAAGTCAAAGCCAGTTTTTAATAATTAGATAGGCCAGACTGTTGAGATGTTTAGGAGAAAAAGATAAATGAAAAAAAAAAAAAGTCAAAGGGGAAAGGGACAACTCTCGGGGTTTAGATCTGCAACTTCCTTCTTTCCCTGCTGTAGAAATTACAGGACAGACAGCAAAATCTCTTAGTCACTTTTAAACCTCAGAAAGTTTGAATCATCTGTTTGAGATAAGATTTTAATATTTTTGTCGTTTATTTCTAGATCCAGAATATGTGTGTCAATAAAATTTTGAAGTGGCAAAAAAAACACAAAGGATGGTTTGAGTGTGCATCAGTCACATTATTTCAAAGAAGAAAACAAAATGGAAAATCCAACCTGCGACAGCTCTACAGATATTCTCAGTGAAAGTGAGAACAGCTTAATATTGGAATCTAAATGCCTGTGGAACAGAGCCGGTCTGAGTTAATCTCACTGGGTACAGGAACGTGGACTCGTAATCCAGAACACAAACGCCCCAGAACCTGAAACACTCCCCACCTTTAATCGCCAATTAAAGGTGGTTTAATCTTAAGTGGTTCAAGCTAAGCACATCAAAACTTTCTAAAGGGAAACCATCCAACCAGATGGAAAATAAAAACATGACAAAAACAGATTCTCATAAGCTCCTCCTGCTGCTGCATGTCTATGAATCATCTGAACAGCATCAACAACAATCAGTTACATTTTTCAATGCGACACAAATGTTCCGTCTCCAAACAATCTGCTTCAAAAGTAGCAAGTTTGCAACTTTCAAGCTGGTTTCCTCCTACTTCCCATGACCTGCTAACTGACCTTTAAACTAAGCCTGAGCCGTTTACTTTAGTCCTTTTCACATTGCGTACTGAAATGTTCAATACAGACTTTACATTTATTGTAAAGCTTTGGATTTCATTGGGACAAATCCCTTTACATTGTATAATTATAAAGGTTTCGATGTTTGGAAATGCCAAACGGAACCCAAACTAAAGCTTCCAGTGGATTCTGCAGCAGTTCTTCCCTTTACAGATTGTAGTTCTACTTCCATGAATGCATACATGTTCAGCATGGCTGAGCAGATATCTGATCTGACTGTGCTCTACATGCGCAGTGAGGCTGCAGCATCACTGCATCCTAACTGCTCACCTTCCAGACCCAGAACCACAGAAACATTCAGCCACTTTCTACACTCACTTCACTTTGAAAAACACAAAACCTCGATTGGTAAAATCAAAGCTGCCATTTCGTCCACAGAGACTGTAACATGACCTATAGGATCCATGTGCTGCGTTTACAGCTGCAGAACATCCGCGTCATGCTGCAGCCCTTCCTGCCACATGTTATGCCATCAGTGCTTGGGAAGCATATTTTACATTCCCACAATCCAACTGTGGTGGGAATGCGAGAGTCCTGCTTTTTCCAGAGCAGATGAGAGGAGCGCGCCGGTCGAGGAGGTGTCGAACGGGGACAAGGCTGTAACTCGATCCGCTTGTTGTTCTGGTTTTGGGAACGACTTGCGATTCATCGCTGGGAGGGGAAAGGGAAAAAGTGAGGAGCAATCCGCCCACTCCCTACAAGATGTGGAGGGGGAAACAACTGAAGGCTGGGAGCTTAGGAACGCCAGACATGCACAACAACAGCAGCACGGCATGCTGGGATACAGGTGGGCTCGAAGCAGCTGCTTAATTCATCTGGAGTATCTGAACTGAAAAACCCAGATAGTTTAGGAATAAATAGATTTTTTTTCTTCTTTACTAATGTGACAGTTTGTGGTCCTGAAGCTGAACGTTTGACAGAAACAAGCAGACTCTTACCTGGATGCCAGTCTGGACAGCCATGATTGTGTTCACCAGAAGTTCACTTCTTCATTCTGTCGAGATGAAAGCAAATCTTTAGGGCAGAGTTCCCCCCCTGAGAACCTGTCTTAGCAGGGCAGTCTGAAGTCTACAGCAAATTTGAAGATATCACTAAGTAATTATGAATTATTGGAAGACATTGTCAACAATACCCAACACCTGCTAAAAGGTCTTAAAGGCAAATATAAATAAAACAATTCTAAGCCTGGTGGGCACAAGTAAAGTCTGGTGGCCCGCCAGGCTTATAATACATTGGAAAAATCTTGTTGTCCACCAGCAGCTACAAAACATGAATCAAACTTATTGTTTAGAGCAACTGTGTCCAAATTTTTCAGCTAAAACAGTCACGTTGAAATTGATCAAGATCAGTGGTGGAGAAAGTACTCAAAAAATGTACTTAAGTAAAAGTACAAATACACAGGCAAAAATGTACTCAAGTAAAAGTCAAAGTACCACTTTAACATTTTACTTAAGTAAAAGTAAAAAAGTACTGGCTTTTAAAAATACTTAAGTATTAAAAGTAAAAGTACTTGCTGAATACATAACCTAATCGCTAATATCATTAAGTGTGCCGATAGTATTTAATTTGAATACATCATAAATGTGCCATTTTAATAAACAATGTCACAGATTAAACATGTTCTTATTGTGTTTATTCTCTGTAAGAGTTTAGACTTAGATATGTGATTCTATGCATCATAATTTCAGGGATGGAAACATTTTATTTCCTGTCCTAACGTAGCATGAACTTCATTAGTGACATTTATTTAGAAAGAAATTCTGAAAGGGGATGGAACGAAGGTGTGGGGGGGAAGACATGCAATCGAGGAGCCACGTAGCAGAGTTGTAGTCAAGACCACTGAACACGAGACCAAGACCAGCGCCCTGCGCTACATGACACAATAAAATGAAGTGCACCTATCAAAATTGGTTCTCAGATTGATCTGAAAGATCCACATTTCCATAAAAACACCTAGATATAAATACTTAGAGCTGAAATATATTTAACCAGTATCAATTACAACTCATTTCATTCTGTTTTGCTTTCATCGCTGTGCTACAATCCGCAGAGGTCGCCTGCCATCCCTATAAAAATAACGCCCTGGGCGGTTGCCCATATTGCCCATGTCAGAAACCACAACTGTCTGCACCATTAAACCATGAAACATAGCAATTAACTGTAATTGCTATGTTACAATTACAGTTGTAATTGTAACATTACAACAACACTATGAACACTGTCCAACGGCGCAACAAGCAGAAGGAGCACCATGACTGTTCTCATCCTCCCTCCCACTGCATGTTTGCCACCATGACAGGAGACAAAATCAATCAATGAGCATGCTCTGTGTTCATACGTTCAACTTTTACTTATTCGGCAATTAAATAAATGTGTGTGTATATATATATATATATATATATATATAGCTATAAATAGCTATTGCAGTGTATACAAGAACAAAGAACGGCTCTCAGTGAGGCTTCAGTCCCATCAACCTTAGTAAAGATCCGTCCAGAAGAATCGGATCGTTCCTGAATCCACACAATAATTCAGCGCATGAGTGACAACTTTTTTTCATCGCAGATGCAACATGTGTCTCAGTACAGCTGGCTTTGCTAGCATCACGTCCACAGATCTTACCTTTCTTTAAGCTTTCCTTCCAAGTGACGCTAAAAGTTGGACAAAGTCCCACCGTCTGTGAAAGCGAAGCGCTGCTGGTTTTACATGTCGTCATATCTTATGATTTATGCAGCTATTATCGATTAGTTAGACATCTTCTCCCGCTCAGAGGAAACCACTGCGCATGTCTGGAGCTCCGCGTGCTAGTAAAGGGGGAGGCGATGGGTGACAACAGACACTAAGTCACGTTATTGCTTGGATTTTACGGCGCCACCTTAAAGTCCCTGAACTTCATATTTTAACGGACAAAAAGAGAGCAGTGCGACTTGGATGTAACGAGTAACGTGACACTTTTGTAGAAATGTAGTGAAGTAGAAAGTACAGATACTTACTGTAAAATGTAGTGGAGTAAAAGTAGAAAGTACCCATTATTAAATCTACTTAAGTAAAGTACAGATACATGAAAATTGTACTTAAGTACAGTAACTTCGTTACTTCCCACCACTGATCAAGATCCACAAAATGTAGATATAAAAAAACCAAACAGAAGGTCGGGTTTTTTGCAAAAAGTTTCCCCTCTTGCCTGTAAACAAAACAATATTTTAATGAAATCATCAAGTCTGATTTCTATTGAAGAGGGAGCTACAAGTCATCGTACAACTGAAACGTAACATCTGCAAGCAATACGTCCCAATTGCTTAACATATTTGGATATTTTTTTTGCGTGTATTCTCAAAGGCGAATGTTCAAACATCTTGCATTATTTAGTTCAGTTTTCCGTAAAGGCTGTGGCAAAATGTGCTTGAGTGAAAGTCACTGGGTGTTTGTAGTCCTGTTTACTAAGAAAATTAATTCATGAAAAAAAAAAAACCTTTTGATTTAAAAATAATTTGGAAAAAAAAAAGTACTTTGTTCTGTACCTTCCACTTTCAAAAGATTTTAAATTGCAACTTCTTTGAAAGGCAGTGAAAATTCCTCAAGATAATTTTTTTATATATGTATAAAAAAAAAAAAATCTGCTTGACTTGGAAAACTGAGTTTGTGCATGTATCAATTTGTTTTTCTAATTAAAGGATATGAATGAGCATACTTTGTTTAAATCAATGAATGACCAGGAAGGAAGTTACTTATTAAAATGTTTCAACACATAGCAGGATGTATCAGATCTCAAAGAGAAAAAAATAATTATATATATATTATTCCTATATATATGTAATATATACACACTTTCATTTGTGAGCAATAAGCATTCAGTAGAAGCCCATGCCAAACTGTGAAGCTGCCATCTGCCACGTTAATCATTCTGGAGGTTATGACCAAGCAGAGCGATCGTTCCAATTTTACAGCCTTATTATTCTATGTAAATGTACCGATCAGGGCAACCGGTTTGCTGCGACACTCCTCAGGGTAAATGCTGTTGCAGAGTGAAAAACACTGTTACCTTCTTCTAGAGTTGCAGATGTGTTTAAAAAGTGTTCAAAAGTCATCTCATTAACTCTCAATAATTAGCAACTACAATGATTAATTAAATTAGTTTAAAACTCACGACATCAAATTGTGTAAGGAGAGTCTGTTTTCAACTGAACCTTCAAACTTTTCTCAAAGGAAGTGACACAGCTGGTTTCTCCAGTTTTCCCACACCAGTCTTACCCCGACACTCCGCGGTCCCAGTGGGGAGTGTGTTTGACACAGAGGGAGTGGATGTGGGGAAGCAATCATGAGCACACAGATCCTAATAACAGAGCTGATTTGGACAACACAGCTGAGACAATAGTCCTGGAATACCAACCCCCTCTCCACGAACTGCTTTCACCCCAGATTTATGAATATCAGCAGCAAAAACCCTTGTGCGGCATTCAGATAACATGTTTTCTACTAAAGCACAGAGTGACAGGACTGACAAAGTAAAAACTAACCTAAACAACAGGGAGTGATGCGTCCAGACGAGAGGAGACGCAAGTCTGACATCATCTCACTTACCGCGGAACAGAAACAACTCAAACTACTGAAGAAACCTGTCCAGCGTCCAACTCCTGTCAGCCTATTGGACACACTGTGAACTAACCAAGTCAGGTCCCTGCACAGTGTTCAGAAATGTTCGGCCAGAGCGGCTCCTGCCTCTGCGTCCACGACTGGGTGGAGGGAACGCCAGCAAGGGAATGACGGGACGGAGGGAGGGAGAGAGAGAAAGAAAGGGATGAGGGGAGGAGGTGCACGAGGAGAACCCTGACTAATGAAGTGGCTACGCTTCACTAAGCCCTGGCCATCTATGTGCCCCCCACCAATCCTATCACAGCGGGACCCTCTCACAAAGCAGCCATTGTTTTCTTAACAACCAATCTCATCTCCAACCCAGGAACTCCCTGATCGGGATGCAATGAAACGGAAAGAGATGGAGTAGAGGAGGTGATTTACTGCTGCTGCTGCTGCTTCCTCTTAGACACCCCCCCCCCCCAGCCACCACCACACCTCCCGGTTTGAACTCGGTCTGGACCGAGGAGTCAAACAAAGCTGCTGCAGAACGAGCAAACTTGAGGCGCAAAGGGCAAGCGCACGTGACATCCTACGAGTGAATCAGGTGTTTGCTTTGCCACAGCTGTTTCAATCTGATGACTGCGGGCTTGTTTGAGGTTCACCGCTCAAATAAGGCAAGCCGACTTCCAGCAGCCTTCCATTTTCAGCCACATTAGTTGCGTTTTTATTAACCGTAGAATTGCAGCAATTGAAATTACTAAAATAAATTTGCTTTCGATAAGACTTTTTGCAATAGGATGAGGTGGTTTCTCGGCCATATTGAAAAATATGTATTTTTGCATAACTGCAATGGAAAGACTTTTTTTCCCCCACACGAGTCACGTGACCAATAGCCGGATGATACTACTGGAGAAAACAATGAAGACAACAGAAAGTAGGAGGGGTTTTTTTTTCCTGGGCTGTGCATCCAGCTCCACCAGAAATCTCAGTTCATAAAAAAGTTCTGAGTCTGCCGTAAAACTGCAGAATACAATTTTCCTAAAATGCTGCATATGTAGGCTCCCAAGCCTACATATGCAGGCCTACATACGTCACTCCAATGCCATTGGAGTGACATTGGGTTCGTCACTCCAATGTCTGAATAACACAGCTGATGGCGCTAGCACCATGGCTGGATGATTAAAATCTCATGTAAATGTTTACCTCCGTCCCTGCCATGATTTGTAATGACTTATCGTGTGAACACGCTCATTCAGGTTTGATTTTCATGTAATTTCTTATTAAATGCAGCAATTGCACAATTCTGTTTTCTCAACATTTGCAGACAATAGACCAAGACCTGCACACATTTGTAATGGAAACAGCTACTGACGATAATAATGCCAGATAAGTCCCTGGAAACCACCTCAGGGTTTGCAGTGGTAGAAAGACCTTTAGAGTTCCAACAGAGAAGTATCTGTTGGATACTTTCATGAGGGGTGACCGCTCAACAACGACAGAAAAGGAGGACGAATCTTTGGCAAGAACTCCAGTTGTGTGCATCTGGAGCATGAAAGAGGCCCACACACATGGTCAAATGTCAAGTGCAGAGGAGGGTGGGAGAACTGAAGCCAAGAGAGGAGACAAAAAACAAAAAAATGGTTTTATTATGCTGCCGAAGCCGAGCATGGTACCCCAGAAAGGGCATGGATCGACATGGAGACCTGCCACGCACATTCTTCAGCGGTCATTTGACAGACATGTCCACACAGTGCTAGCTTTATTCTAAGGTTCATTTCCCATTTGACACTCAAAAGTGATTTCCCATGACACCCCCACCCTTTCTCTTCAGCAGTTACGGCTTAAGTCAAGCACAAAAGATAACCAGTGGGGTTAGACTAAGGCTGGACTCAGATAAACGCTCAATTACCAATAGGGGTTAAAGATAAAGTTCTTTTTAGTTTTATACAACTCAATTTGTAACACAAGTCATTTAACTTCAGAAAACAGCTCATCCTGCTTTATTTCCCCCATGCCAACAACAACGTTACACAATGTGGCTGGAATGGATGCTGATTATCCCACTCCCCATCAATCTGGTTTCATGCGTGAAACCGACACTCTCTCAACTGGCATCTCATTAAACGGACTTTCAAATTATTGGTTTTGAATCCACAATCATTTGAAATTGTGGCATACCTCAGAACGATCCACCAGCGTATACGTCTACTCTACTGTAAGGATATTAAAGAAAAAATAAATTCAAACGATATAAAAATACTGAATTTATCCTAAAGGGAAATTAAATGTCACATTTCTGTCATTTAAGTATCTTTAAAAAGAGTCATCATGGATGGTGCTGCTGCGGGCAAAGCAGATCTCTAGCAGTCTTCAGCCTCTGAAGTCTGACTGAAGCCTCTGACTGAAGACTGTATGTCAGTCTGATCAACACTTACCAACAGCTCAATATCCAGGGAGCAGAGATGATAACGTCCGTTGTTGCCAAGCAGTGCTAATCCACATCACTTGCTTTTGCTACTCCTCCTCAAGTCTATCTTATTGTATGTACGTGTCGTATGGCTACAGGTGTATAAATAAATTGCAAGCAGAAACACTTATTTTAATTTTAGCATATTTGATCAGAATCAATTGATGGGGTTTCTGAGCTACAATCAGTGCTTAGATCGTTTAATACAAAACATGAGACCTCACGACTGAGATGATGTCTGACTCTCATAGTTCACAAAAATACTTCATACATACCCAGATATCATTATGTACCCTGAGACCAGTGCTTTGTCCAGAGAATAAATTAGGAAGGAATGAAACTGCAGTGCTTGGGTAAGAAAGAGTCAAACCGGTAAAGAAGAAAAATGATTAAGGGCAGGCTGGAACATTCCCAAACCAAATCACACCACATTCCTAAAGAAGAAGGGTTTGTGGAGTGAAACAGGCAGACAAATCTGCCAGAGAACAACCAGAGTCAGGTTTAGGGGGAGGAAGCTGTAGTTCACTCTGGGAGTGAAATTACAGACATTTTCAAACTGAACAGTTCCATGTTTACGGTAGAGTAAGCGGCACAAGCCCCGGTTCCCCCTGCAGCCTGAACTAAACTTAGATCCCGTCTGTGCTCTTTAGCATTCAGTGAGGGTGAAGACATCCGACTGTTCCCACTTCACACGCGCATACGTCGCACTGCTCTCTAGTCGTATCCAATAATCATTTAAGAGGATTGGGGCTATTCCAGACAGCAAAGCACATCCACGACGCTCCGTCACCAAAACACACAGCACGTGGCGCGCTCAGGGCGCCCGCGGCGCTCCGCTGAAGCATGCAGGCGCTCGTGCAGAAACGCAGAAGAGGGGGCATTACGTAATAAGTAAAGGTTCAGGCGGTGACGGACTTCTGATTTGCCGCTGAGCGATAAAACGCAAGCCTGAACCTGAGGCTTTTCATCCCTCCAGGGATTTTTTTATTTTTATTTAATCGGTAAACACTTGAATTCAGTGCGTTACGTGTTATGCAAGCGTCAGCCTAAAGTAGGAAGCAAAAATTAGAGCAAATTTCCTTAAATCACTTACTGTTTTTTTAATGACAGAGTATTAGGGCCATACTAAGAAAAAAAGAAATAAAATTACAATAATAAAGTCCTGCTATTACAAGAATAAAGTCGATATGTGTAAAGTCGTATCTCAATTTATGTCCGATATCACGAGAAAAAAGTCGAAAGAACAAGTCGCAATAATGTGAGAATTGAATACATTTTGAGAAGTCAAAAGCATAATATATGATGCCGTAATATAAGAATGAAGTCAATATTTCGAGAATAAAGTCTTCATATGATTACGAGAAATCATGAGAATAAAATAGAAATAATACAAGTGTAAAGTCGCAGTACCTTAAGAATTCATAACATTGTGAGAACGCAAGTCGAAAAAATACGAGAATAAAGTCATAACACAATGAAGTCAATATTTCATGAAATCATATTATGAGAAGTTGTAATACAAGCAAAAATAGAGTCACAATATGCCTTGCAATACGACTTTATTCTCGTATTATTTAAATTTTGTTAAATTCATTTTTTTAAACCTCTTAGCGTGGCCCCAATACTCCGTCGTAGTTTTTCCATTGGCTTTACAGCCATACTGCCAACGTTGGATTTAATCAGTTCATTGTGAACGCAACAATTTCCTTCTCGATTAATAACTTGAGGCGACACAATAACTGAGCGACATCCCTGTTAAGTGGCAGTAGGCCAGTAAACCCCCTTTGTTGGAGTCCAGAGGGGTCCTGCTGGACCAAACTGGCCCCTAGAGAATAGCAGCTCCTTCTCTATTAGACTCCTTCCTGCTGAGCCCTTTGTGTCTGGACTTAATTACTCGATCAGAGCAGCGGTCGTTTAGAGCCTGGCCTGCTTCTTTTTATTGCAGATGGGGCCCGTTTGCACCGTGTCCATGAGGAAACTCATTCATTCAGGAAGGAAATAATGTCCCTGAACTGAACGGCTCAGCTTCAATTACTCTAAAGTTATTTAGCCCCCAGGTGTTTATATGTCTGCTTGAAGTTTTTAAATAGAACTTTTAGAGGATTAAATCTACTGGACCCAACCTTCCTGTCCTTACTGCAGCGGCCTCTCCTTAGAGGTGGGACGTTATGAGTAAAGCCCATCTTAAAGGCTTGAATGAGTGGGCCCCACCTGCCGACCCAATTTTGATTTGATGACACTAATCCACAGCTTGCTTTACATCAGTCAGCTCCTGGATATTAAAATCTCTCAGTGCCAACTCAGGAACAACGAGGCCGACTCCAGACATGCCGGTGTGGAGTCAACCCACCAGAGACGGCCTTGTAAACGGCATCCTGCACAAACAAGTTTGAGAATGAGTCAACGCACAAACAGATGATTGAATCGGTTATAGCTTCAGACATAAAAGCTGTTGGGTTTCAAACAAAAAAAAAAAGAAATCACATTTTCTACATTTTTTTAAGTGAACTACCAAACACGTCTAGTTAGAACAGAGTTAGCGTTGTTTCAAGTGATATTCTGTTGCAATATTATGAACAGTAAATATCTTCCCTTTGAAGCCATTTCCAGATATGGTAGGGTTCCTAATCTACATTTTATAAGACTACTTTTTTTTTTAATAATGAAGAGCAGAAGTTCTTTTTGTCCTAACAAGCGGTTCGAATCCTCACTTTGAGAACTGTAAACTGGTGAGCTCTCAACAGAGCCTGACTTTGCACATTGGGTTGTCATGGACACCTGATTGCAAAACCTGACTTTTACACCAAACATTTTCCAATTCTGCAGTCCCGTCCATCCGCCTCACAGAGTTATGGGATGTTTCATTTCAGAGGGCGACAGCCCTGGGAAGATTTCTGCCATGAACCGTTTCTGCTCTGAAATCCCACAGAAACAGCAGGTCGGCCATTTGCAACAAATGGCTCAACAACTGCTACCGTTTATCTTTCCACCGGCATTACTTCAGCTGGTTGGTTCTGTTTGTCCATATATAAATGGAGAGAGCAAAGTGCATCACCTTGTGTGTTTTAAGATAAACAGGAACACAAAACTGGGAACTCAAACATATCCTGGAGGGAAGCAGACAGTTTGCAAATCAACACAACATTTATTTGCCTTTCGTTAATTAAAAATATGGGGGGGAAGAAGCTATTTTATCCCTTCATGGCAGCTTCAGGTGAAGAGAAACAATGTAAATGCTGTTCAACTGGGCCAGAGCTCTGCTAGTAATCAAATGTTCAAACAAATAGTCCCAGTGTTGCCAAGTTACCAGCTTTATTAAAGGTGAACTCAAACTACATCTAATCAAATCCTCTGAGGAGTCATAGGCACTTCTTTTGTAGGGAGGATTTAACCTTTATCATAATTTGCTTTGGAAAACTGTAGGTCAGAGCAGAAACTGGAGAATTTTTTTTTTTAAAAGCACCGTCACAGAAGAGACTGGTGGTTAATCCTAGTTCTCAGTAACAGAGGAGCTCCTGAAAATAGCAGAAATATTTGAATTAAATGTTTGCATGCAGCTATCAGGAATTGGCTCAAAGTTCCAGAGTCAAACAAGCATTCAAATGACTCCTTCACTGGAGAAACAGAGAAACATTCTGTATGTCATTTAGGCGGCCTGCACAGTGCCTTGAAAAAAACATGAAATAAAATTCCTGAAGAGAAAAATGTCAATTTATAAAAAGTTGCAGCTGATTATATTTTTAATGGGCAATCGTTCGGAGACTTCACAAATTCAACAATGCCTTATCAATCCCAAAGGGAAATTAAATAATCCTTATTTATTTATGCCTTTGGTAGTTTGTGGTTTTTATTTCCCCATTTACAGTTTTGTGTTTTATTTTGGATATGCAAAATGTCTTCTAATTGCAGTCCTCTGTACAAAATGTAAGTTTATTAGGTCTTTGAGATGGACAACTTGCATCATTATGCCATCATCAATACATTACTAGAAAATGGTTTCAAAACAATATTATTGTTTATCACAATTATTTCAGGGACAATTTGTTACTGTGACAGGCCTACCGATTATGCTAACAGGAACTGACAGCATGTGACAATAGCTGCGTTCCCATGACAAATGACAATTTAATCTTTGTCAATATTCTGCTGTCAGAAGAAAAGAAAAAAAAAAGAAAGACACAATTTAACTTTTTCTATTAAATATTAAACGCAACTAAAAATCATGTGAATAAGCTTGTTCACGCAATAAGACAACGCGCCTCCTCCAACTCATGCCGTTTTCTTTGTGGTTTGCACCATTAGCGAAATCCGGTTGTTGATTGTGTGATGCAGTTTTGCAAAGTAACCCAATTTTGATACAGAAAAAAAAAAAAAAAAACTCACTTCATCCTAGCCCCAAAACTTTTTAATTGAAAAGCAAGTTTTCAGATTTGGTGCGGTTAAGCCAATTTATTTTCAAAATGTCAAATTGCACAATTAAATGGTCAATGAAAACAGAGCTGGTGAGATAACTTTAACTTAACAGGCTTTGACAAGTATAAATATTGTTCAGTAGCATAATTCCAGTTTAACGAGACTGGAATATAAACCCAATTTTGCTAAATCAAATCAGATTAAAGAAAAAGCCATAGATGAAAATTGGAAGTGCCATCAAACAAATAGTTATGGATTTCCTGTCTGAAGAATCTGCGAGTCTTTAGATGATAAGATTTATACTGCAAGCTGGAACTGTTCACGGAAGCTACACACATCTATCAAACCCTTAAGAAGCAGCACCAGATGAGACAAAGACAACTTAATGAGTTAAACATGAACACAGGGACATATGGGCTGCAACAGTCAGCCGACACAATGGGATGATAATGAAATCTGGGATTACCCCTCATTTATTTGGGATTTCAGCCTCAGGAGGAGAGTGGTGGTGGGGATGTATTAAGGGTTAGTGTGTGTTGTAGCTTTGGGAGGTCCTACATGTGAAGCCCAATGCCAAAGATCAAGCAGATGGCGATTATGAAAATTGATGGAAATGAGGTTCCTACTCATTTATTATGAAGAGGCGACCAGAGGCAGCTTTGTCTCAAACAGTGACTTGCTGTACAGAATCTAATCTGGAGGAGGACCTCACTTGGAAACATGGAGCAACTTCTGATAAACAAAACAAGAAAACTCCAAGTCCTTTAACCAACTAAGAATGTGATGTTCTGCCAAACTCTTATCAGTTTCCACATTGCTGCTACAGTGAAAACCCAGGAATAATGTGTAGAGGTACCAAGATCCTCTCAAGGCTGTTTTCTCTAAAACCCGTCGTTTCAGTTTTGATCTCCAACCAACAGGTTTCTGTCCATGTTTTGTCAAAGCGATGCGTTAAAGAGAAGACAAGATGTCTGTAGTTATGCAGGTAAAGTCAGCAGCCAGCGCTGTGCATCCATCAGTCTGATAAAACTAGTACGACTGTGTCGTTTGTGAACAGAAATGCATCCAAATGCCCAAACTCCGTGCTTTTTGTGATCATTTAAACATCTTGGTAGCCTCATTTCAACCAGCTGACCAACAGTGTGCAGAAACAGGTGGGTACGGGGCAGTGCTGCATTACTCTAATGACATGTTTATCACATGTAAGAGTACAAATTGTCCGACACATTGAGGTTAAAGGTGCAAGTTTAGAACTGACCCATTTGAAATTGGGCCGCAATTAATCATTTTAATACATTTAATATTGTGAACATTAATCAGATGAATAAAAATTTACATTGTGCTGATTTTGTCATTTAACCACTAAAACATCTTTATTGAATATCAGAAATGCATGCAGATGCAAATGTTCGATTTAATTCTTAAAGAAAAACTTCTTTTTTTTTGCCTAAAATACATATTTTTATTTCAATAATCAGATTGATTAGTAATTGAATAATAGTCACTAGGAGTACAGACTCAAAAAAAGGCAATTTTGAGAACGTGTAACAGACTTGGTAATTTAAAAAAAAGAAGAAACACACTAAAATATACATTTTGCACTTAAGCTATAAAAAGCAACTGCACTGATGTTAAGTGAAGCAGAAAGGGCTGAGCTGTTCACATGTTGATGCCAGAGGATGTTTTTTTCAGCTACAAATGCATCATTTGCTGCAAAATGCTGAAGAGTTCACTGAAGGAATGATGTGTTACTGCATTTTAAACACAAAATGACCTTCCCTAGCACCATTTTTTTTTTAAATGGAATAGATTTCTTAATTTTGATGTTTTAATACAATTGTTATACTGCATAAGATAAGTTTAAATGAAAAATATGCAGAATGTGCCTTTTTTTAATCCCACTGATGGTCAGAATAATCTATAGAATACTTGATTATTAATCGTTAGCTGCAGGCCTTTCGACAAGTTCAGAAGAATGAACAAACCTGTTCCATGTAGACACATACAGGCCACCAAAAACAGGATTTCTATACATTTCCAGTCTCAAACTTCCATAGATTTCTGCAGCTTAGAATTTAATGTTGAATCAAAGAAATCAGATTTTGATTTGTGGCAGATCGTTTCCTAGTGGTCAGACTTTAAATATGCAGTCTACAAAAAATAAAGAAAAATAAAAAATCTGAAGGGAGGAAGGCTGATGGATGGACCAACAGACGAATCATAAACGGAAGGTGGAACGATGGACAGACAGGACAAGGAATAATAATAATCTGTTTGGATGGACAAATGAGGGACATTTGTCTGGGTGGTTCAATGACAGACGGATTAGTAAGTGAACATCAGAACAAACTTTCAGACGCATCTCATAGGCTTAGTGTCCTGCAACTTCTAGATGTACCCCATGTCCCTGGGCCAGCACAGCAGAAAATAATGACCAAATTCACATTCAATGTGACACTAAACATGCAGGCCGAGGCTCTAGATTATAATGCATGTCTAGCATTTCCCTGAAGACAACCTCTTTGCAGGAAGCACCTGTCCATCCTTACTTCATCCCCTTTCCTTCAACAGGAAACCAGGATTGCCACACAACAACAGCACTTCATCCATAAAAAAAAAAAAAAACAGCCCATCTTTATTGTTCTGGATCCATAAGTGCAGCCGCAGGAAGAAACATACCAGCCACTGTGGACTTTGATTTAAAAAAAAAAAACATCTTACATGATTACAATTCCAGACTGGATAATATCAGAATAACTCAGCAGAGACTGGCAACAGATTAAACATGTACTAGTAAACTACTGATCCTCTTACCCATTTATTTTTTGCTAGCTGCCATTCAACCAGGGATAAATATGTACACGCTTCAGACAGCGGCTCAGACTCAACAGAAGCAAGTAAAGACGTGTCAGAACCAAACAGCGAGGCTGCCGTTGGATAACGGAGACGGCAGGGAAACATGCATGGAAATTGGGTTTAAACAGAGCATTCTTCCTTTAAACGTCAGTCATTTTCAGTGTTTAGGAAGTAAAGCCGCAGATTTATCGCAATAAAACCCGATAGACCCCTTCAAAAGTTCCAGGACTGCTCCAGACTCCTCGAATGCTCCATTTTGTGTGGACACAAACAAACATGTAGAGACAAACGCGTCTCAATGTCACGGTAAACCCGACACAAAACTTTAGCTAGCTTTCAACTCTTCCTCTGTATTCTAGCTGCTAGAAGTCTCCACGAGGCTTCCTCGCGAGGAAACTTTCACACAGGCGAAAATTCCAGCATCTTCCCAACCGCGTATCCTTTTCAATCGAAAAGAGAGCAAATAAACTCACCAGCGGCACCGTGAGCTGGCAGTACTTCGCTTACAACCTCCGCGTCACAGTTGGTACTGGATGCTCGTTTGGCTCACTGGAAGTTTTCGGTTGGAGCTTCAATTATAGAGAGTTACTCACATTCTCCCCTCTGTTGCTCCAGCTGTGTATTTAATGGAAAGCGCTGTTCGAAACAGCCAATCGGAGCGCAGAGACTGACTGTGGGCGGGACCTCTGGCCTACCTGAGCGTCGTTTTAATTGGATGATAGAAACCCATTCACATCAATGAAATTCATTCAGCTCTTGCGCTATGCCGCAAGATCAATGTGCGACAATTAAATAAACATAGATAATTATCCACATAAAAATATACAGAACAATCCAGTTCAAGTGCTCGACCCACGTTTCTTTTATACGTGACACTAATTTTATCCGGACACCTACTACGAGGTTTGTAAAAAAAAAAAAAATTAAAATATAAATAAATAAATAAATTTAGAGAAACATCTTTTTATTTATCCTTAATTTAAAAAAAAAGAAAAATTAGGTTTCCAAAAGTATCAGAAATAGAAAACTCTTGCTAAAAATCTGTCTGCTCTGTACCATAAAAGTCAGTGGGCGGAGCTAACACGGTTATCGGAACTATGCAGTTAAACTGCAGCACAGGTCAACCAACTACATGATAGGAGTCAGAAGAGTTCAAATGACCGTAAGTAAGAAAAAATCAAAATGGCTGTCGCTCATATAAAAGGTCACGATAGTTAAACAGTTTTTTGTTATTATGTTTGTCGCATTATATCAGTCATACACACACACTATTGTTCATTTTCTATTTGTGAGTGTTGCTTTTAGTCAAACTATTTTTCCACACTGACCGCCTTGACCTCCAGCAGGACTCTTTATTGCTACAGAGACACAAACTGAGCCATGTAAAATGGACCGCTTGAAGTAAACAGCGGGGAGGTTGTTTCTATTCACATCAAACTCTTGTGTTCATGACTGTTGGGTCCTGAAGGGAAGAAGTAGGTCAGACTTGGGTTTCAGTCGCACACTTGCTATTGTGGAGTCAGTCCATGGCAACCTGAAACACGGCGGTGGTAGTGGGATGGTCCGGTTGCTGCTTTGCTACTTGAAGGTTTGGACAACTTTCACCTATGTTTCTCCAACAGATACCTGTTCAAAAAGGCACGATTCACATTATGTCACAGAAAAACTTGTATTCAGAAACTACAAAGAAATCATGAATTCGGTCTGAAAAACACCAAGGAACTGTTGGAATAGATGAAAAGAGACAAAGAAAATACTTTATTAGTCAAAGTCAATGAGTTGGTGTAGGTGCTGGTGGCTGAAGACAGGAAGGATCTCCTGTAGCAATCTGTAATACAGCAAATCTGAAGATTTGCTGTATTACAGCAAATACAGCAAATAAGGTTCTACAGTTCTCCCTGACTTGTACATGGATGAGAACCAGGGGTTGCCAGTCCTTCCATCACTGTCCTTTTATGACATCAGGGAGAAACAGAGAGCTGATCCTGTTTTGAGAGAAGTTATTCATCAGCTTGAAACAGGAGAGGAAATCCCTCCAACTGTCAGGGCTGAGCTTCCTGATCTTCCTTTGGTGATGAGAGAATGGAAACGCCTTGAACTAAAAGATGACATCTTATATAGAAGAAGGCAGGATGGTGAGGTCCTATCATTTCAACTTGTGTTGCCAGAGAAATACCGTTCTATTGTGCTTTCAAGCCTTCATGATGATATGGGGCACATGGGGATTGAAAGAACACTTGACCTTGTAAGAGCTAGGTTTTTCTGGCCACGCATGTCTGTAGATGTAGAAACCAAGATTAAAACATGCAGTCGCTGCATTCGCCGGAAAGCGTTGCCAGAACGAGCTGCACCATTGGTGAATATCCAGACCAGCCGGCCCCTTGAACTCCTGTGCATGGATTATCTATCGATTGAACCTGATAAAAGCAACACTAAAAACATTCTTGTCCTCACAGACCATTTTACTAAGTACGCTATGGCTTTTCCAACAGCCAATCAAAAAGCAAAGACTGTTGCAAAATGTCTGTGGGAGAATTTTGTTGTGCATTATGGGTTTCCTGAGCGGTTGCACACGGACCAAGGGCCTGATTTCGAGTCTCACCTCATTAAAGAGCTCTGCAACATTGCTGGCATTAAAAAGTCACACACCACGCCATACCATCCCCGTGGAAATCCTGTTGAAAGGTTCAATAGAACTTTGCTCAATATGTCTGTCTGTTCACACATATTGTGACTGTCTGTTCACAATATGTGTGAACAGACAGTCTGAACAGTCTGTTCAGACTGTTCAGACTTCTGAACAGTCTGAACAGTTCAGACTGTTCAGAAGACAGTCTGAACTTTGCTTCAGACTGTCTTCACAGGCTGAAGACAGTCACAGCCTGTCTTCAGCCTGTGACTGAAGACAGGCTGCCGGTGAAGAAGAGGACTGTCTCACGAAGAAGATGCTAAGGTGTAATTTTCTTGATGTCGCGTTCTTTAAATGGGCACGGTGACATTTGCTTCAGTGTTATAAAGAAATTATTTTGTATTTATCTATTTTTGGCTGTGTTATCGTTTTGGATAAGTAAATACTGATGAATGGGATGGGACAACGTCTTTATTTTTCTTTTCTTTTTTTACAGGTAAATGTGGTATCACATGTTTCTCTTAGGTAGCTTGAAGGGGGAAAGGGGAATGGTTAAAAACAGAAAAAAAAAATGTCTAAAACTGCTTCACCTGTTTTGACAAAACAAAACAAGAGCAAGAAAACAAACAAACACACGTACACACACCACGACCCATTTTAATACTGGCCTGAATTTATACTAATATCAGTTATGAAGAGAATTCAAAAGACCAAAACTGAATCAAGACTTCCTGTTGAGTTGACAAAAAAGAAAATAGGATTTCTTTGATTGTTTTTTCCAACGTGCATAGGTGGCGTACATTTTATGATACAGTTTTAGATCAGAACACAAATGTTTTCTTTTCTCGAAGAGTAGCAAAAAATAAAGACATACCTGTTTTTAAGATTTATTTTATAAGAAATAAGTGTCAAGAGTGGGGCCACTCCACCTCATTACTGAGTAAATCTACCTAAAAAGTTTTTTTTTTTCTCTAAAGTGTTCACTAAGATGACACTTTTCCACAAAATAAAATATCTGTACACATTTAACAGTGTTGCCAATACATATGGAACACATTGCATATTTAGTATACAGGAATGTTCTTTCATAATATGGAACCACGTCATAAAATGACTTAGCCTGATATATGAAAATGATAATAATGTTGGAAGATGTATTATTTCCTAACAGTGAACAGTATGTAAATGCGAAATTAAATGTTCTCGATAAATGTGAAAAATTAAACAAAAGTGCCATCTACTGGACTAAATGGGTAATTAAATACAGTTTGTGTTCTATGCAAATTTACTGTACGTCACAATCTTTTTTTTTGTGTGCAAGTTTTCTAGTTTAAGTAAGTTATGTATAATATCTACAGGACAGATGTAACACTCAGGTTTTTTCTGTCTTTATTATATTAAAAAAATTCTGCACAAAAAAAGTTATGTGAAGTTTTTTTTATATATATATATATATATAAACTTTATTAAAGTTTAAGTCGCACTCGTTGATATAAAGTACTGATCTAACTTCAAAAGTACAACGAGATCCCATCAAAACAGAGAACAAAATAGCACACAGAATAACTTCCATCTGCGCGCGAGAGGATCCCTCGCGGCCACCTGCTGCCTCCTCCAACCGGATTCCCAGCATGCACTTCGCTCCGGCCGTGACAGTATCAAGTTTAAAAATCTCCCAACTGATCTGTCCAAGTACAATGTGTTCCTGAGGAAATAGTCCATGACATGAGGTGGAAGCTGTTGGCCAGAAGATGGCGCTGTTTACCAGAAGGTAGGTGAGTGAGGCTCCGGAGGTAGAGGCGCGTGTAGGAAGCAGTTAGGACGGTTTGTGTCCGAGTGTTTTGGGGGGCAACTTGGGCTTTCTGCCCCTTCTCTCCTCCCCATTTGCACCATATGCCAGACCTGACTGTCACTTCAGATGAGAACCTCTGCAGTGATGGCACAACCGTCTGAGATGCGTTCAAGTGCTCACTGACAGCAACTGGACAGCATTTGTTGCCTCTTGAACGGAGTTCATCTTCGCACTCTTTTCTAATACCTACTATACAAATGGAGTATAAATATGAATATTATGCTTAAATTAAAACAAATGATGATTTGTACTACCCTTGATTAGAACTAGTTTAGTTCAAATACGTGGAAATAGCTTCAAAGTTTTGCTTCACAAACAAAACAAATGCTTTAGAGATTATAAAGTATGCTTTAAAGAATTGTTATAGGGCACGAAGAAGGCATCAAGATACACCACAACAAAACTAATAACATTTTCCATTATACACTTTAAAGTCCTTTAATTGAGACACCAAAAGTGTTTATAAAACAGCATTAAAATACTTTTAAAAAACTTTTGTAGTTTAAGAAACAAAAAACGGTAATGCAGGTTTGACGTGCCTAAAAGCTGCACTTTTATGAGCGGGATCTGAGATGCTGTGAATGCCAACTCAAGCACTGAACTCACATTTTTTGTGTTTTGATAAGAACACTAAAGGTTAAACAAATCATGAACTGGCTTTTGAAGAATTTGGAGGACATCTAGCTCAGAGTTGACTTCTCTGAAAATGGCAGTTTTCCAGCAAGACCCCACCTCAGGCAGTCTAAATAAAATTTAAATAAAAACCATTAAAATGTTACTTTAGATGCCTACAGAGATATAATAAGCGTAGAATAATTCATTACATGATTTATTTTTCTAATAATTAACGACTAAAGTGGCCAGGACTCAATAATACTGGTGCACCGATTGCAGTTTTTCGCTGATCTTTAAAAGTGCTGACCTGTCGATTGCGACAGAATTTTTTGTCTGAAAAGTCACCACATTGGGGTGATTACTGAAGACATGAGCTAGAAGGTGATCATTGAACAATTTTTTTGGGTGTTTTCAAATATAATAAAGCCTTTGCTGATGATAAACAGTGTGTTAAAGAATCACTAAGCAGTACTAAATTATTTAGCCAAGGGTTGACTTGCCTAAATGAAAGCATTTTCCAAGCTTGCCCATCTAAGGTGGTGTAAATGCCAAATAGAAGTTAAATGTCCTTGTTATGTATTTTCACAAACAGGGAACACAACTGAAATCATAAACTGTGCTTTTAAAAAAATGTAGTTAGTATAATATATTCCCAGATTTAACCTGCTAACATACTCTAGATTTTAAACAGCTGACCAGTTCACTGTTTTAATAAACAGCAGTTTACTGTAATTCCGTATCAGATGCTAACATGACTGGTGTCGTGCCACAGGTACCTCTAAGACCTGCATTACATATTAATTACTACCTATAATTAGCGAAACATGCAATAAGACTGTTACCAACAAAACAGTGTTGTCGCTCCACAGCTGTAAACAAACCCGCAGCTAACTCGCCTGGTAGTACACACGCACACCTTGGGGGATTTTAACATACATTTTAAACAGTTTCGCGTTTACCTTATGTATATGAGATATCACAGTTTAATCCTAAGCAGCTAATAAGTAAAAATGTACTTCTTAGTCGCTAACAGACTGTTGTAAACTTATTAGCAACATTGGCGATGATGTTAAGGGATTGGAATTTAACACACTCGAGAGCGACACCACCACAGCTAGCTTCCAAACGACTAACTATCAAGAACAGTTATCTCCTCATTGTTGTGGCTGCCATTCGCTAAAATTAGAAGAAAACAGAAGATATCCTTCTCCTTAGTGTGAGGTTTCAACGAGTAATTGGATTAACACGGATATCTGAGAGCACTGCGGTTGTTATTTTTGCTAACATTCGCCAGGCTAGCTAGCCGAGCGCGAGAGCGTGTCCGTTAGCCCAGAAATGGAATTGCAGAGTGGGGAGCCCAAAGAGGCGCGAGGTGAACTCCGGCGCGCCGCAGTTTTAACGGCGAAAATAGCACACTTTTAAAAACCGCACGAGGACGACAAGCACTTTTCTGAGTTGCACGGTGTCAATTCCTCAAAATGGGGTCTGCTAACGTGCGTCTCCGCCATTTTGTGACAGGTTTTTCATTGAGCAAAGGGGTACGTGTAATGGTTGAATGTAACCCCATCAAGAAAGATATCCGCTCGCTTGGCAGTTGCTGCGAGAAGGGATCGGGAGCAATTTTCAACCGACCCCCTCCGTGAGATAAAGTCGTTTTGAGGTGGTCACTAAGGGGTAGTGGCAGTTTACCACTACCGCTGACAAATATGCAGCAACAGATTTCAGAAAGGAAAATAATATATCTGAGCTTGAGTAACACACAAAAAAATATATAACCTTACATAAGACTATTTATAGAAATATGCCGAATAATTCAGATTTTCAGAAAATATCCGGCCTCAACAAAATTGATAAATAATTTAAAAAAAAAAATACGATTAGTGTTACATTTTAAAGCGAAATATTTGTATTGGAGACAGGGCTGTACTTAAGCAGGGGCAGCAGGTTGGGGCAGGCATAGTTTTGGGGGCCCAAAAAAATATTTATTTTTAATTATTGAATTAATGCTTTAGAAACTCAGTATTTTGTGCATTTCTAGAATAAAAAAAAAAGACTGTATGAAATGATAGAATTTCATCTCAATAGCTACCATTTAAAAACAATGATGTCATACTCTTTCTTCTTTCTAGCCTAGCTCATGACATCTAGCTCATCAAATCTATCAGCAAGTTTTATTGCTACGTTATATCTGTACTAACAAGTCTGATTTTTGGAGTTCCCATATGGACACTCCCCTCAAGTCTTAGTTCTTAATGGGAAAGTTGGAGATCACTGGATAACAACTGGGTTTAGGGACCACAATCACCCCTAAATAGCTAAAATCCATGAACACGCGAGTCCCCTCTAAAAACGCTTATAATGCCTATTTGAATAGTTCAAACACCAAAAATACCTTATTATGCATCACTTCATACAGTGGAAACAGTTGGCACTGCCATAGAAGCTAACATTTATAGTCTTCATTTATGTATTTGGGCTGATATAGCCAATCACCTCTGAGGAAAACAAATGGTGCTCCTGGACTGGCTGCTTTGCAAGCACCAGACCAATAGTCTGCCAAGTAGCATTGCATGTAAATACTTCAGATTCCCCATCTGAATTTTTTGTCAAATATTCTTAATATTCTTGAGAGAAAAATAGGTGAATATTCCACAAATAATTAGAATATGCCTACAAATAATTCCATATACACAAGGCCCTTTTTAAAGAGAGGAAATCAATGCAAAAATTGTTTCCAAAAAATTTTTCATTATGTGGGCAAGGCTTCATGCTACACAGCGTACCTCATTGGATTGTAACCAGATCTTGTGATACTGAAGCATCACAGTGTCTCATTAAGAAGCCCCAAATATGTGTTTTCTGATTGACATCCTGTTGTGCCTACATTTGAATCTCTTATTTTGAAGTAAGGTGAGAACTAGTTGACAACTTAGGCTACGATAGACTTCTCAGCTAGATAACTGACAGCAGTTTGTTGCGTGAGCACTGAAATAGCCTTTTAAATAGTTCATACTCTGTAGAAAAAAAAGAAACAGTGACAGACAATATGGGCATAACTTGTAAGCACTGTGTAAATACTATGACTAGCTAACCACTAGGTTAGCATTCAAAACTTCTGATTTAATGAGTCTGTACTGTATTTAATCTATATAATCTGTCTATAGTTCCAAATCTAAAATCTACTGCTTAAACCAGAGTTGGATTCTTTAAAAACAGCAATGTTGGAAAGGTATTGTTTTACCTTTCCGACAATTTTGTGATTTGTAAAACCTCCAATTCTGAAAACAACAACAAAAAAAAGAATTCTTAATATTACCCAAAATATAAAATCTTACCTTTAGCGTAAACATAATATTATTTATTGTCTTTAAGCGGGGTGAAATGCTGCAGCCCGAGTTCCTATGTAACTATTAATCAAGTATAATTTATCTGCATAGAATAAACTTGTGTTGGTAGGGCATCAAAACTAACTCCACCCACCTATTCTCCTGAATTTGGCCCTGACTGGAGATAAGCAGTGTCTAATAACTAGACTGAAGATTTCAAATGAACTCCAAAGCTATTAACTGTGTATCAGAATACTTTTAAAACTTGGCTTTAGTTCAACATGGAAGTAATTTTACCCCTAAAATACAAAATACCCACCATACAGCGTCTAATTCAAATGATTACGAAGCTGTAGTAATTAAATTAGTACCATCCCCATCCCCCCACGGGACACTTCCAAGAACCTTCTGACCCGTTTTCTAGTCGGCAGAGAGAGGAATTGTCAGACTGTCCCTAAAAAAGAAAACAGTCTCTATTGTTTCAGCAGTCACTGTGCCCGAGCATGGAAATAGTACCGCCACAGGCCACAGAGGGCGCTGCGTGGCAGGCCGGGCTCCGCGGCCTTCACATCTTTTTGTCTGAGAACTGGGTCCTCTGCCGCTCTACAGTGTGTGCGATAGCCTCGGAGCTGCGTCCGTAGCACACTGTCAAACCACTCCAAACGAACACAGCCGCGACCAAAAGCACTAATTGAGCACCTTCAGCCATGGCGCTTCTAACCTACCGGTAAATCGGCCGTGTTTTGGACTGCTCGAGGGAACTTAGTCCGAGCTTGTATCGGGTTTGCTCTCTGTGTGCATCAGTCTTTATTAGCGAGCTGCCGCTCTCCTTGCTACCAGCTATTTCTTTAACTTTTTAAACACTCGGCTCGGCGAATGACTGAGCGCCGGCGGAGTATGGGATCCTTGGTGTCTTAGGAAGCGACTGAAGTGGGGTTCGAGCGTTTTTGCGTGCAAAAACAATGGCAAATTCGACGGGGAAAAATCTCCTAGATCAGCGAAGGAAAGGACAGGCTTTCCTGGACGAGCTGCGGCAATTTCACCAAAGCAGAGGGTGAGATTGGGGCGCCTTTAATCGCAAGAAATACAACTTTAAATTCAAATTGCACGAACATGTGAGTTACCCAGAAGTGTTATTTAAGCATGTGTCAATTTATTTCATGTGTTATCTCAACAGATCGCCGTTCAAGAAGATTCCTATCGTGGGTGGGAAAGAGCTGGATCTGAATGCTCTCTATATCAGAGTCGTCTCTTTAGGTGGATTCGCGAAGGTGAGTGGGGACCTAAAGTGTAATTTCTCCACACTGGACCGCTGGCTGGACCGCTTCAGAACTCCGCGCGGATAACCCGGGACAAGTGTAACCCCCCCATGTACCTCCCAGAAAGACGTTAGTGGGTCGATGTTGGCCTTGTGCTAGTTTGCCATGTATCTCTATGCAATGTGGTGGCTTGTGTTGTTGTGTGGTTTGAATCGAGGAGTCCCACTGCTCGCGGAGTCAGAGTGCAGTTGGAGCGACTCGAAATTAGCGGGCACGTTCACCATCGATTATCGGCACGGAGCCCGGCCTGGGGGTGGAGAGGGGGGAGCACCGCGCGGGGACACGGCGCGTCGCTCCGGGCTTTTACACACAGTTTACACCGGGAGGAGGAGGTGGGGGGGAAGCCTGAATTCTGCTTCTCGCCATAGCCATCTTTCTTCGGTTTCACGGCTGGGCTCGACTGTAGGCCTCAGTCAGAGGGCCCCGTGTCAGTGGATACAGTAAACGCTGCCGACACTTTACTCCAAAGACCAAACGACTCGCCGCTAGCAAATGCGTTTGGAACCGCACCGAGGCAGCTTATTGGACAGTTTGGCCGCGAGCGGTTTTAACTTCAAAAATGGGAAAAGTCAAAGTTAGCTTGTTAGCAACATGGCTAACTAGCGTCAACTGTAACGTTTATGTCCCGAATGGATTCAGGCGGTTTAAATGATCTATAATCCCCAAAATGTACATTTTTAGCATTACTAAACAACAGACATTTTAGACTAAGCAACCCTAAGCTTCTTATTGGGTTTATTTAGTTTTAGTTTGCTCGACGAAGTTTGAGAAAGTTATTGATAAACGATGCTGATATTGGCAGGAGCAGCTGCTTTCAGTGTAACCGCTCTTTCTTTAAGTTCTTCCTTTTTTCTTTTCTTTTCTTTTTTTCTCTAACCAGCTCCTCTTTTTTCCCCCCCCTTCTTCAATTTTTAGGTGTCTGACAAAAACCAATGGGCAGAACTTGGAGAAGAGTTTAACTTTCCGAGGAGTTGCTCCAACGCAGCATTCGCTTTAAGACAGTACTACCTACGGTAAGCAGGACCGCCGAGCTGCTCTCCTCCCCGGGTTCAGGTAGCATGTGCGGAATGTTTACAAACGTAAAGATGCGAGCAGCAGGATGCAGCCTGCTAGCAAGCAGCACTCGTGACTTACTCCGAGACTTGAGTTGTATTTTAACTCATATTTTTTTTTTGAGCATGTTTGGAGTACATTTGTCAGATGTCACTTGTAAGTCTCTCGGTTCAGGCAGCTGTTTGGAATGAAAGTGGAGCAGCTGGCATTTGTGGTTCTGTTGCAACGATTGCTCCCCACCCCTGCCACCTGCCCACCAGAGATTGCACCTGTGTAGCCATTCATAATTATTGTACAGCCAACTGGTTGTGAAAGAAAGGAGGCCCTCTTGTTTGTGTGCTGTCAACAAGTGGCACCTAGTTGGAAGTAATTGGATTAAAGTCTGAGGTGTTTGCATGGCAGTATTCTAACTTTTTTTTTTTTTCCTGTCAGAAGATAAAACTATTTGTTTTAATCTCTATTTGGAAGCTCTCTAGTATCAGTTTGCTCGTCTGGCTCTAGATCAGGCCGCAGTTTAAAGATTTGGTGGTATTATGATACATTAGTAGTGCATTCCTCATCTGTTATTGACACTCTGTGACCTTTGGCATTTTGGGCAGAGTCTCTTGGAGTGAGAAACCATCAAACAACATGCAAATTGTGAATTTATCACACTTAAGACATTCTAAGCAGTCCTCATCTATACTAAAACTGTGCTGATATATTCTTGCAGCCCTATGTTCAGTTCTTAAAAGAATTCACACTTTTGGCTCACGGAAACCACAAAATGTCTATCTCATTCAGGTTTCATGTGATGGGCCGACACAAAGTTGCACATAATTTAAAGGGAAGAAAAATAATGCATGTTGTTATGTTACTGGGCGTTCACCGGCTCAGTCTAATGTGAAGTCTCATCCATGTTGTTGACAGAAGTAGATGTAATTACCTGTGTAAAAAAAAAAAAAAAAAAGAACACGCTCATGCTGCTCGTCCACTGCAAGTGTAGTTATTCTGGCGTTTGTCTTGTGTCGGAGCGTTCCCGCCGCTGACACAGGCGGAGCGTGTTTGTTCCTACCGGAACCTGATGTTTGCTAACATCAGGTTAACCCTGATCATCCGGTCCGATGCCCACCTGCAACCCCTGTCCGGTTGTGCGTCAGGCAGATGACGGCGAACCAAAACTGTGTTTTTGCCGACCGAGTAGAGGAACGACCATCTGTTGGCCAAAGATCTTCCCGTCGTGAATGAATCGGACCGTCTCGGGTCAACACTTCCCACTCAGCGGTTCGGCGTGCCAAAGCTCCCGCTGCTGCCCACGAGATCCGAATGCAGCTCTGGAATATGCGAGCGCTCATCACCAGGAACTTTTTTTTTTTTACTTTATTTTTTCCCCCCCGCTCACACTCGCTTGGAGTTGTTTCAACTGAATCAAAGCCCTCGGCATCCTCCGGCCCGTTTGTAGGACTCAGGGGAAAAAGGTGTGCATGTTAAACGAGAGACGTTTCAGATGAGAGATTGAGAACGTCATTAATCTGTAGGTCAGGAAATTCACTGCTTTGGAAAACGACTTACCAGTTGTTTGCGTTTTTCTTCCTTCCTTTTATTGCCCCTTCAAAGCATCAGCATCTGACCTATATTTCCTGTGTACTCCGCATTATTTAATTCTCTACACAAGTTGTTGTTTTCTATCATTTGCACACACACACACACACACACAAAAAATGCGTCCGTTGCAGTGAGTTGTGAGAGAGAAGAAAGGCTCCTGGTGTTCTTGGCGTTTCCTCCGAGCTGCAGAGTGTTGTACCCAAGTCAGGTGACTAGAACCGCCGGTTTAACCTCCGTTTGCCCTCCTGGCCTCTGAGTCAGTGACATCTAGGAAGTTTCAGTAGAGCTGCAGCTCATTGAAGGTTCAGTTTGTGTGTTTGGTTTTATTCTGGTGCGAGTTGTGCACGTGGCTGGAGAGTGTGTTTCTTAGGATTTGAATGCCTTTGTTTATTTCTAGCAAAGTTTTCAGGCATTTATCGGTGACGGGGATTTTCAACCTGTTCTGTGGCAGTGCGCGTTTTGACAGTTAAACTCTGCGGGATGCACCTTTTGAGATTCTCATGATGGTGTAAAACTCTTAACTTTCCGATCTACCCACATAAATTGAATCAAAGATGATTTAGGTCCTGTTGCTGCTGCCAACTGTAAAATAATTAAACATGCACCGATTTCAGATGTTCTGGCTAATACTGATTTTTGGTTTTCTTTAATGCTTGGGGCTATGTGTAAGATGAACAATGTGTTCCTTGATAGAGTAGTTTTTAAATCCACTGCACAGTGAGGGAATCAAATATTATTCCTATTTATGTATCAAAGCACATGTTTATCATTTTTAACTTAAAGAAAAAAAAAAAATCAATCTCAGATAAGTAGATGTTCCTTTCTGATGATTATAGAATAAAATCAACAAGAGTTTCTAATGTTTATATGACCAGTTGAACATGTTTGACTAAATATGCTCTATTTTTCCTAATGATCTCAAAGAAGTAGCTTGTGATGCGTACAAACTCGGAAGTACTTCACAAACTGTATTGTCTTTTGCTTACGAAGGTCGCCTTTTTTTGTTTTGTTTTGTTTCTTTATCTGCGCAATGCATGCTGGGCCGTAGATCATAGTCTACACCAGCCTATTGAAAACACACGAGAAGTCAAGGTCATGGACTCTGGCGAGAGTCTGGTTGAGGGAAGCTACCTCAAAGTTTTCTTGTGACCTTATACACAAGATATCTGAAGTAAACGAACGTGTCACTTGTGAGCTGCTGTTTACTAGAGCTAAACGATGGTTAGCAGAGAGCTTCCGCCATTAACACAGAGCTACCACAGTTGGCGGGAGGCTAGCAGGAAGCTTCTGCCGTTAGCGGGGAGCTAATGTAAAATCGAAACAAATCGGAAGACAATGAATGAATGAAGTGACACTGAAGCATATTTAAGTCTTCTAGGTTAGCCTTTTCAAGCAGCAGCACCAACACCAGCTTTTTCGTCCATCTTTCTCCTCATCGTCTGTTTGGTCCTAATCCTTTTCGTTTCTCCTTGTCAAGTCTTTAATGCCTTGTGTCTCAACGCGATACAGGTTCAAATTCAAAGAGCGGAACGTTTCTACTTGCGCAGAGATTTACCGCCCTGCCTGGCCGGAGCTAGCGCCTCAGCTTTCATACATCGTTTACCCTGGGTGTGATGTTTGCAGGACAATATACACACATCATAGTATTTTACTGCTTTTTTGTTTACATTTTTGACATCTAAAAAAAAAATTTTCTTTGACTTGCTCATTATTGGAAAATTGGCCAATTGGTCTACATCTTAAAAATAGTGACCAATACAAATAAAATACCGTAGCATTTATTCATTTTTGGTGTTTAAATCTATGTAAAAAAAAAAAAATGACTACCAGAAGGCCTTATTGTACAGAATATTGTTCCTTTTTCCTGCTTTGCTGTTTCTAGAATAACTCAAATATGAGGAGATCATGTTAGCTTGTTAATTAGCAGGGCTCTGATATTTATCTTGCAGTTGGCTGCTTATCAAACATTCCAAGCTTTTAGTTTTAATTCAGTTTAATTTAAAAAAAAACAAACTTACAGTATTTATCCCAAAATAAATAAAATATCAAAATATTAATATCTGTATCTGGCCATATATTGAAAAAAAAAAATCTAGATCTGGTATTTGTGATAGTGTTCCCATCCTATAAGGATGGATCTAAGTGGTCTAATTCTATGCTTTATTATTTATTGTACATTATATTCATAATTACTAAGGGCACTTTGTTGTAGTTTGTATATTTTTTTTAATGTTTAACCAAAGTAGTGAAGTTATTGTTGTCAGTTTCATTATTGTCTGTTGGCTTTTGTACTCCTAACTGGACTGACTGGACAAATTGAAGTTATGTTGTTTTTCCATACTTGACTGAGCCTGTGATGCTACTGGTGTATTTAAGTGAGCACTACTGGTGCAGAGTTATCAAATAAATTTGTAGTTGAGTCCAGTTATGTCAGCGTTTAAAAAAAAAAAAAAAAGTTTTAAGTGAATTCAGCTCCTTTTTTCTGTATTTGTTCGGTATCGGCCGATACTTAACCTCATATTTATGTTAGAAGTGAAAAAAGTGGATCGGTGCGTCCCTAATTTAGTGTTGAGAGACTCGTTGGAGGGAGGAGTGTGTGAGGAACCAGAAAATCCAGCGCTGAACTTCAACGTCCTGGATGAGTTCAGTGTGTGTGGGTTTTCACACGGCCTGCCGCGGTTTCCCCGCTTCTTGTTTCTGCTGCTGGACTCTCCTGCTCCTCTGGAAACATCTGGAGCAGCCTTTAGATCTGCCTTCCTTCAGCAGTGTTTTGTTGTTTTTTTTTGTTTTTTTTACTCCTAGCTAAGGCTCCAGAGCTGTCCAGTTGGTGACTATTTTTGTTGTTGTTTTTATTTTGTGACGGATATGCTTCCCTTTCCCTCCTCCTCACAGACTGTAAAGCAAACTTGTTATCGGCGATAAGATCTGAAGGCCCTGGAGACTTGGTGTTTTTGGTCCGTCTGTAATTCGACCTGCCCTCTAGCAGTGTGGGCCACCACTGATAGCCTAATCTTCTTCTCTCAGCTTCCTCGCTAACAAGCAGATGGACAGATCTGCCTAATGCCTGACAGCGCAGCTACAATCTGGCTCCAGCACTTTATGATATTAAGGATGCGTTCCATGTCTGTTCTAGGTGTTGATTTTGGGCGTCTTCCGCGCACGTTGCCCTTTCCAACGCTGTCTGCTCAGTATTTACACAGCAACATAATGTTGCTAAGCCCATACATGGTAAATATGTCCAAATGTACACCTGAGTTCACCGATCCCATCGAGATCAGATGCTTGTTGTGCCACACAGCTGTTTGTTTAGAACCAGATGGAGTAGAAATGTCAGGCCTGAAAACGACCCTCTGATGCTGGTAGTCGGCACAGATACGACCAATAATAATAATCATAATTTATGTTACTTCCACTGCGTAGAATCATCTTTCTCCAATGGGACAGCAGCAGAATATTATTGTTACTCTCACGATTTAATTCAAAATTGGTTTTTGTGTCAAAACAATTCGTAATTTCTGCTCCAATCTGCCAGTGTGCAGAGGATCCGCATCAGGCATCACGATCATTTTTGTAATCGGTTATCCTATCGATTAATCGGATCCAAAATTTTCACATTCTGCAGATATTTGATTTAACCACTTTAGCCTTTTTTTTTAATACGATTTCAGAAATGCTTGTCAAGATGAAAATAAGCAATTAAATTCCTTTTTAAATATGAAAATAAACTATTTATTGGAACGCTGTAGCATTATATGCAACAGTGTAGCATTCCTTTAGTGAACGTAGGATCATTTCGGTGCAGAGGAGGCATCTGCAGCTAAAATAAAAAGTTCCAGCATCAACATGTGAAAAGCTTCACCGTTGCTGCCTGACTTGATATCAATAGAATAGGACTGATCTGTTGTTCTGTTTTGTTTTGGGTTTTTTTGGATTCACAGGTTAAAAGTTGGATTGCAAAATGTGCTTTTTTTCCTTCTTTCTTTTTAAAGAATTTGAACCTGGTGAAGCCAAAACTTAGCCACTTGAGATGTTTTTGGGTAAAACAGAATTACAGACATTTTTTTTTTAATCTTAAGTGTAAGATGTGCATATATATATATATATATATTTTTTTTTTATATAGTTTAGGCTTAATTACTGCTGAGTGTCCTTTCAGCAAATTGCCATTTTTGCGTACATACTCCAGTTAACAATTAATCGATTACTAAATCAGTTGACGGTTGTTTAAAAAAAAAAAAATGTGAATCATTTCCGCAATAATTTTCTTGATCTATTCCAGTCTGTTTTTTAAGGCAGAATCACAAATAGACATTAATGAGTCACATTTATTGCATTTTAAATTTTATCCTATGCTTCGATGGAATTACTCCCTCCATGTGTCCTCTTGTGTTTTTTTTGGTTTTATGGAACAACCTTCCTGCAGACAGCCTCCTCCGTAGATGACGATGTTGCATTTCCATCCAGACGTTTGCAGCCATTTAACTGTCGCTATTTAGTGAAGAATCATAAAAAAAATTATTTTCTTCTTACTATGTCAGATAAGCGCTCCTGTACATTTGTATATATAAAAAAAGAAAAGCGGGTAGTCTTTGAATTTGCATTATTATGCCATTATCAATATATTTCTTGAAAATAGTCTCAAAACAACAATGTTATCGCTTATTGCAATAATTTCTAGGGCATTTTATGATCCGGTTGAACTTCTTGTCACAGGCCTACATGCCACAATAAGTTCGTCTTAGAAGAATTTTGAATTAAACAGAAATTTACATTTACATAACTAATATACTAATTCAACAAATTAGTATATTATTGAAAAGTTCACTTATTTCAGGAACTTTATCACAAAGTTAAACACGTTTTGTAGATTAATTATACACAGAAGGATGTTTGAAAGGCCATTTCTGTTAATTATGATGATTTTTCCACTTACAGGTATTGAAAACAGGACATTTAAAATTAGAACATTACCTCAGACAATTTAAAACACACACACACACACACACTTGATTCAGAGATAAGGGCTTAATAAAAAGTAGGCTTAGCACCTGCTGAAATAATACTTATAATCTGGGAAACAAGTGAATATGACTGCATCACTGGATGTCCTTTACCTTTATTTGGTCTTCACTCAGTTCTATCAATCCTGAATTCTTAAACCATGATCCACAGGTCTCATATTTCAAACTCATTTTTCCTTTATGTATTCAAGTACACTAACGTGAACACTCCCACTTTATTTTCCGTCCATAAATACATCAACAACCTGGATGTTCTTTAATGTACTTTTTGTTTTGAGTTCAGGAAAAAGAAATTGGACCGATATTAATATTGCTGTTAGGGTTGATAGCTGATATCTATCTCTATTCATATTTATATCTATAGCTCTCTGTATCTTTTTCTATTTCCATTTATTTTTGTTTGACTCCATGTATCCATATCTCTCTACTGGGCTAATGCTGAAATATTGTGCAGTCCTTGAAAAATGTTATAATTATGGTTAATTGTGTTGCGTGTAGCTGTCTGATTTAAGCTGCAAGGTTTCCCCCCAGAAAATGAGCTAAGCCCGGTGGTTGGGCTCTAAGGCAGTCATTCTTCCAGCGGTCTGTTGTGTTTCTGAGTTAAAAAATGTTTAAAGTTGACAGGAAATTTTAAAATATCACTTGATAATTCTGTGTTATTAAAAGATTGGAAGATTAATACCTGAATACCAACTATGAAGTCTTAAAAATGCAAAAAATGTTTTTAAAGAGACTTAAAAAAAAACAAGCTATGCTTAGCCTGGTGGAGGCACAACTAAAGCCTGGTGGCCCGCCAGGCTTATAATGCACTGGGGGAAACCCTGAGCATTTGTGGTCTGGAGAAGAGAAATTGTAATGTGGAAAAATGGGATTCAGCATTGAATGAAAAGCAGAAATCGGTCAAGGCCGGTGCATTGCTGCTCGGTTCCAAGCATCAAAAGTCATCCTGTTTGGTGTTAAAAAGAGCGGAGGACATTTTTGAGACTTTGTAGTAATTGATATTTCATCACTGGTTTTGAACTTTTTCTACCTAAAAAAACGTTTGTTCCTCCACGACTTCCAGCTGCTAGCAGCTCGTTTTCAGAAAACTGGTACACGTTCTGCTCTCTCTGTACACCTTTCACTGCTCTCATCTACTCCACGTTTCACACAGCGTGTGCGCTGCAGATTGTCTGGAATTCTGATGGCAAGACATGAGAAAGCCACCATTGGGACGATTTGTCCGACTTTTCCTGTGAGATCAGGGTTTTGCTCTGGAAACTGTTCCAAGGTGAACACAGAGTTCCTGTCCTTCCACTTGATAAGCAACCTGGTTACTGTCAGCAGGACAGTTCAGACTTTGAGAGGTTTAACTTTCTTTTTGTTTTTGTTTTGGAGAATATGGATTTCTTTGAGGACTTTTCCTCCTTATTGCACTCGGTTTACTCCGCTCTGATTTGGAAAAGCAAATGTCACGTCACAAGTACGCCTGAAGTACATCCAGCTCTCTGTAATGTTGCATATGAAAGTCCCCAAAAGATAACAGTTTTATTTGACATTAATGCAAAAAAAAAAAAGAAAAAGAAAAAGTAACAGAAAATTAAACTCCTGGATGGGATCAGTAACTTTGTTCCACTTTTTCATGTTCATTGTAGAAGTCCAAAAACATGGCTGTTGTGCTGGTTGCTCATTCTAATCTGCTTTCAGGTGTGACTGTTTGTCCATAATCTGACCTTCATGGAAGAGTGGCGGCGTCATACTGGGGCGATAAATTGATTTGATCACTTCAGGTTTTTGAATTTTTTTGAAATTTCTTTTCTTCACCAATGCACTCCTCTGGTTTCCAGAGTTCAGAGTGACGTTTGGGCGGCCATGTCGTTTGACAAGCGTGTTTTCCAGCTTCTATTTATCTGGACTTTTTGGATCTATTTGTCAAAGCTGTAGAACTCTAGAAGCGTTTTTTTTTCTCATTAGAATGCTTTTCTGTTCATTTGAAGATATTTTTCTGGTAGCATTGCGTCTTCATTCTGCTAATATTGCGACTTTATTCTTGTAATTCAACTAAAAAAAATCTCAGTCTCGTAATCTCTGTCTAAGGATGCACTGATCCAATTTTTCCACTTCTGATGCCAATATCTGAGGTTTAGTATCAGTCAGTACTGATGGCGGAAAAAAGGTGAATTGATTTTTTTTTTTTAAACTTTAAAAACAGACACAAATGTACTGAATTACAATGCATTTGATAACTCTGCACACTTAAATACACCATGCGCTTCACATGCTTCATCAAAAATATAAAAACTGTAATTTGTTCAGTAGGTGCAGTTGGAGTAGAGCAGCTGATGTAGAATAAATTTAGAATAGCTGCATTTCCATTGTGCAAACTGGAACTGTGAAAATTAATTTGCCTATTGGCAACGTCAATTTAGAAAGAAACTCACATTTTTTTATTTAAAAGTGATGAGTAGGTTTTTCAGTCGGTTTATTTCACAGAACTTTAATAAACTGTTTTCCCATCAAACGAGTCACATGATCCCCAACCAGATGATACTATTGGTGGAAAAGACAACAGGAAGTGGCAGGATGATGATGGTGTGGCATGTTTTTTAATTGACTTATTGCATGAACAAACCCATTCATGTAATTTTAATTTTGTTTCCTATTTAATGGAAACACCCCAGTTAAATAAAAACTTTTTTTTTTTACGACATTAGCAGAATATTGACAACGTCTTTCGCACATTTGTCATGAAAATGCATCTACTGCCAAAAACAGGTTGACTACTTTGGTCAAACATCTAAAAAGTAAACGGCAACAGACCTTTCAAATGGTTCAGAAAGTGCAATGAGAAATTATGAGTATAATGTAAAATAAATTCTAAAATATGATGTCGCTCAGAGCACATGGCATAGAATTTACTGAATAGATCAATCAATCAATCAAATTTTATTTGTATAGCACATTTCAGCAGCAAGGCATTTCAAAGTGCTTTACATCATAACAAACACAGAATCACAATGCAATATAGAATCAATCATTAAGTCAAGTTACATCAATAAATTTGTAATTGATTACATTTCAAATACAATTCTAAACAGGTGGGTTTTCAGTTGAGATTTAAAAGAAGTCAGTGTTTCAGCTGTTTTACAGTTTTCTGGAAGTTTGTTCCAAATTCGTGGTGCATAGATGCTGAAAGCTGCTTCTCCTCGTTTGGTTCTGGTTCTGGGGATGCAGAGCAGACCAGAACCGGAAGACCTGAGAGGTCTGGAAGGTTGATACAATAAAAGCAGATCTGCTCTTATGGATTGAGCACATTGTCACTCATAAATGATCTACAATTCTTTTCAATATCTGTACAGATATTGATATTGGATCGCTGCATCTCTGATCCAGTCTGACTCTACATTGCAGAGATGTTAAAAGATGGATCTTTGAGCACTTTTTCGAGCCTGCTTAAAAAACATACACCAATGATCTGCGTCCATGTCCAGTAGGGGGCAAACCGCTCTTTTTCTACACCTCCGTATTTCACAGTGATGGCATCTGGGCTGTTGGCATTCAGGAATGAAAGCCAGAGGATTCCTCTTCCGCTGCGATCCAGATGTGTGTAAGTAACGGCCCTGACAGGGACAGTGTCGCGCTCTGCCTCGGCCAGAGGGAGAGGGCAGAGAACGTCGGTACAGCTCCATCTCTCGCTCGCTCTCTCCTGAACGGTTGTAGTGAAATTCATGCAAACGCTGGCGGTTTGTGCTCTCTGTCGGTTGGTAGACGTCTCTCCCGCAGGAAGAGGCTGCTGCTCTCTTCATGCATGTAGGGGGAGAGGAGAAGGGGAAGTGCCGTCACGTGCAGCTGCACTCAACAACCCTCCCACCCCCCCATCCCGTCCCCCACCCTGCTTTTATCTCAGACAGCGGTTGATGACGATGCAGTCAGCCCTAGCTCTCCCTCTTCTCTCTCTCTCTCTCTCACTCTCTTTCCAAATGATGGCAGAGTGTATTTATAGTCCAGCGTGCCGAGCGGGGGATTACCTCGGTGAACAAGCGGGGGCCTAATTCAGAGGCAGGCACTCGTTCGGTGACTCTCTGCCACACTGCCCAGGTTTTTTTGTGTGTGTGTTCATCGCTACCAGGTATTCATCGAATCGCACGATGCTCTTTTGAGAAACGTTTTCCTCTCGACTTTTTTTTTTTTCCGACTTTTTCAGCGTTTCGGTAACTGCGAATGTGACCGAAACGTCACAAAGAGCTGCGACTTTGGTGGTTCTGTTGAAGAGAGTCCCAGCCCGGCTTTAGGAGCAGCAGCTGCCCGTTAAACCAGCAGAGTGAGACCAGACTCTGCATTGAAAGCAGAGGTGATCAGTTTGTTTGGCAGCAGCAGGGATGTGGGAATAGAACTAGATGGAGCATCAGAACACCTGGGGAAAGATGAGGAGAAAACTTGTTTAGGTGGTCTTGGTCAGTACGGACGACTGTTAAGTTCTTGGATCTCGCTTGATGTTCAGCCCGACTCTGGTTGGTGATGAAGTCATGCGTTTGGATATTTAGAATCTAACTCTGGTTGTTTATTACCCGGACTAGAAAAAGTTGGTTCGGCTTCCGCTGGTTGAAGTTTGAAATGATGTCCCGGTTATTTACATGTTGCCATGAACCGGTTTCAAACATTTAATTCAGAACCATTTCTGGAAGCTAGGGCTGAAGTTGAACTTCTTGGTGACATGTTTTTGGGAGCACCGATTGCAGTTTCATAGCTGATCAGATTGTTCAAAAGTCCTATGTTAGATTTATTTATTTATTTTGTCTAAAAAAACAAGTTGGCAACAGTGACTTGGCAGGCGGGTCTGTTAATCAGCCTTCTTTCACAGCAGAGCAAAAGGAGACATTGGCTGATTTTCAGATCTTTGTAGAATAGTTGAGATCGATTTCATATTTATGTTTCACCCAAAATGAAAGAAATCGAGGCCCGATTTTTGGGAGTTTTTAATCCGATATTGAACGTCGGTTACAAGTCGAGATGCAAGTTGCAAGTCAACGATCAAGTTAATCTAAAGTTGATCAATCAATCAATCAAATTTTATTTGTATAGCACATTTCAGCAGCAAGGCATTTCAAAGTGCTTTGATTGATCTTGTCATATCACTAACAATTAATTGATAAGCGGCGATGTGCTTAAAGAGTTTTTCTCTTCTATAAAAAAAAGCCATAACATCGATGGCTACAATATACTGTATTAAAAGATACAACATTTTTAACATTGTTTTGTGTCAGTTGTGTTGAATCCTTACTTGAAAGTGGTGGTTTTCTGACAATATTAAACTTAAACATGCTCATAAAATATAACAAATCACTTTTTGAATAAATAAAAAAAAATTAAAAAAAGGATGTCCTCCGCTTTTCTGACATATTATCCTTGCTTTTGTAGCAAATCTGTAATATTTGGTTGAGAAGCTGACGCTGCTCTGCCATGCAGCATTATTAAAGTGATAACTAAGAAGCTTGTCAAGTGTTTGCTTGAAAACAGAACCACATAAATTGCATTTTGCATTCCACACCGGATTCCGTTTGGGTAGTTTCTCTTTCAGGTTCCATTATGACCCCGCCATCTTTGTTTCTATATCAACTGGCTCTGCTTAAAGATGACCGGCGGCGGCACTACAACGCCAAAAGAAGGTTTAAGCAAATGTTACTAATCAATTGGAACTCATTTTAATCTAATGAACCATTAATTGATCATTAGAATTAGATTCTTGAGAAGGTAGATCAAAAACCCTCGACTGACTGCAGAAGTCCTGTAGTTCCAGAAGTAGTCCTGGAAGATACCAAAGTGGCTATCAAAGTTGTCTGACTTGAACAGTGTCGTAAGGCTGGTGGTGTTTTCTAAAGGCAGTTGTGGCTCATGGATGTTGGTAAATTGGAGAGGTCTTCCCTTAAGGAATGGGCTGAGAGTTGTCACGTACGCAGCCAGGATGTCTGGAAATCCTGTCGTATCATAGCAACACGGTGCCATGCTAAACTCTAAAGATGATTTTGAAGAAAAGGTTGATTGAGGGGTTAATTCTGAGGCTGCCGTTGGTGTTTTTTTCCTCTTTTTTGGGAAAAAAAAACACTTTCAATTAAGCGTTTTAAGTTCTTGTTTGAATGTTAGTTTAATTGAATAAATTTAACTTGCATCGGGAAGTTGCACACTTTTCTCGACAAGCTGCTTTCAGTTGCTATCAGAACTAAAAGAGAAACTTCTTTGGGGTCCAGCAGCTACTCAGGGTTGAAACAAGAAGCATGTGAATCTGGCTCAGGCGGCGCAGTCTGAAGGGAGGGAGCTGCTGCTAACAATTCTCAAAATAAGAGCTGAGCTAATGTTTCAGCAAACACTGTTAAAGGGGGCAGTATTATGTAAAATTTACTATTTTTTTTTACGTATGTTGTTTCCCCATCAAAATCATATCTGGAGTGTCTCCTTGACTCTTTCATGCATGTTTGAGAAATCCTTTTATCTCCTATGGCAACCATTCAGCTGTGCAAAACGCCTGGATGCACCTAGCTCCGCCTTCAAGGTGCAGTTTCAAAGTTTCCCCTCCTCTGTGACTTAACCACTTCACTCCTTCAGACTAGACAGCAGCAATTAGCAAACACCTGTTGGAACTGTGCATCTGCTGAGGTCAATATAGGAGCTACTTCAGAGTGCGACACTGGTGAACACTTTGTTAGAGGGTTATTAGAGGAGCCATGTTGACTTCCTGAAGGCGGAGCTTCAGAAAGAACAGAAGCTTCTTAAAGAGACAGTCACTGTTTCAAGGCGTTAAATTCCAAAGTCATAATTTTTAAGCCATATTTAAGATCTCTACAGTATTTTTATAGTAACTGTTGACAGTTACTTGATTATGCTATAAAAAAGGCACTATTTGGAGAGAAACCACATACTGCACCTTTAAACCAAAGCAGAGACAACCATAAGGAAACTAGGATTCTGCACATTATTACATTTGGTTAAACAGAAAGTGTTTCAATTAAAGCTGAACACTGGGAGGTTGACTGTGCTCCTCTTAGCTCTCCTCTGACGGATCTCTTTTCCTCTGACACAGATACCTGGAGAAGTACGAGAAGGTCCACCACTTCGGCGAGGACGATGAAGAGGCTCAGCCGGGGAATCCCAAAGCCTTCCTTCCAGTCGGTGCAATCCCCAGCTCCTACAACTACCAGCAGCACGTTGTATCAGGTAAGCAGAGCGTCCCCCGTCTGTCATTTCCTCACCGTCCTCCTGAGCCCCAGCAGCCCCAGTTACCGTCTGAATAGGAGATTCCCATTTGCTGTAACTCTATAACTACGACTCAGACGCTCTCATTTCATGTCGAATTTTTTTTATTATTATTCATTTAATTTAGAAAACATCAAAGCTCTCTCCTCAGTTCTTTTAATCACATGCGTTTTGAAATGTTGTCCCCTCAGCATAAACTGTCTTAGCTTCAGTATTTTTAATTTCCGGATAATCTGCTCTGAACTGATTTTTCATACAGATCCCAAAGGAGCTTTCTTTAATTGCAGCGTGCTAATTTTCACTGTAGGAAAAGATGCATAAATGTCATTTTTGAGCTTTGAAGTGGATTTGATTTACGGCCCAGCCCCCTTTTTTAAGTAGGATACAGAAAGACACCGATGTAAATCTGTCATTATAAAGCAAATGACCCAAATTAATCAGCAATGACACAAAAAACTATTCAAGATTGTAAATGAATAAATTGAAAATAAAGTGAAAATAATTACAATCTTTTGTAAACTGTCCCGTAGTGGCTGTGAAGTAAAGACTCATTTAATAAGGCCAGAATTATTTGGAGTTTTCAACGGGTTTGGTTCATTTGATACAGTGCAGTGAAAATGTAACAGATGTTGCAGTTTTGGTCCAAAAACAGTCTTAAAATAATGTAGATCATTAACTTAACTCCTAGATCTTTGCCAGCATTTCCAACTACAGCATGCTCCACTAAAGGCGACGCAACTGGAGTCAGCTCTGACTCAGTCCATAAGTTGATATCTTGTGGCAAACGGCTCATTTTTAGACCTGAGAAAGTGGTGAAATCGCACCAAACAGTATTGCCTGGTTACACTTTGGAGTGGTGCGTTCATGAATCTGAAATGGATCAGGTTTTTTGAGTTTCTGACTCAGGTTAGGGTAGTTCTGTAGTCCAACGAAAGATGACAGACTGAAGTAGCTTAAGAGAGAGAAATGTGACGTTGAGGATTTTTGATGAATTCACGCAGCATAAAAGTTGGAGAATCTAATTATTTTTAGGGGAGGGTTGGCTGATTTCAGCTGCTGGTCATTTGATTTGACCAGTTGTTGGTGCCACTCAACACTTCATAACCTCATAGAAATGCACTGTAATCTGTTGACTGCAACAAAAACGCACTTCTACGTTAGAATTGTCATTTAAAATAAATCAAATACTGCATTTCTGCATTAGCAGTCTGAATAACACATACAAATGGGTCTGTGGTGTCATTTAGCAGAACACACAAACCATTTTAATTTGCCTAAGGAATGCTTTCATCATTCCAATATTGAAAGTCGTTATTGTTCAGTTATTTAGTCAGTATTGACATGAAGATCAGTTTCTAAGTGTGGGATCGCCTTGCATTTACGGCAGAAAATAAAAGTACTTCGCCGTCTACTTTAAAGCCATTCTATTCTGCTGTTTGTTCACTTTTCCAGCACTGATTCATTCAGTTCTCTTCACCGTACTGCTGTGTTTTCACCAAGGTTATCAGGATACCCTCCCCAACCCCTTCCCTCACCACATGAATGCATCAAGTGTCCGTTTTCTCCAGCAGGAGTTCAGCTGTTTTCATGAGGAAAAACCAGCTCAGAGGATTTAAAACTGGATGCCAGTGTGGAGTCCACTGAAGCCGGCGGTTCTGTGTTCCTTATCTGGGCTCCGGCTCTGTGAATGCGAGCCATCCCGTCGCCACACAGGGTTGTAGTGTCGGCCGGTGGGGCTGCTCTCTCAGATAATTGACTTTCCTGACAGCGGTTATTGATGAAGGGAAGAAGGACGCACTTGTTGTTGGTTTTCCTTCCACCTCGGTTCAGATTAGTCTCCAGCCTTTTTAGTCTGAGACTCGTTTTTTTTCTTACTCCTTCTTTCTTTCTTTCTTTTTCTTCTGCTCAGCTAATTGACTCCAAAACACGATCACTGTGGGAAATCCAGTTTATTGAAAATGCAGAAACAAAAGCTAGTCATAGTTTTCACTATAGCACATTGATCTGATTATTAGACCAGTCTATTATTAGTCTTTGAAGCTTTAAACCAATCAGCAGCCACACAAAGATTAATAATTAACTGATGAAAATGAAGCAAAACTTTATTCAAACTGCATCACTAATTCATAAACACATTCTCTTTCAACATTTACTATACACCAGTTGTAAAATATATTTTCTCGGCCATATGCATTAAATTAACAATCTAAGTTGCAAACAACATATTGTTTTGAATTGATTTGTTTTAGACCGTTTTTTTTCCCCACTCACTCATCCAAACTGTTCCAGTTTTACTACATGCACTGAAATACACATCTGTTGTTTTTAAATCATATTTCCTTCTGTGGTTTTTATGTCTTGAGCTCAAAACAAAGAACATTTGTAAATGGTCAATAACCTCTTTAGCGTTTTAAGATACTTGAATGAATAAACAACTTATTCATATGTTCTCTAGCATTCAGTTTTTATAAAATTCTCACCTCTTTTGTGTCACGAACATAAAGCTGGGTTTTATATATATGTTGCCCCATACATCGATACAGATGTGTAGCAATGAATGAATAATATAATGCGTGGGGTTTTGATAGGTTTAAAACGTTTTATGTATTTTATGAGCTTTCCAGTTCTTCGTGATCAGCAACAGCCCCTAAAAATGTAACTCCATGTACTTTTTCCATTAGATGATTATCTATTGTTCTGTTGCTAGAAATCGTACGTTTTCATCCCAGCTTATTGAAGGTTTATTGTATTAAACCGCTGTATTTAAGTTTGACATATGACAAACCATAGTTCCTATGATGGCTTTAAAATCATTTCAAGAACGGATTTTTTATAATCTTTGGATTAATTATAACATTTTATAGACTCCACAAATCTCTATAATGTACAAAACAAAAAGCTGTGGTCCTAGCACTGAACCTTGGGGAACTCCAGATCTGTTTTTGTCCTTTCCTAGCTGTACGAGTTGTTTTTTTAGAAGAGAAGTTATAATCAAATGAGGGCTGATTGCAGTCAGTATTGTCATTTAAAATGGTCAACATTAAGATTGCAAAGTTATGTTTTCCAAAATCATCTTTATTTTTGCAGTTTGCCCATTTCATTTTGGCCATCTCTATAGCAACGGCCTCTTAGTCTTCTTAGGTGCACCGACAACAAAGTGCCGAGTCGGCTACAACATCATTATTGTCATGTGTGCTTCAGTTTAAAAAAAAAAAAGCGATTAGTAGTAGTCTACTACCATCATCCAGTGCAGCTGGGTTACCATGGAGACTGAACGCAGGCTAGTGGGTATTTCCATTCCCTTCAGATGACAACAAGTTCTCTGCAAAGTTTGTGAAGTATTCATTTAACTGCTACAATTTGTGTAAAGACCCATTTGTAGTTTTATGTCTCCCAGGAGATGTTTACAGATCTTTCTGCAAACCTTGTAAATTGTGTTTTTAGCGGCTTACATGATGCTTGGTTCTGCAAATGCGGCCTATAAAACCTGATTGCTGCTGGAAGGTTTTCTGAGCTGAGCTGACAAAAAAAAAAGAGCAGATTTTTATTTTTTTGGAAGATAAAACCCCAGAGGAAGGTTGTGTTTAGAGATAAGGCAGGAAGAGGCTGTGGAAGTGATGAAATGAAGCGGTTTCTCCCAGACTGAAGTTGTATCATATCTAATGTAGGAGAAACTGACCTGAACGATATTTGTGAGCACAAAACATTTTAGGGCTGGAAATACAGTAGGTAAGACCCCGCACCAAACCAAAGGAGCCGTTGTCTGAAAAAACTGAGAGACGGACACACACACACACACACACACACAGAAGGATGGAGGAAAATCGAGCAAGAATAGAGGGAAGAATCTCACATTTCTTGACAGATTGTGCTTTGTAACACTGGATCATCTCTATTTAAGATTTCTTAAACGATAACATGTTGAGGATGTCTCACACTGTAAAAATGTCGGTTTAGATTATGAGCAGCTCAGTAGATTGAACACTTTTAAAACAGAGTTCCTATTCTGCATGGAAAAAGTATGGAAAAGCAAAATGGAGTGAGGACAATATGCATTTCCAGATTATGTTCCCTTTCATATTGTCCTAACGTTGTGTCCGTCCATCGGTCAGTCTGCTGGTAATCCATCAATCCATCTATTCATTCATGTTTCGTCCATCCTTCTGATTTATCCATCAGTCCATCCATCCATTCATCCGTACAGCCATTCATATTTCCGTCTATCCATCCATACATCCGTCTGTTCCTCCCTCCATTCATCCATCCCTATGCCTCTCAGTCAGTTGGTCCATTTATCCATCCATGTCCCCATTTATCATTTTTGTGACATTTCTTGCTGTTGTGTACCTGTAGAAAACCTTGGGTGTGATCTTCAGGCCTTCATTGCTCTTCCATGTAGCCTGATGCATTTCCTCCGTTCTTTTTCTTCCAGACTATCTCCGCCAAAGTTATGGGCTGTCTACGGACTTCACCCAGCCGTGCGACTACAACAAACTGGTGCTCTCGCTGCTCTCGGGCCTACCCAACGAAGTGGACTTTGCCGTTAACGTTTGCACGCTGCTCTCCAACGAGAGCAAGCACGCCATGCAGCTGGACAAGGACCCCAAGCTGGTCACGTTGCTGCTGGCCCACACCGGCGTCTTCGACGACTGTAAGCCCCCCACATACAACACTTCAACTTTCATTTGATCGTAGTAGTTTGCTTTTACCGTTTGGGATTATATCAGTCAAGAAAATGACTGATTTAGATGTCGGGTATCCTGAAGGAACGCCACCCAGCTGCTTTCTTCTCTCTGTCCTTTGTTTTCCCATCACTGTTGGTCTCTTTAGCACCTCCCAAGTTCTCTAGTCAAGGAGCCATTGAAGGGCGATAACAGTAACTAAGCTAAGCATTGGCTCTCCCTCTAACCCTTTTTATGTCCTTTTCCAGCTCTAGGCAACTTCTCTGCGGTGTTTGGGACAGACTGGAAGGAGAAAACCTCGCGCGACTTTGTTAGGGTAAAGTTTCCTCTCACCTCCTTTGAGCTGGTCTTTAAGTTGGAATGTCTAATAAATAAAAGTCAAATTTCCATCAGCAACTAAGCTAACCCACTACACTAATGTTCAAAGATTCTTTTTTTTTTTTTACTTGAGCAGCTAACAAACATCTGGAATAAGGTGCTCTTATTTAACTGAGGCATTTATCTAATATTAGGTCCTCTAAGTGAGAAGATTTATTAGGGCATTACTAAACGAGGATGTCCAGGTTTTTATTGCTCCAAAGTCATTAAGTATTGATGCTGTAAAATCAGCTTATACGAGCATTCTTCTGGTTTGAATCAGTAATCTCACCTTATGCCCACGATCTGGTGAATCGTAAAAGTTAGATTTGAATGAAGTGGAAAAATTACCTCCTACTGCGTTGTGGTGAACCTATTCCTGTTGGTTTTGATGAAGACCTTCAGTCTGCTGCTGGTTTTAATTATGTGCCACACTTTTTTTTTCTTTTCCTTTTTTTTTTTATGTTGGTCAGACAGTGAGTAATGCCGACTCATTTCCCTGATCGTCGTTTTGTTTGTAGTCCCACTTCGGAAGCTGATCTCACTACGGAGTGGATCGTGGATCCTGTTAGCTCAGTGTTTTGACGCCATGTTGTTCCTTCACAGTTCTGGAAGGAGGTGGTGGAGGACACCGAGGTCAGAGAGCTGATCTGGGACAAGAGCAGCTCAGCACAAGGTGAAACATTTTGGATGAGAGTTGTGTGACCAATTTCCAATCTACAACTAAATTGTAATTTATCTTTAAAAATAATGCAAATATATAATTTTTTTTAAAATATGTGGTATAGACTACTTTTTTTGTCTCGAAATAAAGAGGCGTCTGTTTCATAAGACGCCTGCATTTAGAATATTTGTACACAACACCTGTGACTGGTAATAAGTGTTTTATATTGAAAGGTAGGTGCTTGAATTACGATTGTACTAGAATTTTAAAGCAAATAGAAATTAGCAATTGACATTAGCATCATATATTAGCTATTAGCTTAGTTTGAACAGCTGGCATTACTAAAACCACTGCCAGCTTGTATTTTCTGGAATTCTCTGACTTTTTGTCAGCAGTATCATCTCAATAAATGTATTTTCCATGAGGTTAAAACAAGACAGAAACAACAGAAGTTGGACATATTTTTAATGAATAAATTGTAAAAAAAAAACAAAACCATCCTTTCAAAGGATGAAAAATTCCCAGGAAGACGTCATTCAGTGAATGAATGAATAAAAATAAAGTCAGAATATTACAGAGAATGAACCTGCAGGGAGTAGTTGTAGTGTTACCAGATTAAAGTTGTAATAATATGACGATAAGTCATAGTAATGAGAATAAAGTCATGAAGTCATAGTCCTGTATTATGACTGCTCTTTTAATTTTGAGTTTATATTCTTAGCATGAGCCTAATACTGTCGTAAAAATGTTATAGACAGTAAGGTGTTTGTTTTTTTCTTGAATCTCTGTCTCTGAATTCATTTTCAATGGTGATTGGTGATGGCATAAAATATTGAGACTTAATTCAGTAGCAACTTCCACACTGAAGAGTTTTCATGTTAGTGTGACTTAATAATATGCGAGTGGTACATTCACTGAGTGTAAAAAGACTGGATTTTTGAGATTCAAACTGGTTAGGACCAGTGAAACTGAAAATCTACAACTTCTCCTGCCAATTTCTCATTAAATCTAGTCCTAAAACTAGATTTTAAGTCCTACAGTCCAACCTCTCGGCTTAGTCTGACCGACCCTTCCCTTTCTGCTCCGACCACAGATGGTACGTTCCGGGAGGACCACTGGCAGAGTCTCTTCCACCCGCCGCGGAACCCAGGCACCAGTGACATGGAGGCCCAGCGGGTGCTGCAGGTCGCCGTCATCCTGCGAAACCTCTCCTTCGAGGAGGCCAACGTCAAGCTGCTGGCGGCCAACCGAACGTGCCTGCGCTTCCTTTTGCTCTGCGCCCACTGTAACCTCATCTCACTCCGACAGCTCGGGCTCGACACGCTGGGCAACGTGGCTGCTGAGGTGGGTCATCAGTTTGTGTATCGACTACAGATCAACCAGATGAAATCCTCAGTTTGTGTTCTCAACGTTTATCTCTTTGAGAAAGTTACTGGTTTAGTTCCTGCTTCACCAAGCTGGCGTGTGCAACGCTAATGTGGTTAGCTTAGCTTCATCAGGATTTAATAAGACGGCTGCATAAAGACTCTAAAGAATCGTCTTTTTTTTTTTTATCTCTCAGCTCCAACTGGATCCCGTCGATTTTCGGACGACGCACCTGATCTTTCACACCATCACCAAATGCTTGATGTCCAGGGACAGGTTCCTCAAAATGAGAGGTGGGTCTAGTCAAAGCGTAGGCAGGAAACGCCTGCGGTTTTGAGAGCTTCTAAAAAGTTTCTGTGTTTCTGTGTAGCTATGGAGATCCTGGGTAACCTGAGCAAAGCGGACGATAACGGCGTATTGATCTGCGAGTATGTGGACCAGGAGTCGTACAGGGAGGTGATCATGCTGCTCACTCTGCCGGACCTCATGCTCCTCATGGCCTCCTTGGAGGTTCTGTACCTGCTGGCCCAACTGGGAGAGATTCCTTGCAGCAAGATCGCGTCGGTTGACCACAGCATAGGTACAAGTTCACTGAAAGCCTCAATCAAAGAGATTTTCCCCTAATAAATGATTGAAAAACAGAAGTTTTGCTTTGTCTAATCTAAAAATTAGTTTGAAACATTCAATTTCTTCACAGCGCTATGCCGTAGTAGTACGGTTAAGTTCACCGTCGAGTCTGCTTTGTCTTCCTTGTCCCGGCTCAGACCTGTTGGTGCGGTTGGTGTCGGTAGACCTCCACACGTTCGGGCCCGACGCCCTGACGGCAGTGCGGTTGATCGAGCACCAGGCCAATGCCGAGCAGGCTGCCGAGGTCCGACCGCAGCTGGTGGAGCAGGTACCTGCAGCGGTGCAGGGGGCGACGGCACCGGGTAAGGGCTCCTCAGAGACGCTTCAAGCTTTTTAACTTCCTTTTACTCTGTTAGACGGTAGATGTTAGGGAAAAAAAATCTCTGAAAGTTGGAAAAGAACGATTCCTCACCTTCCAGAAAGACGACGCCCAAAACCATAAAATCAAAGCTACAGTGGAATAGTGAAAACCAGAGCATATTCATGTGTTAGAAAGGACTCAGCCAAAGTCTGGACCTAAATCGAATTTAAATCTGTTGCAAGACTTTAAATAGAAATGCAAACCACATTTCTTGGATTTTAATTGTGCAAGAAATTTGAAAGCTTCCATTTCAGAATTTTGCTTCACCTTGTGTCAAACTATGAGGAAAATACATTGAAGTGACAGGAAAAAGTTCAAGGTATTGAAGTACTTCCTGCTCTGGACATATGTGTAAGTTATTCTTCCAAAGTTCCTTAGAACTGTCGTTGTTACATAAAAATGCTGTTGCAGTTGCTTTCCTTCAAATCAGTCAAAATCAGCCAGTCTTGAACCAAAGTGAATAACAATAATTAAGAGACTCCTGGCTTCTGCACATGGTTCTTTATTAGTTTGCTGACATCTAGTGGGTATCTATGTAGCACTACAGTTGAATGAAATTTGTGACAAACCCTTTGTAATGCTTTCATAATGTCTCCTTAGTAACAAGAGTCCCTGTTCAGTCCAACGTACCACCACCTGGTATCGTCGAACTAGATGGGGAGAAGTTTACGCTGCAGTGGTGAGATTTGGTTTTTTACATCTATGTTGATCTTTGTAGGTAAAACGAATTTTTTTCTAATTTCTGGTAACTTTAAAACCTGTTCATTGGTTTCTTTCTAACAGGCTGAACGCACACTTTGAGACGAACCCCGAGGGCTCGGTTTCACGATCCGAAATGTACTCCGAGTACCTGGCTACATGCAGCAAAATGGGACGCGGCAACATCTTGAACTCCACCGGCTTCCTAAAATGCCTGCGGTATGTACAGAGCGCACACGACTCAATCAAGTTAGTTTAGCTGCTGGGCAAGATTGGTAGATAAATCCCAGAAGTGGGCTTATATATGTAGAATCACAAGGTCTCTCTTCTGCACAGGACGGTGTTCCCCAACCACACTATGAGGCGGCAAGACGAGGCAAAAGCGAGCAACCCGCTTCAGATCCTCCTGGTGGGAATAAGGCGAAGAGCGATCCCTCTCCCCATCCAGCTGTACTACCAGCAAACCCAGCAGCAACACCAGAACCCGGCCGCAGCTCCTCCACCTCCAGTAGCTCGACACGAAGCACCTGGAGATCCTCAAGCTCCACCACCAGGTACATCTGGTTTTTGTTTTCTTAGAAACAGGCGCTCTGGTCAGATGAACATTTTGGTCTCCAAGCAAAATGCTTTGTATTGAAGGAAACTGCGGCTAGGAATGGACCGATATGAAAATTTGGGCTGATATCAATATTTGATATTAATATTGCTGTTGCGGCTGGTAACCTATATTTACCAATATTATACATATTTCACTACTGGGAGATGGAATTTTAATGGGAAGCTTGTTTTACTCGCCTTTTGTAGAAGATGGTACTACTCTACACAGAAGTTTCTGAAACATTGTATCAATCTGTATATTAATAAATATTCATGTTGTTGTGTTACCAGGGTTACCGCCAGGACATCCTAATCCTGGACCACAGTTCGTGCGGTCCCTAGGTGTCTCTAATAGCGCCCCACCCATGGCCTCGCCCGCACAGGAAAGTTCTCGTGTAAACCACCCAGCTGTTCCCCGTCACCCTGGTCCCCCACAGGCGTCGCCACAGTTACCCCCAACCCTGGTCCGAACAGCTCCAGGGGTACAGATCACAACGTCCGCTGTGGCCGCCCAGAATCACAGCCCACAGAACCCGGCGCCCCCTCCCGTGCCTCAGCAGCAGCACTCTCCCATGCTCCCCACAGGAGCTCCCGTCACGCTATTTCAGCCAGTACCACAAGGCCACATCCTCACCGCCCGGGTACAAGGTGTGTGCTCCCAGGTCACCCAGCAACCACCTCTGCCTCAAACCCTCCCCGTCTCTGGGCCTCAGGGTGGAGCCCCCCAGGTTGACGCCCAGTGTACTGCTACGGTTTCAGGACCCCCTTCCATCCAGGTGGGAGGCAGCCAGGCTGTAGGGATAATGGGCGTGGCCAACTCCCAAGGTTCTCGCGTAACATTTCAAAATATTGCTCCCAAACCAGCACCAAACCAGTCAGGTGGGCCAACAGCCACGTTAGCCCCTCCCAACCAGCAGCCTCAGCCTCAACAGAGCGTAGTAATAGTCAGTCCCAATCCCCAGCAGAATGCAGCCTACACCCCAGCCATACACCAGATCGTTCTTGCCAACCCCTCCTCCATTCCCGGTGCCCAGACTGTCCAGATAGCGGGGCAGCCCGGAGCTGCTTCCAGTCCCTGCTCACCTGCTGCCTCTCACTCAAATACCCAGGTCCAGTCCAATCAAGCTGTCAACCACGCACTGTCCACGATACGGCAACAGCAGCAGCAGCCGCCGCCTCCTCTCCAAATCATATCCCAAACTCCTCCCACTCAACCTACCTCCACTGAATCCAGCTTGATCAAACAGCTACTGCTTCCAAAGCGAGGGCCTTCTACCCCGGGAGGGAAGTTGATCCTGCCCGCCCCACAGGTCCCCCTTCCGAACAACACGATAGCCCCCAACCCACAGGTCATCTACCAGAACCCCTCTCCTCAGCCGGTCAGCGTCCAGCTGGTCCCTGGCCAGCTTCCTGCTGCAGGTGCCCCGCCCCTCCAGGCGGTCCAGCTGCTGCCAGGGCAGCTCATCTCCACCAGTACGCCGGGCGGAGCTGCCATCATCCAGGCCCCCACAGCAGCCGGACAAGTCACGTTCACCGTGGTCCCCAACACTGGCTTCACCACCTCTGCTGCTGCCGTCGCCGCCGTCAGCCAGGGCGCTGTGGCTCCGGGTGTCCCGCCACCGCCGTTTTCTACTGGAACAGTCCCCCATCACGTCTCGACAGGCGCACCGCTCCCACCGCCACTGCCGGCTCCCCTCAGAGGAGACAAGATCATTTGTCAGAAGGAGGAAGAGGCCAAGGACGCCACAGGGCTGCATATCCACGAAAGGAAGATAGAGGTGATGGAGAACTCTTCGTTGGCAGAAGGAGACCCTTCGAACAACAAAACAAGGAACGGGGACGTCGCAGCAGGTGCCAAGCTACTAAACGGTGGGAAGTGCGTGGAGCCAAATCTACCTCCATATCACTCAGGGAACAGCCAGGGAGTACTCAACGGCCCGGTAACGGAGAGCCTCTCCTCCAACGGGAAGCAGGCTTTCTCTCCAGGCCCAAACGCCCCTCTCGAGGGCAACGCCGACCCCAAAAAGACCCTGGTCAACGGGGTGTGTGACTTTGAGCGGGGCGATAGCGGTGGCAACTTTAACAAAAACATTCCAAATCACATTGCTTCCAAACAGTACTTGGGGAACGGGGAGGTGGGCGCCTCTGAAAAGACTTCAGATCAGAGTCTGCCTAGTCCGCCCCCTCCCCAGCAGGACACTGCCAAAGCCCAGCAGGCCGAGCGCCTGGCCAACGGACCCCAGGCTGCAGCTCACCGGCCGCCCTCGGAACTAACCAACGGACCTCTGGGGCTGGCGCTGGGGCACGGCACGCCTGTGCTCAGACAGCAACTGCTCCCCAACTCCTCGCTGCCCTGTGCCGTCACTTCGCAGAATCCCGCCGCCTCTCCGGCGAACGGCGTGGCCTCAGAGCCCCGGGGCCTCAAGAGGCCCGCCGAGAACGACGAGCGTGGCCCGACTGCGGTGGCGACTTCCTCCGGGATCCCCAGCAAGGTGGGAGTTCGGATCATCACCATCAGCGACCCCAACAACGCCGGCAGCAGCGCCACCATGGTGGCGGTGCCGGCAGGAACGGACCCAAGCACAGTAGCCAAAGTAGCAATAGAGAACGCCGCTCAGCAGAGGAACTGCTCGCCTACACAAGCAGCTGGCGCCACGGTGAGTCACTCTGGGGTTTCCTCCACGTAAACCACATTTCTGCACATGCTCTCCTCCTAATGGGACTTGATGCTTGGTCTACCGCATGATTTAGACTTTTGATGACAGTAAGTTCTGGAAAAGGAGAATCACTGACATAGATCCTGTGTGCAACATGAGTATTTAGCAGAACTTTGGTTTTTTTCTGAATTGAATCTATTCAGTAAAATTCAAACCGTCTTTTGGTGGAGATTTTTGTTGTTGTTATATTTAGTGAAGTTTTGAGATTAATCAAAAGGTTATATAGATGGCCACTTTGCAGATGTCTAGTATAGATTTAGTTTTAGAAACTGCATCTGTGGATCCGTTTTTCTATTTTCTGTTGGTTTTGTTAAGAAATATGCTCAAACAGTTACACCTGTTTTGTCGCCTCCTACTGGTGTGGAAAAGGTTTTTGATTGAAATCCTATTCGAAATATTCAAAATGTAGAAATTGTCACGTTGCAACTTTAATTAAGGTTCCAATGCCATCTATGACATTTACTATATTTAAAATTTGACTTGCTAAATTACTGGCATTTTTCCTGTAAATGTACTTTGAGTTTAGAGTATTCTCAGCGGGGCTGTTGTTGGGTAAATTCTCGAATATCTAAAAGTTTGGAGGTAAAGAAGGTGAGTCCAGTCAAGACCATGTGGCTCTCACTGATACCCACCTCCTACAGCGAAGCAGCTGAGTGAACAACCTTTGCCAAGAGAAAGGCCTGGGTTACATCTCAGCCAACATATTGGTCCTAATCCTGATCTCACGCCTTTGTCCGACGAAGCCGTTTGTCCGTCGTCCTTGTTTCTAAAAGCACGTCTCCTCTCCAGCCGACTGCCACCCCGCCCCCAGCTCCCTCCTCGCAGCCGGCAGCAGCAGCCAACCACAGTCCGCACCTCCCAGCGCAGCAGACCCCCACGTCGCCGACGGAACCGGGCAGGAAAGCAGGGCAGCACTTCAAGTGTCTGTGGCAGTCGTGTAAACGGTACAGCGCCCCCTTCAGCTTCACTTTTCACCTCCTGTGTGATCATTTCAGCCACGTCTTTGTAAAAACTCTCATGTTTTTTTGGGGGGGGGTTTCCAGGTGGTTCGAAACGCCGTCTCAAGTGTTTTACCACGCAGCAACGCAACACGGAGGAAAAGAAGTGTATGGAGGGCATTGTCTGTGGGAGGGATGTGAACCTTTCCCCCGGCAGAGACTGTCCTTCATCACACATCTGCAGGTAAAATCCCGTCATCGGCCAGATGAAAAACAATTTTTATTCTCCAATGTTGACCGTGTTATATTACTGCCTTGACATATAAAAAAAAACAGCATTTAACGTTGTTGTGTGAACCGCGTCTGCTCTGCTTCCCCAGGACAAACACTGCTCCAGAGAGGCTTTGCTGGCTGGACTCAAACTAGAGGAGCAGCAAGCACAAAGTCCCAATCAGACATCTTCCCAGTGCGTGCAACTTCCTGTCTGACGCAACTCGTAACTTGAATCAAAACCATCCACGTTTATCAAAAATCAGCTCTGCTAACAACGGTTTGTGTTTGCTCTGTGAAGGACTCCGCCAGCGGCAGGCAGCACTCCGGCACAACGAGCACCGAAAGCAATCGTCAATCATCCGAGCGCAGCTCTCATGGCCCTACGTAGAGGTTCTCGAAACTTGGTCTTCAGGGACTTCACAGTGAGTACGACCAGGCTCACACACGGTTTAAAGACTGTTATTATTCATATTTTTACTCATGATGGAATTTACAATACTTTATTTCACTTCTTCTTTTTTTTTTTTAAAGTGTCAGTTTTGTCTTATTCAGGGTTCATACGGGTTCTTGAAATCCTTGTAAAAGCTTTAAATGCAATAGGTGGTTTGGAAAGTGTTTCATATTCAAACTGCAGTTTTGTAATAAAGCGCAGTCTAAAACTTGATTAAAAGAATACATTAGAATATTTTTCACTTTCTGAAGTTAAATCAAACCAAATTTCTCTTGTTTTTTGTCAGTTAGAGTTACCAAAATGTCAAAACATTTTTTTATTTTCACTTTTTGGTTTACCATATCTCTGTTGTCAAATGTAGCATACCACCACAAGATATTATTAATAACGGTAATAAAAGATATCATAAAATAGTTATTTGAAAATGTCGTCTTTAGATCATTTGTATTGTTTTTTTTTTGTCTCCTAAGTGTGGTGCTGGAAAAGTTTTAAAATTTCCCTTGAAAGTGCTTGAATTTCACTGTGGGGAAAACTCAACAAACCTTTTAATAGATTATATTAGACTTGTTGACTTCGTGGGTGTCACTTCTGCTTGTTGAAGGCAATCAGAAAACCAAAAGCAAATAAAATTTCAGTATGCAGAGACATTATAGAAGAGGGGGGGAAAAAGCATGGATGATGTAGAAGGCGAATGAGCTTCTCATTAAGATAACCTGCTGAGTAAAGTGATGTTTGTATTTCGTGTTTTCTGTAGGACGAGAAGGAGGGACCGGTGACCAAACACATACGACTAACTGCTGCCTTAACTTTAAAGAACATCGCCAAGCACTCTGACTGTGGTCGCATGTAAGTGTCTTGCTTGACTGAAGGACGTTTGAATCCACACTGTGGTGATGTAATTAAGCCTTCTTCAAGATAATTAAATCTACAAAATACAGCTGTGGCAACATTGTTTGGTAAACCCTGGTAAAAATGAATATACAGCCTTAAAATATCATCTATTTTATTGTTTTTTCACAAGGATTAGTTATTGGTGCCTCTATATGCCTCTGGAATAAATGTAATTAAGCATCTTTTATTTCTTATTTTTAGAAGATTTTTATCAGTAATCCATGACTTCTGAGTCCCTTTGGTATGAACATGATGTAATATGTTCAGCTCTTGAAGGCGGGAACCCATAATTAAGTTTCCACTACACACACTGAGCAGGATGGGGAGGGAGAACTACCATGAAGAGAGGCGTCTTGGGCTTTACTAAGTCTCCATAACAACAAGGCTCCACCCACTTTAGCAAATGGATTGCCACATGTAAACAGGTGGAATTTACTAAACTACTGGGACTTTACTGTAACTGAGTACGTCGGTCTAAATAGACAAAGATTGAGTTTTTTGAATAGAAATACTTTAGTTGAAAAAGCACCTGATGCCTAGTGTTCTGTATGATGGAGGATTTCTGAGGCTCTGGAACCTTTTTTTTTTTTCTTCCAAAGGCTCTGAATTATAAAGTCTTTGAAACACCTGGAGTCTTTTTTTCTTAATCTGCTGATTGTCTCTATATATATTATATATATATATATAGAATGTTTTTTTACTTGTCTTCTCATTTTACTTTAAATGTGTTGTTAGCAGAGGTGTCAGTAAATGTAGCCAGCACTGTAGGAAAAATCTGAATTCCCACCTTTCAGATTTTAATTATGCAGGTTTCATGTGATGTTTTGCTGATGTTTATAGATTTTTTTTCTTTTTCGTCCCTCAGGTTGGTAAAAAGGCACGAGACGCACCTCTCTGTGCTCGCTTTAAGTAATATGGAGGTCTCCACCACGCTCGCCAAATGCCTTTATGAACTCACGCGCTCGCTTCAGGCTTAACGCCAAAAGGACGACCACCTACCATCCTCCAGCCCTCGCTCCTGCGAAGGCTCTGGCGAGCCGTAGCCGGTCCACCACGGGTGGAGGGACTCGCGGGGAGCGGAGGAGGAGGGAACCAGGACGAAGTTCTGCCGCTTCCACCTCCACCCCTAAAACTCTGTTTGATCCTTCACCTACTTCCTCGCTCGCCAGCCTTGGTCCAACCGCCTGCCCACTACATCACACACAGGGGAAAAACGAAAAGAGGGGGGAAAAAAGAAGAAAAAAAAAGAAACTGCCTTTGGGGATCTTCCACCAGCTGCCCACCAGGGGGAGCTCCTTGAGACTGCTTCCCCAAGGGACTCCACTGACAAAACCCCCCCCCAAACATGAGCACATTTTTGTTTCAGTGTAGTCGTTTCTTTCCTCCTGTTTTTTTGGTGATCCCGTAAACAGGAGTGTGCTTAAGTTCTAGGGTGACGAGTGTGAGTGGGCGGGGCCGCGAAGGGGGCGGGGCTACTGAAGGTTTCTCACAGGGTTGGGCGGAAGGACGACTCGGCCGGCGACTGGAGCAGAGAAAATTTTTCTTTAGAAACTCGGTAGCTTGGTTTTCTTACTTGAGTCAATATATTTTCACTTATTTATTATTGAAATGAATACCATTACAATTAATAAAAAGAAAAAAAAAAAAAGAATCTTGTAAATATGTTGTGAATATATATAAAGAAGATCCTTTGATGCCGATGCAGCCACTGGAGAACACACTCTGTGGGGTAATAGAAGCATTACTTTGACAGGATTTAATAAAGTAGTATGTTTGTTTGTTTTTGTTATTTTGCTCCTTTTTTTTAAATGATCCTTGGTCACTTGTATCTAATGTGATTCTATACTCAGCAGTGGATGAATGTACTTAAAAACTTGTAAATAATTCTGCAAAGGTACTGATGCTGTAAAGCTTAGGGATGGGGTTAAAAGCAGTTTTTTGTGGAACTGTGACATTTTTTGTATTATAATACCTTGTAGAACTCATTTTGCTGGCTGAAAGAGTATGGAATAATATATCTCATGTCATTTTGTAGAAGAAAAAAAAATATTGAAGGTATTCTCTTCCCTTAATCCCCCTCCCCCACACGTTCCTCCCCTCAACACGTGCGCACACACACACACACACACACACACACACACACACAAGGAACATATAATCCACTGTAAGCGTTTTTTGTCATCGTACGGGCACGGTGCGCGTACCAAAAATTTTTTTTGTATTTGTAAATTGGTTTAAATACATGGAGTTTTTATACAGGTTTTCTCCTGTGTTCTTTGCTTTACGTGCAGGTATGATATTTTCTTCACTACTTTTTTCTATCTTAATATAGTGTGGAGTTTTATTGTACTATTTTTTCATTCTTACTACCATGCCACATTCCGGCTCACGTCCTCAGACTGTCCTCTCTACCGTGTGTTGTGTAACATTTGACTGCCTGTCGTATTAGCATCTGACCGGGGCGACCCCAACCATCTTCATTTCTGCGGTGTCAGTAGGATGTGTGACTATACATAGACCTAACAGTCTGTTAGAGATTGGCTTTATTTACTTTGGTGACTGTTTATAGTTTTTAAATAAAACACTGAACATTTTTTGCCTGGGTCTTTGCTCATTTTTTTTCCGCTTTCTTTTGTCCGTTTAGCAAAGGAGAGACAGTTGATTATAGCATGAAGAGGGTATTTTTACATACAGCCAAGTTTAGCGTAACTTATTTCCTTTTAATAAATGGAGTAGTCTAAAAGCAGCTTTTTATATTAGCTTTACAGTGCCTGACTTAAATATTGTTTTATTTTTAAATAACACCACTGATAGCATGTGTTGAGGAATCTTTCCCTTGTTCAAGGTGTTATTCTTTTAGTACACCTACACTTGTTACAGATTCTCACTGTATACTTAGCGCTAGCACTGATAAAGCTGCGTAAAAAGCTTTAAGGAAACGATCCCACTTGATATTAAGTCTACAAATGTACATTTAAGTGAAGGAGAAAAAAGTTTTCAACAAAATCCGACAGCACTTCCATCCATCCGTCCATTTTCTACCCTAGTGGGGTCGGGAAGGTTGCTGGTGTCTATCTCCTAACGTTCCGGGCGAGAGGCAGGGGTACACCCTGGACAGGTCACCACTCACCAGTGTGTCGCAGGGCAACACAGAGACAGGACAAACAACCGTACACAAACATAGAGTTTTTGGACTGTGGGAGGAAGCCGGAGTACCCGGAGAGAACAGGGAGAACATGCGAACTCCGTGCAGAGGTTTGTCAGGAATCGAACCCAGGACCTTCTTGCTGCAAGGCTACCAACTGCACCACTGTGTAGCCCCAGACAGCACCTACCTGATCTTATGTAACATTTCTCATTTGAACGAGGTCTGCACGATAAGCTGATTTACTAAAACTCATTTGGCCGATAACCGATATTTTTTTTCATATACCTACTTACTTTGAATTATATGATTTTCTCTACTGTGGAATTAAGATACTGCATTATCTTTGTCCGTTTAGCCAGCTACCAAATGCAAATGCTACAAAGGAGGCTGAAAATGATGTAACACGTTCAACTTCCATTAAGTTTAATGTCAAATTTATTCAAGACATTTGCTTTCTCTAAGACAATGTCAACAGTGCAAAATGGATGTGCTGCAGGCATTATTGCCACTCGTTTGTCATATAAAAATACCTTTTATATCGGTGAGTTATTTTGACGGAATGGCCGATATCCAATATTAAATTTTCCAGCTAATATCGGGCCGTGCCGATTTCAAGCAGTTAATGGTCATATTGCTGCTTATTCCTCTGATGTGATAGCTTTACTGTGATTGATCAAAGATTTGAGCTTGATTGCACCTACATTCATCAACTGATGTTCTCTAGTTTCTGTTATTTTCCTTTGAAATACCTGCAGAAAATGTCTCCGTTTTTTCTAGTCAATATTTTTATTGGGATATTTTTGTCCCAACTCAAATACTCCTAGTTGCAACTAAGAAATGTGGGGTTGGAAATGAAAACTAATTTATCATCAGCATAACAGGAAACTGTAGGGTTGTTTTTGTTTGTTTGTTTGTTTGTTAGCGATTAGCACCTTCTGTGGTTCTCTCACGCACCAGCGCGTGCGTTCGTCAACGCGCGTTCGTCAGTGAGCGTCATGGAAACGACGTTAACGTCGGCAACCCTATAAATGGCCCTGACCTTCTGAATTCTTTCCCTTTGCTACGGGACTTTTGAAGGAGACGCCAGAAGGAGCATTAAACGCCTCGGACGGTTTGAAACTATCGAGAGTCTACTTTGCAAAACTCGCGGAAGAAGCACTTGCTGAAAACGCACTCGCCGAAGAATCGTGTGGTGGAAGAAGAACTGCCAAAGATGGTTCCTGGCCAGGAGCAGCGCCAGCAGGGTGACCAGCGGGAAGGTTAATATTATTCTTCCACTATTTTAAATAAACGAAAGCGAGTTATTCCTGAGATATTAGTGAATTGTTTATTTTTTGTCTCTGTGTGTGTTTTTGAAGAAAGTCTGACTGCTATACAGAAAAAAAGACAATTAGCATTCTTGCTAGCGTAGATCTTTCTTAACTAATGAGTTTTTTTTTGGCTGAATTTCGCTGGAGATGTCAGGAATGTTAAACTGTGGTGTAGTGATTTAAGAAATATATGTATTTTAGTGAATGATAGTCAAATTAGTTGAATAGATGTCAAATTAGTGGAAAATTAGCTTGTTCGTGACCGTTATTTTTTGAAAATTGCTCCGATAAACATTCCGTTTCCATGGATACGCTGAATGAAATACATTAGATATATAATATTACTTAAATTGTTTGTTTTTTTTGAAAACACGTATTGCCCCCTATTATAGCTTATAATGAAATTGCTTAGTTTTGATACATTTTTAAGAAATGGACATGTTGACTTGTTTTATTTATTTCAATTTTTTTTTTTTAGCATAGCCAGGAAATCTAACCTGGATGCATGTCTGGAATGTTAACGCTAATGTTTGGGAATAAATGTAATGCTGGTTTAAAATCCCCCAGTGAAATTTCGACCCAGTTCTTGGAAAACAAGCTTTTTTGACCGTTATTTTTTGAAAAATGCCGTGATAAACACTCAGTATCCATGGATACGCTGAATGAAAATAAATACTTAATATTACTTTTTACACTTCTATTTACAAAAACATTTTTGTAAATGTATTTTCCCTATGACAGCCGATTTAATTGTTTAGTTTCATTATTTTTTCAAGATGGAGACCTGTTTTTCTTTTGTTTGTTGGTTTGTTTTTGGATAGCCAGGAACTTTACATGTTGAAATGATTTGAAAAAGCAAAATCAATGCTTTTTAGTCTGAGAGTATCATGTTTGAAGACTTTGGTGTCCAATACTTTGACATTTTGATGATTTCTTTGAAATCTAACTTGTTCTTGACTGTTTTTTTAAAAAAATGCTGTGATAAACATATTTGGTCTCCATGGCAATGACATCAGACTTAAATAGAGGTTTATTAGGACACTCGACAAACGTTCACGTTGACGATGATAAGATAATGGATTGTAGGTGTTGTATATTAATACTAAATATTTGCATTTGTGGATTGTAACATATTTGTGAGATGAATGAATTTGCTTTGTGAGTTATATGAAAATACGAAATTTTGGAAAATGTCAGTAATGCTGACTGTAGTTGTTTTGGTTTGAAAGAAATTTTGGAACCATCAGCTTTTTGAAAAATGTGGTATATGAAATCTCCATGGATACGTTGATTAAATAACAACACACAACATTATTCTTATAAAAATTCTTTAAAGAACAACCAATGTGTGCCTATTAATTTCACAAAGTCACAAAATAACTTAGTGTATTACTCAAGACCAGAAAAATAGAGTTTTGGTCCATTGCATTTTAGTGATGTATCATTTTCAGAAGGAATTTGAAATGTTAACAATGAATGTTAAAATTCATTAGAGAAACGATTATCTCAATTTGTTGTCTTTAATGATTGAAATGATTGATTGGTACCAAAGGTGAAGCTGCAAGTTTGTTTCTCTGAGTGATAACTGTCCATACATGTTTGATCATTGAGTTTTGGAATACGTATGTTGTTCTTTTTTTTATGTAAAAATATGTTTTTTGCTGTTCTGCTGTGACTAAAGATGAGCTTTATTTATTCTATTTCTTAATTCATGTTCTTATTATGTAATCACATCTAGTGTAGCAATACCACTGTTAATTAAATCTGATCAAGAAAATTAAAGACATTCTCAAACCTGGGTTAATGTATTTTTGGCCTTTCAGTGTTCTCTCTAAACATTTCTTGGATTTTTGGGAAGGTCTTGATACTGAACTATAGTTTTTTGTTTTCTTTTCCATTCTGTAGCGCTCCCAACAGATGGATCCCCAATATTGGGGGGACATCCAGACAGTGGTAAGGATCTCAGTAAGGTGGTCAAATGTTTTCTTGCAGATGTCAGACGACATTTCACTCACACTTCATATTTCCCTCCCTCTCAGTCTCTGAAGACCAGGGAAGGTCAAGCTATCGTTCACCTCCAGACTCTGTGGACTGTATTACCAGCTCCAGTGAAGTCCAGGTTGGTAATGACTGCACTAGCAGTTGCAGTGGTAGCTGTACTACCAGCTCCATTCTGAGAGTGAACCCTGCTTTTGCTGCGTCACAGCTGCTTGAGGTTCGTCCTCCAAGTTTTAAATACATATGTGAAATAGGGATGGTTCAGAAGCCTCAAGAGGGCATTTCTCCCTTGACTTCACTTGAATCCACATGTGGACTTGACAAGCAGGAAGAGCCCATTTTGAGTCCAGAGGATTCCAGACCTATTGGTACCTTGCAACATCACCAGGTAGGTTTGGAAGAGGATGCGGCTCATGTGACATCTGTGACTGGCAACAACAGAAAGAGGACAAAGGGCAGGGGTGATGAAGAGGAGCCCCCTGCCAAAAGGACCAGGGAGAATCAAGCTGAAGATGTCCTCCCCTCCAAGAGAACCAGGAACAGCGGTGCTGAAGAGGAGCTCCCTGCCAAGAGGACCAGGGAAAGTGGTGATGGTGAAGAGGAGCCCTCTGCCAAAAGGACCAGGGAGAATCAAGCTGAAGATGACCTCCCCTCCAAGAGAACCAGGAACAGCATTGCTGAAGAGGAGCTCCCCGCCAAGAGGACCAGGGAAAGTGGTGATGCTGAAGAGGAGCCCTCTGCCAAAAGGACCAGGGAGAATCCAGCTGAAGATGACCTCCCCTCGAAGAGGACCAGGGACAGTAGTGCTGAAGAGGAGCTCCCCACCAAGAGGACCAGGGACAGTGGTGATGAAGAGGAGCTCCCTGCCAAGAAACCTAGGGACAGCATTGCTGAAGAGGAGCTCCCTGCCAAGAGGACCCGGGAAAGTGGTGATGGTGAAGAGGAGCCCTCTGCCAAACGGACCAGGGAGAATCAAGTTGAAGATGACCTCCCCTCCAAGAGAACCAGGGACAGGGTTGATGGTGAAGAGGAGATCCCTGCCAAGAGATCCAGAGACAGCAATGATGAAGAGGAGGACGAGCCCATTCAGTCAACCCCTGTGTTCATTGCTTACCAAAACACAGACCATGAAGATCCCATTCTGTCATCCCCTGTTCTCAGTCCCTCAGGAGGGATGGTGCATGATGATTCTTGTCTGCCATCCCCTGTCTTCAGTTCCTCATCATTGTATGGTGACTTGGATGATCCCATTTTGTCACCCTATGACTTCAGTCCTTCACCTAAAATGGAATCTGAGGATCCCAGTCTGTCATCCGTTATATTCGGTCCCACATCAATGACATACTTGGAGGATCCCATTTTGTCACCCTGTGACTTCAGTCCTTCACCTAAAATGGAATCTGAGGATCACAGTCTGACATCCATTATATTCGGTCACAATTCAACGACAAACTCGGAGGATCCCGTTTTGTCACCCTATGACTTCAGTCCTTCACCTAAAATGGAATCTGAGGATCACAGTCTGACATCCATTATATTCGGTCACAATTCAACGACAAACTCGGAGGATCCCGTTTTGTCACCAGTCTTCTGTTCTTCCCCTGTCCTTGGTCTTTGTCTCTCACCATCAACATACTCCAGAGAACCACTTTTTTCACCCTGTAACTTGACTTCCTGGATGTGGTCTAACGAGGACATAGAAGAGGACCCAATACCTTCAACATCTGACGGAATTACAGGAAGAGAGAGATCCAGACATGTTTGGTTTAGACCTCACTACAACTTGTCTAGTGACTCTGATTAGATTGGGATCTTGAAAAACTGAATACCTACCTAGTACCTGGTAACTAATGGAAGTCACATTAGGACATCATCACTTCGCTATTGTTTTATTAAAGCCAATGGCTTTCTACCAGGACTGAGGATGCCTTAGGTTGCGTCTTGCACCAGGGCTTTTCTTTATCCCGCTGGTAGATTTTGTATTTTAGATGTTAAGAATTCTGGCAGGACTGAGGATGCCTTAGGTAGCGTCTTGCACCGGGGCTTTTCTTTATCCCGCTGCTAGAGTTTGTATTTTGGATGTTAAGAATTCTGGCAGGACTGAGGATGCCTTAGGTAGCGTCTTGCACCGGGGCTTTTCTTTATCCCGCTGCTAGAGTTTGTATTTTGGATGTTAAGTATTCTGGCAGGACTGAGGATGCCTTAGGTAGCGTCTTGCACCGGGGCTTTTCTTTATCCCGCTGCTGGATTTTGTATTTTAGATGGTAAGGATTTTGGCTGGACAGGCAATGCAGACTTTTTTGCTGTTTAATCAAATAATGACTCAATGCTGGAGGAGACAAATGCAAAATTCTGAGGAATGAGACCATATTTCTGAACAAAAAACACTAAAAGGAGTCGGACATCGCTGCTGCATAAACAAAAAACACTAAAAGGAGTCGGACATCGCTGGTGCATAAACAAAAAACACTAAAAGGAGTCGGACATCGCTGGTGCATAAACAAAAAACACTAAAAGGAGTCGGACATCGCTGGTGCATAAACAATAAATGCTAAAAGTATCGAGACAACGCTTCAGGATTAAAACTAAATCTAAAACAATCTTGCTGAGTAAAAATAAAACATCAAAAGAATTGAGACAACACAGCTCGGGACACTGGAAACAATACAATTGCGACAACACGGCTGCAAATTAAACTATTTAAAATTCAATCGACGTTTCTGTCACCTTCTAATTTTTAAGACATGAAAAAACGGATGGGGACACAATATAACTGGTTGTGCTGTAGTATAAACGGGTCGAAACATCGGTTTTAAATTTTAACACACAGGGCAAAAGGTAAGTGTCAGTCCCAGACAGAGCAGCTCGCAGTGAGACTGCTTCTTCCATGATTCTCTTTGTGGTTCTGTTTCTGTTTTGAGGACTTTGAGATCTATCTGTCACTTGAGTTTTCTGTTTCGCTCTTTGTGTTTTCCTCTCTACTCTCCCATGTTCCAGGGTGTCATAGTGGGGCTTCGCCACACGGTGATCTCTAATATTGTAAACTGTTCTCACCTGTTCCTCCACTAATCCAGTCTCCCAGTTTTAATCGTTCAGGTTTTAGCCGCTCATCGCTGGATTCTTTCGTCGCTGTCCACGTGGTTCCCGTCCTCCTGGTTTCCTTCTTGTTTTTCATTCTGCTGGTAAGTTTTCGCATTCTACATTCACATGACACTTGCTTGCCTCTGGCTGGTGTTCGGGACCATCAGCTTTGCTAAATGAAAATATTAATAGAAATTCACAATTGGTAATTTAGAAAGCGAGTCTTTTCATAACAGCCGGGCCCTGATGACAGAAGGAGGATCAGGAATAGAGCAGAGGACCTACTGATGTAAAGGTTACATTCAGTTTTATAAATGGTGAGGACATGATTATGACTTGATCAGAAAGTCTGAATCAGTCATCTGTTATTTAGAATTATTTAGAAATTAAGGAATGTGTGTCTGATCATGTGTTGGTTTACTTGCATGACTCAAACAAGACAACAGCCCTGGACCAATCAGGGGAGAGAAGACACAGAGGACAGAGGAGACGAAGAAAATCCTGCTGGAAACCCAGAGAAGTTGTTTCCTGGTGGAACAGGAGGACAGGACACAGAATAAAGAGACACAGATAATGTGAAGTAGGTCCTTCAATAACAAATCAAGCTTTGCCATAGAAGATTATGTTGAAAATTCACCTGTTCACGGGTCAGACGTTGAATTTTAAGGAATTTTAGAAACAGTAAATGGACTGAACTTATATAACGCTTTTCCAATCATTTTGACCACTCAGAACGATTTACACTAGAGTCACATTTACCTATTTACACTCATTAACGCACACACATTTATATACCGATCGGTAGGCACTTTGGTAGGTTAAGTGCCTTGCCTGGGGCACATCAACATGTGGCAGGAGGAAGCTGGAATCCAACCTAAAACCTTTCGAACGCAACACAACTACACTACCCACTGAACCCTCAAAGAAAACCCAGAGCTGATTTCTGATCTCAGATTTAAACTTTGCAGATAAATAATGTCTCTGATCATCCCAGGTTGGATCTCCTGAGCCTGTAAACCTCCACCTTCAACACCACCAGTCAGGTGAAGGAAGATAAGAGAACCCAGTTGACAAAAAAAGTAAGAACATTTGTATCTTTCAATATAGCTAAACATTTCAAATATAGCTGCAGAGAGTTGAGCTGAAAGTTAGAAGCTGTTTTTATCTGCTGTCTATGTATATTTTCCTCTTTAACTCTGTTGTCTTTTCTCTTTTTGATACGTCAACTCATGTCACATGACATGAGTTGAGCAGCAATTAAGGCAGAAGACCTACTATATGTGCTGATTGACTGGTTGTAACAGGTTGTGGAGAAGGTGAGGACATGATGATGACTTGATCAGAAGGTCTGATTCAATCATCTGTTTAGATAGATATTAAGAAATGTTTATCTAATCACGTGTTGGTTCACTAGCATGACTGAAACAAGACAGCAGCGCTGGACCAATCAGGAGAGAGAAGACAGAAGATCCTGCTGACATTCCAGAGATTTAATGAAGAAGAGTTTCCTGATGGAACAGGAGGACGCCTGAGGACAGAATAAAGAGACACAGATCATGTGAAGTAGGTCCTTCTTGGGTCAGACATTGAATATAAAATAATTTTAGAAACATTATAGAAAACATGATCCCAGATTCAGATGCAACAGATCAATAATGTCCCTGATCATCCCAGGTTGGGTCTCCTCAGCCTGTAAACCTCCACCTTCAGCACCACCAGTCAGGAGGAGGAAGATAAGAGAACCCAGTTGAGAAAAAAAGTAAGAAAACTTATTTTTATCCAGCTAACAATTTTAAATATGGATGAAACAGCGGTCAAATTTCAAAACTGTTCTTTCTTCTGTCCATTCTCTCTAACCCTGTTGTCTTTTCTACATCAACTCATGTCACATGACTTGAGTTGACCAGCAATTAAGGCAGAAGACTTCCTATCTTCCAATCTGCTGATTGACTGGTTGTAACAGGTTGTGGAGAAGGTGAGGACATGATGATGACTTGATCAGAAGGTCCGATTCAATCATCTGTTTAGATAGAAATTAAGAAATGTGTTTCTGATCACGTGTTGGTTCACTAGCATGACTGGAACAAGACAGCAGCGCTGGACCAATCAGGAGAGAGAAGACAGAAGATCCTGCTGACATTCCAGAGATTTAATGAAGAAGAGTTTCCTGATGCAACAGAGGGACATCTGAGGACGGGATGCAGAATAAAGAGACACTGATCATGTGAAGTAGGTCCTTCAATAACAAACCAAGCATTGCCATAGAATCTTATGCTGGTGAATTTACCTGTTCATGGGTCAGATGTTGAATATTAAAGAATTTTAGAAACATTATAGAAAACCCAGAGCTGACCTTTGACCCCTGGTTCAGATTCTGCAGATCAATAATGTGTCTGATCATCCCAGGTTGGATCTCCCGAGCCTGTAAACCTCCACCTTCAACACCATCAGTTAGGTGGAGGAAGATAAGAGAACCCAGTTGACAAAAAAAGTAAGAATATTTATATCTTTCTACGTAACTAAACATTTCAGATATTGCTGCAGAGAGTTGAGCTTTAAAAACGGTTTCTATCTGCTCTCTTTGTAATAAATTTTTTAACTCTGTTGTATTTTCTCTTTATTTCAATTCTACATCAACTCATGTCACATGACTTGAGTTGACCAGCAATTAAAGCAGAAGACCTGCTCCACCTGCTAATCTACTGGTTGTAAAAGATTGTGGAAACGGTGAGGACATGATGATGACTTGATCAGAAAGTCTCCTTCAATCATCTGTTATTTAGACAGAAATGAAGGAATGCGTGTCTGATCATGTGATGATTCTCCAGCATTACTGAGATAAGACAACAGGATTGGACCAATCAGGAGAGAGGACTGAGGAGACACAGAAAATCCTGTTGAAAATCCCGAGATCCCAGGTTGGGTCTCCTCGTATTAGCATCTGACCGGGGCGACTCCAACCATCATTCCGGTGCCAAAGAAACCTCAAGTCACCTCTTTCAACGATTACCGGCCTGTGGCACTGACTCCCATCATGATGAAGTGCTTTGAAAGGCTGGTAAAAGAACACCGTGTCCAGACTCCCCTCCACTTTCGACCCGTTCCAGTTTGCCTACCGCCGAAACCGCTCCACTGAGGACGCCATCTCCTCCACCCTACACCTGAGCCTGGCTCACCTGGAGGAGAAGAACACTCATGTGCGGATGTTGTTCCTGGACTTCAGCTCAGCGTTCAACACAATCATCCCACAGCATCTGGCAGGAAAACTGGGACATCTGGGCTTCAGCACCCCCCTGCGCAACTGGCTGCTAGACTTCCTCACCGACAGACCTCAGTCAGTCCGGATCGGACAACACACCTCCGATGTCATCACCCTCAGCACAGGCTCCCCTCAGGGCTGCGTCCTGAGCCCTCTGCTGCTCACTCCGATGACACACGACTGCGTCCCCAGGTTCGCCACCAACCACATCGTGAAGTTCGCGGACGACACAACGGTGGTGGGCCTCATCAGAGACGACAACGACCTGGACTACAGAGAGGAGGTGGAGCAGCTGGTGGACTGGTGCAGAGACAACAGCCTGATCCTGAACGTTGACAAGACGAAGGAGATGATCGTCGACTTCAGGAAGAACCGGCCCAGCCACGCTCCACTGCTCATCAACAGCTCGGCTGTGGAGGTGGTCAGCAGCACCAAATTCCTGGGGGTGCACATCGCTAACGACCTCACCTGGACTGTGAACACCACGTCTCTGGTCAAGAGAGCACAGAAACGTTTGTATTTCCTGCGGAGGATGAGAAGAGCACACCTGCCCCGCCCATCCTCAAGACGTTCTACAGAAGCACCATAGAGAGCATTCTGACCAGCTGCCTCTCTGTGTGGTGTGGAGGCTGCAGCGCCTCCGACTGGAAGAACGTGAGGAGAGTGGTGCGGACAGCAGAAAGGATCATCGGGGCCCCCCTTCCTTCCATTCAAGACATTTCATCCCAGCGATGCGTGTCCCGAGGCCGAAACATCGTCAGTGACACCTCACACCCCCACCATGGACTGTTCTCCCTGCTGCCCTCTGGAAAGAGGTTCCGCAGCGTCCGGTGCAGGTCCACCAGGTTCCGAAACAGCTTTTTCCCACTTGCCATCAGACTGCTGAACTCTTAACTGGACTGCACTTAAAATCTGGTCTCCACTTTATACCTTGCACATGTACAGAGCTAAATAAATTCCTTTCTACTGTCAGTCCTGCACTTTATATTTTATATTTATATTCATATTTTATACTGTATTTTATTTTATTCTGGAGTAACCTCACAACATTGAAAGCTCAAAACACTGTCCTGAGCCGTATGCAACGAAATTTCGTTCTGTATACACCCTGTGCATGCAAAATGACAATAAAGTCAGTCTAAGTCTCTAAGTCTAATCTTCATTTCTGCGGTGTCAGTAGGATGTGTGACTATACATAGACCTAACAGTCTGTTAGAGATTGGCTTTATTTACTTTGGTGACTGTTTATAGTTTTTAAATAAAACACTGAACATTTTTTGTCTGGGTCTTTGCTCATTTTTTTCCCGCTTTCTTTTGTCCGTTTAGCAAAGGAGAGACAGTTGATTATAGCATGAAGAGGGTATTTTTACATACAGCCAAGTTTAGCGTAACTTATTTCCTTTTAATAAATGGAGTAGTCTAAAAGCAGCTTTTTATATTAGCTTTACAGTGCCTGACTTAAATATTGTTTTATTTTTAAATAACACCACTGATAGCATGTGTTGAGGAATCTTTCCCTTGTTGGGGCCTGCCATGCAAAGCAATGGCAGGAACCTATTGCTATTCTCCCAATTCTTTATTTTTCATCCGTAACCGTTAATGCGGCTCGTACCGCTGCGTGCACACCTACAAATGAGGTATCAAAACGTGCAGAAAATTCACGCCATTGGAGCTATTACTTTTGGTGGGATTCGGGGTTAACATGGCGACATAATTCGCAAAAAACTACGAAAAAAACCCCATTATAAGTCAATGGGAAAAATCCTAGAAATACCCTATTTTTGAGGATTTTCTGTGTCGTCACAAATTCACGTAGAAATGCCATTCAAATTTCATTTTGTAGATACGTCTGTGATCTCTTCGAAAGTGAAGACGGCTCGTCGATACCAATTACGGTTTGTCCACAATTTGTCTCTAAGCGACCCAAAGTTTCTCATTTTTCCTAAAATTAGAGTGCGTCTCTCACTGATTAGAGTGAGAAATCAAGAGAACTTTTTCACCCCAAAATAATTTTGAAATCGCCATCACGCCCACAAATATCGCACGATTGGTATCAAAATCGGTCCTGACATTGATACGCATGTCTGCTCCGGTAAAATGTTTTCGAAATTTATCTAGATCGTACGGTTTTCTGTCACGGTGCTTCAGAGCAAAGTCATGCGACAGGATTTTCTAGGCTGTCTCAGGCTCTGTCACTAACAGTTCACACCTTGGTGAGAAACTTATTTAACATAGCAACGGAACTCAAGAGGCTATTGGCTGCTGATTAGGACTACAAATACGCATCACTGTAGTTCTATCTATAGTGGAACCCTCAGTTGAAACAGATCAGGACTGAACTGGCCTTTAGAACTACTTGCTGCTATGGGCTGTATATAACTGATTTAACTCAGTAACTGTTACACATGGCATTAGTTTGGAACTTTAAAATTAAGCATAATAATAATTTCAAAATAAAAGCCTTGAATATAACAAAAATTCCAAAATAAAAGCCTTGAATATTTTTACATGACGTAATTGCTCTTTTTGGCTTTATTTGACTTTTTCATCCAAAGCACTGTTACACATGGTATTAGTTTGGAACTTTGAAATGAAGCATACTGAAAATTTCAAAATAAAAGCCTTGAGAATTTTTACATGAGATTATTGCTGTTTTGAGCATTATATAACTGATTTTATACAATGACTGTTATTCATGGGATTAGGTTGGCCCTTTGAAATGAAGTTTAACAAAAATTCCAAAATAAAAGCCTTTAATATTTTTACATCAACTACTTGCGTTTTCAGCATTATATAACTGATTTAACCCAATGACTATTACACATGGGATTAGTTTGGCCCTTTGAAATGAAGCTTAACAAAACTTCCAAAATAAAAGCCTTGAGAAAATTTTAAATCTTACTGAATGGTGCACGTCCACCTTACTTAACGTTCTTGTGATTCTCCACATGCTATTGATTACGTTGCAGCGTTCTTTAGCATCGATGCTAATTTGTAGCGTGACAACGCCGGGCCCAAACCGACGGGCACGCCTTGGCAGGCCCCGGCTAAATTTCTTCCGAAATTTTCTAGTTCAAGGTGTTATTCTTTTAGTACACCTACACTTGTTACAGATTCTCACTGTATACTTAGCGCTAGCACTGATAAAGCTGCGCAAAAAGCTTTAAGGAAACGATCCCACTTGATATTAAGTCTACAAATGTACATTTAAGTGAAGGAGAAAAAAGTTTTCAACAAAATCCGACAGCACTTCCATCCATCCGTCCATTTTCTACCCTAGTGGGGTCGGGAGGGTTGCTGGTGTCTATCTCCTAACGTTCCAGGCGAGAGGCGGGGATACACCCTGGACAGGTCACCACTCACCAGTGTGTCGCAGGGCAACACAGAGACAGGACACACAACCGTACACAAACAGAGTTTTTGGACTGTGGGAGGAAGCCGGAGTACCCGGAGAGAACTCCGTGCAGAGGTTTGTCAGGAATCGAACCCAGGACCTTCTTGCTGCAAGAGAACGATGCTACCAACTGTACCTACCTGGCCTTATGTAACATTTCTCATTTGAACGAGTTCTGCACGATATGCCGATTTACTAAAACTCATTTGGCCAATAACTGATACCAATACTTTTTTTCATATACCTACTTACTATGAATTATATGACTTTCTCTACTGTGGAATTAAGATACTGCATTATCTTTGTCCGTTTAGCCAGCTACCAAATGCAAATGCTACAAAGGAGGCTGAAAATGATGTAACACGTTCAACTTGCATTAAGTTTAATGTCAAATTTATTCAAGACATTTGCTTTCTCTAAGACAATGTCAACAGTGCAAAATGGATGTGCTGCAGGCATTATTGCCACTCGTTGATCATATAAAAATACCTTTTATATCGGTGAGTTATTTTGACGGAATGGCCGATATCCAATATTAAATTTTCCAGCTAATATCGGCCTATGCCGATAATATTTTGCATCCTTAATTTGAACATTAGGGGTGCTAAGAAGACTCTTACTATTCATTAACAAAGAATAAAAATGGCACCTTTCCATATGTTCATTCGAATAATATGCCACTACAAAAAAAAAAATAGATTTATTGCTACTTATTCCAGTACATTGTCCTCCATGTGTTGGTGATGAAGAGCATGGTGTCACAGAGTGCGGGTGTGAGGTGGTGAGGCAGACGCTGTAGACCCAGATGAGATGAATAATGGAAATTTAATGATGAAAATAGGCTCAAATAAATACCAAAAGTCCAAAAACCTGGCAGCACAGTTGAGCAGAAGGCTAGGGCTCAGCACTGGTAGCAACAGGCTACACGAATGGACAAGATCACATTGACTACGACAAGGAACACAGGTGGAGTTAAATACACATCACAGAACGAGACACACCTGGGAACAATCAAAGGGAAGACAGGACAACGAAGAGACTCAAGGACAAGGAAAACTCTAAATAAACACAGAAAAACACAGATCCTGACACATGGGCACAAAGACATGTCAGTGCTTGTTGGTTGTTGATGCTTTTCGCACCTGGAAATATTTACTACAAGTGTTTATTTTTTCTTCTGCAAGAATAGAAAACATGGAGCAGCTCTCACTTAGAGACATTTAAATCATAGGCCATGTAATAAACCTTATAATTTGATACAACACCTGACTCATGCCTCTGAAGTCTCTTTCCTCTTAACTAAATCTCTCAACATGGAGTTCTTGCTGATCTGGAAATCTGCTCCCTTGGGCCTGATAATCTTGGCAGAGAATTTTAGCTCTGACTACATAGAGAAGGTAATGATTTCAAGCAGTTAATGGTCATATTGCTGCTTATTCCTCTGATGTGATAGCTTTACTGTGATTGATCAAAGATTTGAGCTTGATTGCACCTACATTCATCAACTGATGTTCTCTAGTTTCTGTTATTTTCCTTTGAAATACCTGAAGAAATTGTCTCCGTTTTTTCTAGTCAATATTTTTATTGGGATATTTTTGTCCCAACTCAAATACTCCTAGTTGCAACTAAGAAATGTGGGGTTGGAAATGAAAACTAATTTATCATCAGCATAACAGGAAACTGTAGGGTTGTTTTTGTTTGTTTGTTTGTTAGCGATTAGCACCTTCTGTGGTTCTCTCACGCACCAGCGCGTGCGTTCGTCAACGTGCGTTCGTCAGTGAGCGTCATGGAAACGACGTTAACGTCGGCAACCCTATAAATCGCCCTGACCTTCTGAATTCTTTCCCTTTGCTACGGGACTTTTGAAGGAGACGCCAGAAGGAGCATTAAACGCCTCGGACGGTTTGAAACTATCGAGAGTCTACTTTGCAAAACTCGCGGAAGAAGCACTTGCTGAAAACGCACTCGCCGAAGAATCGTGTGGTGGAAGAAGAACTGCCAAAGATGGTTCCTGGCCAGGAGCAGCGCCAGCAGGGTGACCAGCGGGAAGGTTAATATTATTCTTCCACTATTTTTAAATAAACGAAAGCGAGTTATTCCTGAGATATTAGTGAATTGTTTATTTTGTGTCTCTGTGTGTGTTTTTGAAGAAAGTCTGACTGCTATACAGAAAAAAAGACAATTAGCATTCTTGCTAGCGTAGATCTTTCTTAAGTAATGAGTTTTTTTTTGGCTGAATTTCGCTGGAGATGTCAGGAATGTTAAACTGTGGTGTAGTGATTTAAGAAATATATGTATTTTAGTGAATGATAGTCAAATTAGTTGAACTGATGTCAAATTAGTGGAAAATTAGCTTGTTCGTGACCGTTATTTTTTGAAAATTGCTCCGATAAACATTCCGTTTCCATGGATACGCTGAATGAAATACATTAGATATATAATATTACTTAAATTGTTTTTTTGTTGTTTTTTTTTAAAACACGTATTCCCCGCTATTATGGCTTATAATGAAATTGCTTAGTTTTGATATATTTTTAAGAAATGGACATGTTGACTTGTTTTATTTATTTGAAAAAATTTTTTTTAGCATAGCCAGGAAATCTAACATGGATGCATGTCTGGAATGTTAACGCTAATGTTTGGGAATAAATGTATTGCTGGTTTAAAATCCCCCAGTGAAATTTCGACCCAGTTCTTGGACAACGAGCTTTTTTGACCGTTATTTTTTGAAAAATGCCGTGATAAACACTCAGTATCCATGGATACGCTGAATGAAAATAAATACTTAATATTACTTTTTACACTTCTATTTACAAAAACATTTTTGTAAATGTATTTTCCCTATGACAGCCGATTTAATTGTTTAGTTTCATTATTTTTTCAAGATGGAGACATGGTGACCTGTTTTTCTTTTGTTTGTTGGTTTGTTTTTGGATAGCCAGGAACTTTACATGTTGAAATGATTTGAAAAAGCAAAATCAATGCTTTTTAGTCTGAGAGTATCATGTTTGAAGACTTTGGTGTCCAATACTTTGACATTTTGATGATTTCTTTGAAATCTAACTTGTTCTTGACTGTTTTTTTAAAAAAATGCTGTGATAAACATATTTGGTCTCCATGGCAATGACATCAGACTTAAATAGAGGTTTATTAGGACACTCGACAAACGTTCACGTTGACGATGATAAGATAATGGATTGTAGGTGTTGTATATTAATACTAAATATTTGCATTTGTGGATTGTAACATATTTGTGAGATGAATGAATTTGCTTTGTGAGTTATATGAAAATACGAAATTTTGGAAAATGTCAGTAATGCTGACTGTAGTTGTTTTGGTTTGAAAGAAATTTTGGAACCATCAGCTTTTTGAAAAATGTGGTATATGAAGTCTCCATGGATACGTTGATTAAATAACAACACACAACATTATTCTTATAAAAATTCTTTAAAGAACAACCAATGTGTGCCTATTAATTTCACAAAGTCACAAAATAACTTAGTGTATTACTCAAGACCAGAAAAATAGAGTTTTGGTCCATTGCATTTTAGTGATGTATCATTTTCAGAAGGAATTTGAAATGTTAACAATGAATGTTAAAATTCATTAGAGAAACGATTATCTCAATTTGTTGTCTTTAATGATTGAAATGATTGATTGGTACCAAAGGTGAAGCTGCAAGTTTGTTTCTCTGAGTGATAACTGTCCATACATGTTTGATCATTGAGTTTTAGAGTACGTATGTTGTTCTTTTTTTTATGTAAAAATATGTTTTTTGCTGTTTTGCTGTGACTAAAGATGAGCTTTATTTATTCTATTTCTTAATTCATGTTCTTATTATGTAATCACATCTAGTGTAGCAATACCACTGTTAATTAAATCTGATCAAGAAAATTAAAGACATTCTCAAACCTGGGTTAATGTATTTTTGGCCTTTCAGTGTTCTCTCTAAACATTTCTTGGATTTTTGGGAAGGTCTTGATACTGAACTATAGTTTTTTGTTTTCTTTTCCATTCTGTAGCGCTCCCAACAGATGGATCCCCAATATTGGGGGGACATCCAGACAGTGGTAAGGATCTCAGTAAGGTGGTCAAATGTTTTCTTGCAGATGTCAGACGACATTTCACTCACACTTCATATTTCCCTCCCTCTCAGTCTCTGAAGACCAGGGAAGGTCAAGCTATCGTTCACCTCCAGACTCTGTGGACTGTATTACCAGCTCCAGTGAAGTCCAGGTTGGTAATGACTGCACTAGCAGTTGCAGTGGTAGCTGTACTACCAGCTCCATTCTGAGAGTGAACCCTGCTTTTGCTGCGTCACAGCTGCTTGAGGTTCGTCCTCCAAGTTTTAAATACATATGTGAAATAGGGATGGTTCAGAAGCCTCAAGAGGGCATTTCTCCCTTGACTTCACTTGAATCCACATGTGGACTTGACAAGCAGGAAGAGCCCATTTTGAGTCCAGAGGATTCCAGACCTATTGGTACCTTGCAACATCACCAGGTAGGTTTGGAAGAGGATGCGGCTCATGTGACATCTGTGACTGGCAACAACAGAAAGAGGACAAAGGGCAGGGGTGATGAAGAGGAGCCCCCTGCCAAAAGGACCAGGGAGAATCAGGCTGAAGATGTCCTCCCCTCCAAGAGAACCAGGAACAGCGGTGCTGAAGAGGAGCTCCCTGCCAAGAGGACCAGGGAAAGTGGTGATGGTGAAGAGGAGCCCTCTGCCAAAAGGACCAGGGAGAATCAAGCTGAAGATGACCTCCCCTCCAAGAGAACCAGGAACAGCATTGCTGAAGAGGAGCTCCCCGCCAAGAGGACCAGGGAAAGTGGTGATGCTGAAGAGGAGCCCTTTGCCAAAAGGACCAGGGAGAATCCAGCTGAAGATGACCTCCCCTCGAAGAGGACCAGGGACAGTAGTGCTGAAGAGGAGCTCCCCACCAAGAGGACCAGGGACAGTGGTGATGAAGAGGAGCTCCCTGCCAAGAAACCTAGGGACAGCATTGCTGAAGAGGAGCTCCCTGCCAAGAGGACCCGGGAAAGTGGTGATGGTGAAGAGGAGCCCTCTGCCAAACGGACCAGGGAGAATCAAGTTGAAGATGACCTCCCCTCCAAGAGAACCAGGGACAGGGTTGATGGTGAAGAGGAGATCCCTGCCAAGAGATCCAGAGACAGCAATGATGAAGAGGAGGACGAGCCCATTCAGTCAACCCCTGTGTTCATTGCTTACCAAAACACAGACCATGAAGATCCCATTCTGTCATCCCCTGTTCTCAGTCCCTCAGGAGGGATGGTGCATGATGATTCTTGTCTGCCATCCCCTGTCTTCAGTTCCTCATCATTGTATGGTGACTTGGATGATCCCATTTTGTCACCCTATGACTTCAGTCCTTCACCTAAAATGGAATCTGAGGATCCCAGTCTGTCATCCGTTATATTCGGTCCCACATCAATGACATACTTGGAGGATCCCATTTTGTCACCCTGTGACTTCAGTCCTTCACCTAAAATGGAATCTGAGGATCACAGTCTGACATCCATTATATTCGGTCACAATTCAACGACAAACTCGGAGGATCCCGTTTTGTCACCCTATGACTTCAGTCCTTCACCTAAAATGGAATCTGAGGATCACAGTCTGACATCCATTATATTCGGTCACAATTCAACGACAAACTCGGAGGATCCCGTTTTGTCACCAGTCTTCTGTTCTTCCCCTGTCCTTGGTCTTTGTCTCTCACCATCAACATACTCCAGAGAACCACTTTTTTCACCCTGTAACTTGACTTCCTGGATGTGGTCTAACGAGGACATAGAAGAGGACCCAATACCTTCAACATCTGACGGAATTACAGGAAGAGAGAGATCCAGACATGTTTGGTTTAGACCTCACTACAGCTTGTCTAGTGACTCTGATTAGATTGGGATCTTGAAAAACTGAATGCCTACCTGGTACCTGGTAACTAATGGAAGTCACATTAGGACATCATCACTTCTCTATTGTTTTATTAAAGCCAATGGCTTTCTACCAGGACTGAGGATGCCTTAGGTTGCGTCTTGCACCAGGGCTTTTCTTTATCCCGCTGGTAGATTTTGTATTTTAGATGTTAAGAATTCTGGCAGGACTGAGGATGCCTTAGGTAGCGTCTTGCACCGGGGCTTTTCTTTATCCCGCTGCTAGAGTTTGTATTTTAGATGTTAAGTATTCTGGCAGGACTGAGGATGCCTTAGGTAGCGTCTTGCACCGGGGCTTTTCTTTATCCCGCTGCTGGATTTTGTATTTTAGATGGTAAGGATTTTGGCTGGACAGGCAATGCAGACTTTTTTGCTGTTTAATCAAATAATGACTCAATGCTGGAGGAGACAAATGCAAAATTCTGAGGAATGAGACCATATTTTTGAACAAAAGACACTAAAAGGAGTCGGACATCGCTGGTGCATAAACAAAAAACACTAAAAGGAGTCGGGCATCGCTGGTGCATAAACAAAAAACACTAAAATGAGTCGGACATCGCTGGTGCATAAACAAAAAACACTAAAATGAGTCGGACATCGCTGGTGCATAAACAATAAATGCTAAAAGTATCGAGACAACGCTTCAGGATTAAAACTAAATCTAAAACAATCTTGCTGAGTAAAAATAAAACATCAAAAGAATTGAGACAACACAGCTCGGGACACTGGAAACAATACAATTGCGATAACACGGCTGCAAATTAAATTATTTAAAATTCAATCGACGTTTCTGTCACCTTCTAATTTTTAAGACATGAAAAAACGGATGGGGACACAATATAACTGGTTGTGCTGTAGTATAAACGGGTCGAAACATCGGTTTTAAATTTTAACACACAGGGCAAAAGGTAAGTATCAGTCCCAGACAGAGCAGCTCGCAGTGAGACTGCTTCTTCCATGATTCTCTTTGTGGTTCTGTTTCTGTTTTGAGGACTTTGAGATCTATCTGTCACTTGAGTTTTCTGTTTCGCTCTTTGTGTTTTCCTCTCTACTCTCCCATGTTCCAGGGTGTCATAGTGGGGCTTCGCCACACGGTGATCTCTAATATTGTAAATTGTTCTCACCTGTTCCTCCACTAATCCAGTCTCCCAGTTTTAATCGTTCAGGTTTTAGCCGATCATCGCTGGATTCTTTCGTCGCTGTCCACGTGGTTCCCGTCCTCCTGGTTTCCTTCTTGTTTTTCATACTGCTGGTAAGTTTTCGCATTCTACATTCACATGACACTTGCTTGCCTCTGGCTGGTGTTCGGGACCATCAGCTTTGCTAAATGAAAATATTAATAGAAATTCACAATTGGTAATTTAGAAAGCGAGTCTTTTCATAACAGCCGGGCCCTGATGACAGAAGGAGGATCAGGAATAGAGCAGAGGACCTACTGATGTAAAGGTTACATTCAGTTTTATAAATGGTGAGGACATGATTATGACTTGATCAGAAAGTCTGAATCAGTCATCTGTTATTTAGAAATTATTTAGAAATTAAGGAATGTGTGTCTGATCATGTGTTGGTTCACTTGCATGACTCAAACAAGACAACAGCCCTGGACCAATCAGGGGAGAGAAGACACAGAGGACAGAGGAGACGAAGAAAATCCTGCTGGAAACCCAGAGAAGTTGTTTCCTGGTGGAACAGGAGGACAGGACACAGAATAAAGAGACACAGATAATGTGAAGTAGGTCCTTCAATAACAAATCAAGCTTTGCCATAGAAGATTATGTTGAAAATTCACCTGTTCACGGGTCAGACGTTGAATTTTAAGGAATTTTAGAAACAGTAAATGGACTGAACTTATATAACGCTTTTCCAATCATTTTGACCACTCAGAACGATTTACACTAGAGTCACATTTACCTATTTACACTCATTAACGCACACACATTTATATACCGATCGGTAGGCACTTTGGTAGGTTAAGTGCCTTGCCTGGGGCACATCAACATGTGGCAGGAGGAAGCTGGAATCCAACCTAAAACCTTTCGAACGCAACACAACTACACTACCCACGGAACCCTCAAAGAAAACCCAGAGCTGATTTCTGATCTCAGATTTAAACTTTGCAGATAAATAATGTGTCTGATCATCCCAGGTTGGATCTCCTGAGCCTGTAAACCTCCACCTTCAACACCACCAGTCAGGTGAAGGAAGATAAGAGAACCCAGTTGACAAAAAAAAGTAAGAACATTTGTATCTTTCAATATAGCTAAACATTTCAAATATAGCTGCAGAGAGTTGAGCTGAAAGTTAGAAGCTGTTTTTATCTGCTGTCTATGTATATTTTCCTCTTTAACTCTGTTGTCTTTTCTCTTTTTGATACGTCAACTCATGTCACATGACATGAGTTGAGCAGCAATTAAGGCAGAAGACCTACTATATGTGCTGATTGACTGGTTGTAACAGGTTGTGGAGAAGGTGAGGACATGATGATGACTTGATCAGAAGGTCTGATTCAATCATCTGTTTAGATAGATATTAAGAAATGTTTATCTGATCACGTGTTGGTTCACTAGCATGACTGAAACAAGACAGCAGCGCTGGACCAATCAGGAGAGAGAAGACAGAAGATCCTGCTGACATTCCAGAGATTTAATGAAGAAGAGTTTCCTGATGGAACAGGAGGACGCCTGAGGACAGAATAAAGAGACACAGATCATGTGAAGTAGGTCCTTCTTGGGTCAGACATTGAATATAAAATAATTTTAGAAACATTATAGAAAACATGATCCCAGATTCAGATGCAACAGATCAATAATGTCCCTGATCATCCCAGGTTGGGTCTCCTCAGCCTGTAAACCTCCACCTTCAGCACCACCAGTCAGGAGGAGGAAGATAAGAGAACCCAGTTGAGAAAAAAAGTAAGAAAACTTATTTTTATCCAGCTAACAATTTTAAATATGGATGAAACAGCGGTCAAATTTCAAAACTGTTCTTTCTTCTGTCCATTCTCTCTAACCCTGTTGTCTTTTCTACATCAACTCATGTCACATGACTTGAGTTGACCAGCAATTAAGGCAGAAGACTTCCTATCTTCCAATCTGCTGATTGACTGGTTGTAACAGGTTGTGGAGAAGGTGAGGACATGATGATGACTTGATCAGAAGGTCCGATTCAATCATCTGTTTAGATAGAAATTAAGAAATGTGTTTCTGATCACGTGTTGGTTCACTAGCATGACTGGAACAAGACAGCAGCGCTGGACCAATCAGGAGAGAGAAGACAGAAGATCCTGCTGACATTCCAGAGATTTAATGAAGAAGAGTTTCCTGATGCAACAGAGGGACATCTGAGGACGGGATGCAGAATAAAGAGACACTGATCATGTGAAGTAGGTCCTTCAATAACAAACCAAGCATTGCCATAGTCTCTTATGCTGGTGAATTTACCTGTTCATGGGTCAGATGTTGAATATTAAAGAATTTTAGAAACATTATAGAAAACCCAGAGCTGACCTTTGACCCCTGGTTCAGATTCTGCAGATCAATAATGTGTCTGATCATCCCAGGTTGGATCTCCCGAGCCTGTAAACCTCCACCTTCAACACCATCAGTTAGGTGGAGGAAGATAAGAGAACCCAGTTGACAAAAAAAGTAAGAATATTTATATCTTTCTACGTAACTAAACATTTCAGATATTGCTGCAGAGAGTTGAGCTTTAAAAACGGTTTCTATCTGCTCTCTTTGTAATAAATTTTTTAACTCTGTTGTATTTTCTCTTTATTTCAATTCTACATCAACTCATGTCACATGACTTGAGTTGACCAGCAATTAAAGCAGAAGACCTGCTCCACCTGCTAATCTACTGGTTGTAAAAGATTGTGGAAACGGTGAGGACATGATGATGACTTGATCAGAAAGTCTCCTTCATTCATCTGTTATTTAGACAGAAATGAAGGAATGCGTGTCTGATCATGTGATGATTCTCCAGCATTACTGAGATAAGACAACAGGATTGGACCAATCAGGAGAGAGGACTGAGGAGACACAGAAAATCCTGTTGAAAATCCCGAGATCCCAGGTTGGGTCTCCTCGTATTAGCATCTGACCGGGGCGACTCCAACCATCATTCCGGTGCCAAAGAAACCTCAAGTCACCTCTTTCAACGATTACCGGCCTGTGGCACTGACTCCCATCATGATGAAGTGCTTTGAAAGGCTGGTAAAAGAACACCGTGTCCAGACTCCCCTCCACTTTCGACCCGTTCCAGTTTGCCTACCGCCGAAACCGCTCCACTGAGGACGCCATCTCCTCCACCCTACACCTGAGCCTGGCTCACCTGGAGGAGAAGAACACTCATGTGCGGATGTTGTTCCTGGACTTCAGCTGAGTGTTCAACACAATCATCCCACAGCATCTGGCAGGAAAACTGGGACATCTGGGCTTCAGCACCCCCCTGCGCAACTGGCTGCTAGACTTCCTCACCGACAGACCTCAGTCAGTCCGGATTGGACAACACACCTCCGATGTCATCACCCTCAGCACAGGCTCCCCTCAGGGCTGCGTCCTGAGCCCTCTGCTGTTCACTCTGATGACACACGACTGCGTCCCCAGGTTCGCCACCAACCACATCGTGAAGTTCGCGGACGACACAACGGTGGTGGGCCTCATCAGAGACGACAACGACCTGGACTACAGAGAGGAGGTGGAGCAGCTGGTGGACTGGTGCAGAGACAACAGCCTGATCCTGAACGTTGACAAGACGAAGGAGATGATCGTCGACTTCAGGAAGAACCGGCCCAGCCACGCTCCACTGCTCATCAACAGCTCGGCTGTGGAGGTGGTCAGCAGCACCAAATTCCTGGGGGTGCACATCGCTAACGACCTCACCTGGACTGTGAACACCACGTCTCTGGTCAAGAGAGCACAGAAACGTTTGTATTTCCTGCGGAGGATGAGAAGAGCACACCTGCCCCCGCCCATCCTCAAGACGTTCTACAGAAGCACCATAGAGAGCATTCTGACCAGCTGCCTCTCTGTGTGGTGTGGAGGCTGCAGCGCCTCCGACTGGAAGAACGTGAGGAGAGTGGTGCGGACAGCAGAAAGGATCATCGGGGCCCCCCTTCCTTCCATTCAGGACATTTCATCCCAGCGATGCGTGTCCCGAGGCCGAAACATCGTCAGTGACCCCTCACACCCCCACCATGGACTGTTCTCCCTGCTGCCCTCTGGAAAGAGGTTCCGCAGCGTCCGGTGCAGGTCCACCAGGTTCCGAAACAGCTTTTTCCCACTTGCCATCAGACTGCTGAACTCTTAACTGGACTGCACTTAAAATCTGGTCTCCACTTTATACCTTGCACATGTACAGAGCTAAATAAATTCCTTTCTACTGTCAGTCCTGCACTTTATATTTTATATTTATATTCATATTTTATACTGTATTTTATTTTATTCTGGAGTAACCTCACAACATTGAAAGCTCAAAACACTGTCCTGAGCCGTATGCAACGAAATTTCGTTCTGTATACACCCTGTGCATGCAAAATGACAATAAAGTCAGTCTAAGTCTCTAAGTCTAATCTTCATTTCTGCGGTGTCAGTAGGATGTGTGACTATACATAGACCTAACAGTCTGTTAGAGATTGGCTTTATTTACTTTGGTGACTGTTATAGTTTTTAAATAAAACACTGAACATTTTTTGTCTGGGTCTTTGCTCATTTTTTTCCCGCTTTCTTTTGTCCGTTTAGCAAAGGAGAGACAGTTGATTATAGCATGAAGAGGGTATTTTTACATACAGCCAAGTTTAGCGTAACTTATTTCCTTTTAATAAATGGAGTAGTCTAAAAGCAGCTTTTTATATTAGCTTTACAGTGCCTGACTTAAATATTGTTTTATTTTTAAATAACACCACTGATGGCATGTGTTGAGGAATCTTTCCCTTGTTGGGGCCTGCCATGCAAAGCAATGGCAGGAACCTATTGCTATTCTCCCAATTCTTTATTTTTCATCCGTAACCGTTAATGCGGCTCGTACCGCTGCGTGCACACCTACAAATGAGGTATCAAAACGTGCAGAAAATTCACGCCATTGGAGCTATTACTTTTGGTGGGATTCGGGGTTAACATGGCGACATAATTCGCAAAAAACTACGAAAAAAACCCCATTATAAGTCAATGGGAAAAATCCTAGAAATACCCTATTTTTGAAAATTTTCTGTGTCGTCACAAATTCACGTAGAAATGCCATTCAAATTTCATTTTGTAGATACGTCTGTGATCTCTTCGAAAGTGAAGACGGCTCGTCGATACCAATTACGGTTTGTCCACAATTTGTCTCTAAGCGACCCAAAGTTTCTCATTTTTCCTAAAATTAGAGTGCGTCTCTCACTGATTAGAGTGAGAAATCAAGAGAACTTTTTCACCCCAAAATAATTTTGAAATCACCATCACGCCCACAAATATCGCACGATTGGTATCAAAATCGGTCCTGACATTGATACGCATGTCTGCTCCGGTAAAATGTTTTCGAAATTTATCTAGATCGTACGGTTTTCTGTCACGGTGCTTCAGAGCAAAGTCATGCGACAGGATTTTCTAGGCTGTCTCAGGCTCTGTCACTAACAGTTCACACCTTGGTGAGAAACTTATTTAACATAGCAACGGAACTCAAGAGGCTATTGGCTGCTGATTAGGACTACAAATACGCATCACTGTAGTTCTATCTATAGTGGAACCCTCAGTTGAAACAGATCAGGACTGAACTGGCCTTTAGAACTACTTGCTGCTATGGGCTGTATATAACTGATTTAACTCAGTAACTGTTACACATGGGATTAGTTTGGAACTTTAAAATTAAGCATAATAATAATTTCAAAATAAAAGCCTTGAATATAACAAAAATTCCAAAATAAAAGCCTTGAATATTTTTACATGACGTAATTGCTCTTTTTGGCTTTATTTGACTTTTTCATCCAAAGCACTGTTACACATGGTATTAGTTTGGCCCTTTGAAATGAAGCTTAACAAAAATTTCAAAATAAAAGCCTTGAATATTTTTACATGACGTAATTGCTCTTTTTGGCTTTATTTGACTTTTTCATCCAAAGCACTGTTACACATGGTATTAGTTTGGAACTTTGAAATGAAGCATACTGAAAATTTCAAAATAAAAGCCTTGAGAATTTTTACATGAGATTATTGCTGTTTTGAGCATTATATAACTGATTTTATACAATGACTGTTATTCATGGGATTAGGTTGGCCCTTTGAAATGAAGTTTAACAAAAATTCCAAAATAAAAGCCTTTAATATTTTTACATCAACTACTTGCGTTTTCAGCATTATATAACTGATTTAACCCAATGACTATTACACATGGGATTAGTTTGGCCCTTTGAAATGAAGCTTAACAAAACTTCCAAAATAAAAGCCTTGAGAAAATTTTAAATCTTACTGAATGGTGCACGTCCACCTTACTTAACGTTCTTGTGATTCTCCACATGCTATTGATTACGTTGCAGCGTTCTTTAGCATCGATGCTAATTTGTAGCGTGACAACGCCGGGCCCAAACCGACGGGCACGCCTTGGCAGGCCCCGGCTAAATTTCTTCCGAAATTTTCTAGTTCAAGGTGTTATTCTTTTAGTACACCTACACTTGTTACAGATTCTCACTGTATACTTAGCGCTAGCACTGATAAAGCTGCGCAAAAAGCTTTAAGGAAACGATCCCACTTGATATTAAGTCTACAAATGTACATTTAAGTGAAGGAGAAAAAAGTTTTCAACAAAATCCGACAGCACTTCCATCCATCCGTCCATTTTCTACCCTAGTGGGGTCGGGAGGGTTGCTGGTGTCTATCTCCTAACGTTCCAGGCGAGAGGCGGGTATACACCCTGGACAGGTCACCACTCACCAGTGTGTCGCAGGGCAACACAGAGACAGGACACACAACCGTACACAAACAGAGTTTTTGGACTGTGGGAGGAAGCCGGAGTACCCGGAGAGAACTCCGTGCAGAGGTTTGTCAGGAATCGAACCCAGGACCTTCTTGCTGCAAGAGAACGATGCTACCAACTGCACCTGGCCTTATGTAACATTTCTCATTTGAACGAGTTCTGCACGATATGCCGATTTACTAAAACTCATTTGGCCAATAACTGATACCAATACTTTTTTTCATATACCTACTTACTATGAATTATATGACTTTCTCTACTGTGGAATTAAGATACTGCATTATCTTTGTCCGTTTAGCCAGCTACCAAATGCAAATGCTACAAAGGAGGCTGAAAATGATGTAACACGTTCAACTTGCATTAAGTTTAATGTCAAATTTATTCAAGACATTTGCTTTCTCTAAGACAATGTCAACAGTGCAAAATGGATGTGCTGCAGGCATTATTGCCACTCGTTGATCATATAAAAATACCTTTTATATCGGTGAGTTATTTTGACGGAATGGCCGATATCCAATATTAAATTTTCCAGCTAATATCGGCCTATGCCGATAATATTTTGCATCCTTAATTTGAACATTAGGGGTGCTAAGAAGACTCTTACTATTCATTAACAAAGAATAAAAATGGCACCTTTCCATATGTTCATTCGAATAATATGCCACTACAAAAAAAAAATAGATTTATTGCTACTTATTCCAGTACATTGTCCTCCATGTGTTGGTGATGAAGAGCATGGTGTCACGGAGTGCGGGTGTGAGGTGGTGAGGCAGACGCTGTAGACCCAGATGAGATGAATAATGGAAATTTAATGATGAAAATAGGCTCAAATAAATACCAAAAGTCCAAAAACCTGGCAGCACAGTTGAGCAGAAGGCTAGGGCTCAGCACTGGTAGCAACAGGCTACACGAATGGACAAGATCACATTGACTACGACAAGGACCCGACGAGGAACAAGGAACACAGGTGGAGTTAAATACACATCACAGAACGAGACACACCTGGGAACAATCAAAGGGAGGACAGGACAACAAAGAGACTCAAGGACAAGGAAAACTCTAAATAAACACAGAAAAACACAGATCCTGACACATGGGCACAAAGACATGTCAGTGCTTGTTGGTTGTTGATGCTTTTCGCACCTGGAAATATTTACTACAAGTGTTTATTTTTTCTTCTGCAAGAATAGAAAACATGGAGCAGCTCTCACTTAGAGACATTTAAATCATAGGCCATGTAATAAACCTTATAATTTGATACAACACCTGACTCATGCCTCTGAAGTCTCTTTCCTCTTAGCTAAATCTCTCAACATGGAGTTCTTGCTGATCTGGAAATCTGCTCCCTTGGGCCTGATAATCTTGGCAGAGAATTTTAGCTCTGACTACATAGAGAAGGTAATGATTTCAAGCAGTTAATGGTCATATTGCTGCTTATTCCTCTGATGTGATAGCTTTACTGTGATTGATCAAAGATTTGAGCTTGATTGCACCTACATTCATCAACTGATGTTCTCTAGTTTCTGTTATTTTCCTTTGAAATACCTGAAGAAATTGTCTCCGTTTTTTCTAGTCAATATTTTTATTGGGATATTTTTGTCCCAACTCAAATACTCCTAGTTGCAACTAAGAAATGTGGGGTTGGAAATGAAAACTAATTTATCATCAGCATAACAGGAAACTGTAGGGTTGTTTTTGTTTGTTTGTTTGTTAGCGATTAGCACCTTCTGTGGTTCTCTCACGCACCAGCGCGTGCGTTCGTCAACGTGCGTTCGTCAGTGAGCGTCATGGAAACGACGTTAACGTCGGCAACCCTATAAATCGCCCTGACCTTCTGAATTCTTTCCCTTTGCTACGGGACTTTTGAAGGAGACGCCAGAAGGAGCATTAAACGCCTCGGACGGTTTGAAATTATCGAGAGTCTACTTTACAAAACTCGCGGAAGAAGCACTTGCTGAAAACGCACTCGCCGAAGAATCGTGTGGTGGAAGAAGAACTGCCAAAGATGGTTCCTGGCCAGGAGCAGCGCCAGCAGGGTGACCAGCGGGAAGGTTAATATTATTCTTCCACTATTTTTAAATAAACGAAAGCGAGTTATTCCTGAGATATTAGTGAATTGTTTATTTTGTGTCTCTGTGTGTGTTTTTGAAGAAAGTCTGACTGCTATACAGAAAAAAAGACAATTAGCATTCTTGCTAGCGTAGATCTTTCTTAAGTAATGAGTTTTTTTTTGGCTGAATTTCGCTGGAGATGTCAGGAATGTTAAACTGTGGTGTAGTGATTTAAGAAATATATGTATTTTAGTGAATGATAGTCAAATTAGTTGAATTGATGTCAAATTAGTGGAAAATTAGCTTGTTCGTGACCGTTATTTTTTGAAAATTGCTCCGATAAACATTCCGTTTCCATGGATACGCTGAATGAAATACATTAGATATATAATATTACTTAAATTGTTTTTTTGTTGTTTTTTTTTAAAACACGTATTCCCCGCTATTATGGCTTATAATGAAATTGCTTAGTTTTGATATATTTTTAAGAAATGGACATGTTGACTTGTTTTATTTATTTGAAAAAATTTTTTTTAGCATAGCCAGGAAATCTAACATGGATGCATGTCTGGAATGTTAACGCTAATGTTTGGGAATAAATGTATTGCTGGTTTAAAATCCCCCAGTGAAATTTCGACCCAGTTCTTGGACAACGAGCTTTTTTGACCGTTATTTTTTGAAAAATGCCGTGATAAACACTCAGTATCCATGGATACGCTGAATGAAAATAAATACTTAATATTACTTTTTACACTTCTATTTACAAAAACATTTTTGTAAATGTATTTTCCCTATGACAGCCGATTTAATTGTTTAGTTTCATTATTTTTTCAAGATGGAGACATGGTGACCTGTTTTTCTTTTGTTTGTTGGTTTGTTTTTGGATAGCCAGGAACTTTACATGTTGAAATGATTTGAAAAAGCAAAATCAATGCTTTTTAGTCTGAGAGTATCATGTTTGAAGACTTTGGTGTCCAATACTTTGACATTTTGATGATTTCTTTGAAATCTAACTTGTTCTTGACTGTTTTTTTAAAAAAATGCTGTGATAAACATATTTGGTCTCCATGGCAATGACATCAGACTTAAATAGAGGTTTATTAGGACACTCGACAAACGTTCACGTTGACGATGATAAGATAATGGATTGTAGGTGTTGTATATTAATACTAAATATTTGCATTTGTGGATTGTAACATATTTGTGAGATGAATGAATTTGCTTTGTGAGTTATATGAAAATACGAAATTTTGGAAAATGTCAGTAATGCTGACTGTAGTTGTTTTGGTTTGAAAGAAATTTTGGAACCATCAGCTTTTTGAAAAATGTGGTATATGAAGTCTCCATGGATACGTTGATTAAATAACAACACACAACATTATTCTTATAAAAATTCTTTAAAGAACAACCAATGTGTGCCTATTAATTTCACAAAGTCACAAAATAACTTAGTGTATTACTCAAGACCAGAAAAATAGAGTTTTGGTCCATTGCATTTTAGTGATGTATCATTTTCAGAAGGAATTTGAAATGTTAACAATGAATGTTAAAATTCATTAGAGAAACGATTATCTCAATTTGTTGTCTTTAATGATTGAAATGATTGATTGGTACCAAAGGTGAAGCTGCAAGTTTGTTTCTCTGAGTGATAACTGTCCATACATGTTTGATCATTGAGTTTTAGAGTACGTATGTTGTTCTTTTTTTTATGTAAAAATATGTTTTTTGCTGTTTTGCTGTGACTAAAGATGAGCTTTATTTATTCTATTTCTTAATTCATGTTCTTATTATGTAATCACATCTAGTGTAGCAATACCACTGTTAATTAAATCTGATCAAGAAAATTAAAGACATTCTCAAACCTGGGTTAATGTATTTTTGGCCTTTCAGTGTTCTCTCTAAACATTTCTTGGATTTTTGGGAAGGTCTTGATACTGAACTATAGTTTTTTGTTTTCTTTTCCATTCTGTAGCGCTCCCAACAGATGGATCCCCAATATTGGGGGGACATCCAGACAGTGGTAAGGATCTCAGTAAGGTGGTCAAATGTTTTCTTGCAGATGTCAGACGACATTTCACTCACACTTCATATTTCCCTCCCTCTCAGTCTCTGAAGACCAGGGAAGGTCAAGCTATCGTTCACCTCCAGACTCTGTGGACTGTATTACCAGCTCCAGTGAAGTCCAGGTTGGTAATGACTGCACTAGCAGTTGCAGTGGTAGCTGTACTACCAGCTCCATTCTGAGAGTGAACCCTGCTTTTGCTGCGTCACAGCTGCTTGAGGTTCGTCCTCCAAGTTTTAAATACATATGTGAAATAGGGATGGTTCAGAAGCCTCAAGAGGGCATTTCTCCCTTGACTTCACTTGAATCCACATGTGGACTTGACAAGCAGGAAGAGCCCATTTTGAGTCCAGAGGATTCCAGACCTATTGGTACCTTGCAACATCACCAGGTAGGTTTGGAAGAGGATGCGGCTCATGTGACATCTGTGACTGGCAACAACAGAAAGAGGACAAAGGGCAGGGGTGATGAAGAGGAGCCCCCTGCCAAAAGGACCAGGGAGAATCAGGCTGAAGATGTCCTCCCCTCCAAGAGAACCAGGAACAGCGGTGCTGAAGAGGAGCTCCCTGCCAAGAGGACCAGGGAAAGTGGTGATGGTGAAGAGGAGCCCTCTGCCAAAAGGACCAGGGAGAATCCAGCTGAAGATGACCTCCCCTCGAAGAGGACCAGGGACAGTAGTGCTGAAGAGGAGCTCCCCACCAAGAGGACCAGGGACAGTGGTGATGAAGAGGAGCTCCCTGCCAAGAAACCTAGGGACAGCATTGCTGAAGAGGAGCTCCCTGCCAAGAGGACCCGGGAAAGTGGTGATGGTGAAGAGGAGCCCTCTGCCAAACGGACCAGGGAGAATCAAGTTGAAGATGACCTCCCCTCCAAGAGAACCAGGGACAGGGTTGATGGTGAAGAGGAGATCCCTGCCAAGAGATCCAGAGACAGCAATGATGAAGAGGAGGACGAGCCCATTCAGTCAACCCCTGTGTTCATTGCTTACCAAAACACAGACCATGAAGATCCCATTCTGTCATCCCCTGTTCTCAGTTCCTCAGGAGGGATGGTGCATGATGATTCTTGTCTGCCATCCCCTGTCTTCAGTTCCTCATCATTGTATGGTGACTTGGATGATCCCATTTTGTCACCCTATGACTTCAGTCCTTCACCTAAAATGGAATCTGAGGATCCCAGTCTGTCATCCGTTATATTCGGTCCCACATCAATGACATACTTGGAGGATCCCATTTTGTCACCCTGTGACTTCAGTCCTTCACCTAAAATGGAATCTGAGGATCACAGTCTGACATCCATTATATTCGGTCACAATTCAACGACAAACTCGGAGGATCCCGTTTTGTCACCCTATGACTTCAGTCCTTCACCTAAAATGGAATCTGAGGATCACAGTCTGACATCCATTATATTCGGTCACAATTCAACGACAAACTCGGAGGATCCCGTTTTGTCACCAGTCTTCTGTTCTTCCCCTGTCCTTGGTCTTTGTCTCTCACCATCAACATACTCCAGAGAACCACTTTTTTCACCCTGTAACTTGACTTCCTGGATGTGGTCTAACGAGGACATAGAAGAGGACCCAATACCTTCAACATCTGACGGAATTACAGGAAGAGAGAGATCCAGACATGTTTGGTTTAGACCTCACTACAACTTGTCTAGTGACTCTGATTAGATTGGGATCTTGAAAAACTGAATACCTACCTGGTACCTGGTAACTAATGGAAGTCACATTAGGACATCATCACTTCTCTATTGTTTTATTAAAGCCAATGGCTTTCTACCAGGACTGAGGATGCCTTAGGTTGCGTCTTGCACCAGGGCTTTTCTTTATCCCGCTGGTAGATTTTGTATTTTAGATGTAAAGAATTCTGGCAGGACTGAGGATGCCTTAGGTAGCGTCTTGCACCGGGGCTTTTCTTTATCCCGCTGCTAGAGTTTGTATTTTAGATGTTAAGTATTCTGGCAGGACTGAGGATGCCTTAGGTAGCGTCTTGCACCGGGGCTTTTCTTTATCCCGCTGCTGGATTTTGTATTTTAGATGGTAAGGATTTTGGCTGGACAGGCAATGCAGACTTTTTTGCTGTTTAATCAAATAATGACTCAATGCTGGAGGAGACAAATGCAAAATTCTGAGGAATGAGACCATATTTCTGAACAAAAAACACTAAAAGGAGTCGGACATAGCTGGTGCATAAACAAAAAACACTAAAAGGAGTCGGACATCGCTGGTGCATAAACAAAAAACACTAAAAGGAGTCGGACATCGCTGGTGCATAAACAATAAATGCTAAAAGTATCGAGACAACGCTTCAGGATTAAAACTAAATCTAAAACAATCTTGCTGAGTAAAAATAAAACATCAAAAGAATTGAGACAACACAGCTCGGGACACTGGAAACAATACAATTGCGACAACACGGCTGCAAATTAAACTATTTAAAATTCAATCGACGTTTCTGTCACCTTCTAATTTTTAAGACATGAAAAAACGGATGGGGACACAATATAACTGGTTGTGCTGTAGTATAAACGGGTCGAAACATCGGTTTTAAATTTTAACACACAGGGCAAAAGGTAAGTATCAGTCCCAGACAGAGCAGCTCGCAGTGAGACTGCTTCTTCCATGATTCTCTTTGTGGTTCTGTTTCTGTTTTGAGGACTTTGAGATCTATCTGTCACTTGAGTTTTCTGTTTCGCTCTTTGTGTTTTCCTCTCTACTCTCCCATGTTCCAGGGTGTCATAGTGGGGCTTCGCCACACGGTGATCTCTAATATTGTAAATTGTTCTCACCTGTTCCTCCACTAATCCAGTCTCCCAGTTTTAATCGTTCAGGTTTTAGCCGCTCATCGCTGGATTCTTTCGTCGCTGTCCACGTGGTTCCCGTCCTCCTGGTTTCCTTCTTGTTTTTCATTCTGCTGGTAAGTTTTCGCATTCTACATTCACATGACACTTGCTTGCCTCTGGCTGGTGTTCGGGACCATCAGCTTTGCTAAATGAAAATATTAATAGAAATTCACAATTGGTAATTTGGAAAGCGAGTCTTTTCATAACAGCCGGGCCCTGATGACAGAAGGACGATCAGGAATAGAGCAGAGGACCTACTGATGTAAAGGTTACATTCAGTTTTATAAATGGTGAGGACATGATTATGACTTGATCAGAAAGTCTGAATCAGTCATCTGTTATTTAGAATTATTTAGAAATTAAGGAATGTGTGTCTGATCATGTGTTGGTTTACTTGCATGACTCAAACAAGACAACAGCCCTGGACCAATCAGGGGAGAGAAGACACAGAGGATAGAGGAGACGAAGAAAATCCTGCTGGAAACCCAGAGAAGTTGTTTCCTGGTGGAACAGGAGGACAGGACACAGAATAAAGAGACACAGATAATGTGAAGTAAGTCCTTCAATAACAAATCAAGCTTTGCCATAGAAGATTATGTTGAAAATTCACCTGTTCACGGGTCAGACGTTGAATTTTAAGGAATTTTAGAAACAGTAAATGGACTGAACTTATATAACGCTTTTCCAATCATTTTGACCACTCAGAACGATTTACACTAGAGTCACATTTACCTATTTACACTCATTAACGCACACACATTTATATACCGATCGGTAGGCACTTTGGTAGGTTAAGTGCCTTGCCTGGGGCACATCAACATGTGGCAGGAGGAAGCTGGAATCAAACCTAAAACCTTTCGAACGCAACACAACTACACTACCCACTGAACCCTCAAAGAAAACCCAGAGCTGATTTCTGATCTCAGATTTAAACTTTGCAGATAAATAATGTCTCTGATCATCCCAGGTTGGATCTCCTGAACCTGTAAACCTCCACCTTCAACACCACCAGTCAAGTGAAGGAAGATAAGAGAACCCAGTTGACAAAAAAAGTAAGAACATTTGTATCTTTCAATATAGTTAAACATTTCAAATATAGCTGCAGAGAGTTGAGCTGAAAGTTAGAAGCTGTTTTTATCTGCTGTCTATGTATATTTTCCTCTTTAACTCTGTTGTCTTTTCTCTTTTTTCTTGGTCAACTCATGTCACATGACTTGAGTTGACCAGCAATTAAGGCAGAAGACCTGCTGTATCTGCTGATTGACTGGTTGTAACAGGTTGTGGAGAAGGTGAGGACATGATGATGACTTGATCAGAAGGTCTGATTCAATCATCTGTTTAGATAGAAATTAAGAAATGTTTATCTGATCACGTGTTGGTTCACTAGCATGACTGAAACAAGACAGCAGCGCTGGACCAATCAGGAGAGAGAAGACAGAAGATCCTGCTGACAATCCAGAGATTTAATGAAGAAGAGTTTCCTGATACAACAGAGGGACATCTGAGGACGGGATGCAGAATAAAGAAACACTGATCATGTGAAGTAGGTCCTTCAATAACAAACCAAGCATTGCCATAGAATCTTATGCTGGTGAATTTACCTGTTCATGGGTCAGATGTTGAATATTAAAGAATTTTAGAAACATCATAGAAAACCCAGAGCTGACTTTTGACCTCTGGTTCAGATTCTGCAGATCAATAATGTGTCTGATCATCCCAGGTTGGATCTCCCGTGCCTGTAAACCTCCACCTTCAACACCATCAGTTAGGTGGAGGAAGATAAGAGAACCCAGTTGACAAAAAAAGTAAGAATATTTATATCTTTCTACGTAACTAAACATTTCAGATATTGCTGCAGAGAGTTGAGCTTTAAAAACGGTTTCTATCTGCTCTCTTTGTCAAAAATTTTTTTAACTCTGTTGTATTTTCTCTTTATTTCAATTCTACATCAACTCATGTCACATGACTTGAGTTGACCAGCAATTAAAGCAGAAGACCTGCTCCACCTGCTAATCTACTGGTTGTAAAAGATTGTGGAAACGGTGAGGACATGATAGAGAGACTCTATAGGCACCCTTCTGTCAAAATTTAATCGGAGTTTGATGGATGAGTAATTAAAGACCCTAATTAATTGATTGCTATTAATACCCCCCCCCCCCCCCCCCCCCCCCCCCCCTTCCCACCCATCCCCCACTCCATCTGTTACGCCATCTGTTATTCCCGCTATGTGTTTTAAAAATAGTACAAGTATGAAAAAACATTGAGTTTTAAGAATAATACAATTAAAGTATGAAAAAACAATAAGTGTTAGATAATCTAGAATAATATACAATATAGTATATTTAAATAGAATGTTGTAGTTACCTCCGGTTTTTCTCACTAAGCCATTTGGTGTTTGTGCGTGTGTGTCCGGCTCTCTCGTGCTGGGGGATTCTCTTGACCTGAGGGTCATCACAGATGGCCTGCAAGGAAACTCTATATCTCCAGAAAACAGATTTTCAAACCGTCATCGATTATCAGCTCGGAATCTGCGCGGGAAAAGGGTTCCTGCCAGCTGTCCGGCTCTCTCGTGCTGACTATGAGTTTGTGACATAATACCGGACAGGCCTCACCTGTCATCTGTGTGAGACGTTGTTGTAGTTACCTCTGGTTTTAAACAGAAGTGTGAGGTGGGTTAAAAGCCCCTCAGGATGATGACCTCTGATCACCATACTGGTTGACTATCAGCTATCAGCTCTCAGGATCTGCAGCACTCCATCTGTGTGCCAGTGGCACATGTGACCACTTGTGAGCAAATTAAAAAACACAGTACAATTAGAGCACAAAAAATAATAAGTGATCATCAGTATCAAGATTAATACATAGATTGTCACCTTTCCTAGATAAGTTTAGATTTATCCATGCCATCTATGTATGTGTGTATGCGTGCGAGGTGTGTGTCGGCGTGTGGGGGTGTGTGCGTCCAGGCGCAATAATAAACACATACCTCTAAAGAAAACCTACAGTTTAACTGTTTTACTATATTATTTAGGGTAGCACGACTAGTCAGTGCTGACTATGAGTTTGTGATTTCCTTCATCGCTTAAATTTTAAACTCTTATAGATTTTCTTTTTCTGTAACACTTGCTAGTGTGAAACATTTCAGTAAATGTTCCTCATTTGTACACGTACTTCTGAAGAATATGTGACAGACAGTAAACAGGCCTACTCAAATTTAACTTATATCTTTCCGCAGTTAAAGAATTTGTCCAGACTTTTCCAGAATTTGGTCCGGCATCATTGTGAATGATTTTGTTCAATCTTTTTCTTGCTGTTGAATCAACACTGATCTTCCTACTGCTTCATGTTTTCTCCAAAATAGTAAATCTTGGTTTAAATACATTTAAACTCATAGATTTTTTTTCTGTAACAGTTGCTAGTGTAATACATGTCAGGAAATGTTCCTCATCTGTAAATTTATTTATGAAGAATATCTGACAGGGACTAAACAGGCCTCGGTGAGGCTGCTCATACGTATCTTTCAGCTTTCCCTCCACCCATTATCTTACACACTTTAGTGTGTTCACTAACAAAATATAGTACACCTCTAATTTTTTTTAAATTTTTCATTATTAAAACTTTTAAATGATCAATGTGAACCATCAGTCTGTATTAAAATAGTTAATATAATTCATATTATTTATTTAGATTTGATGTTTTAATGTGTGCCCTTGGATTTATATTGATTTATTGAATGTGTAAATATTTATCATATAGTTTTTTTCTTTTGGTGTTTGTTGCACAAATTCAAATATATGCTGGCTATCAGCCAAAAATTCAATCAGTGAATTTGTGTTTTTTCTTAAATACTCCCTCTCACCGAGACTTACTTACATCTTCTGACAACTAGCCCCACTTATAATAGCATTGACTAAGTTTGCTATTGGTACACTTTACCTAAAAATTAAAATTAAACATACTCACTACACAACCATGCTCCAAGAGTTGCTCACAAAATGGTGAATTGTTTTGTTACCTTAAAAATGATCTGCAGCTTTTGTTCCTTGATGCTGTCTGTTCACTAACAGACCGTACATCTCTTGTGATCGATAAGCTTATAAATGATCAATGCGAAACATCAGTATGCGCTAAAGAAGATCATATCAGTCAGATTAAGTAGAATATCATTAAACTCAAAGCAATCAAAATTATATTTCTCTGAAAGGTCTTTTTTTTTCAGAGAGTTTAGACTGTATGAAAGGAATCAGTGAAATATACTATGAAATATTTTATCTGCTGCATTCCGATAATAAAACTTCAATTGTGAATTGAATGATTACGTTGCATCTAGATACAAAAGAATCAACCGATAATTAGTAATCATACTGACTAACAAGATCTGATCAAACAAGAAACTTGACGACCTCAAGGGATTTCTCACATTGGAGAACGAACCGTCTGACTTTCTTTAGCCACTAAATTTAACCTTACCACAGTTTTGCCTGGGAGCAAACAGGTACTGAGTTTGAAGCGGATCAGACGCTTTCAGCCATCTGCTAAAGCTAGACTCCGGCCTTCCTCACTGTAAAATAAAACATTAGACTTAAACAAAACGTTCAAGCGAACATCACTTAATTATCATCGACTTGTTGTTTGTACTCATCTTAAACAAGTGGCAGGAACGTTTGGATATAAAAAAAAAGCTTTATAAGTTAATCTATTTAAATTGAGTCCATGCAACAAGTAAAATAAAATAAAAAGGGAACTATTTGAAAGTAATGAGGATTTAGGGTGATAAAAGTTGAACATTTTAACATGCCCAGACACTACACCATTTCTGCTCAAGCAAACCAAAAGGTTTTGAACAGAACAACCATGTCAAATAATGATAACATGTATCTTTAATCTATGTAGCAAATATATTGCTGCTGCTGCTGTAAGCAGAAAATAAAAAGTTTTATGGAGAATAATATTTTGGATGAGTTTAAGAATATTGTCTGCCAAAATCACACGGTGTAACTACACTTGTCTTTTATATGTAGCAGTAATTGAATCTTTTTGAGGCAATTGGTTTGCATAAATTAAAGTAAATACGGCCTATTTTCCTGCTCCACATACTTAGTTAGCAATTTGCCAGTTAGCTTCCCAGTCTGAACTTCTGGGCAATGTCTTGATTCAGTCAAATTTTCTATCTTGTATCTCCTGAACTCTGATATTTTGCTTGCTGGTCTTCATCGTGCTCTGATTGGAGTATCGGGTTTCTCTTACTTTAACCCGCCCAACTTGCACCTGATTGGCATGTTAGCCTTTTGATTCCCTCCCAGTGAGGCGGTGCTTCACAAAGCAAACTGTTTGTCAAACTGTTGATCTGCCTCATGGCTGTTTTAGAAGATATGGTGACTGAGGTTTAGACAGTACTAGCCAGCTCATGCAGCTTGTTTTTACTAGATGGCTGTCCTAAAAGTACATATCTTTAAAATATGAATAAATACGTACAATTCCATAATTATTCGATCCAACGGTTATAGAAGTTTTGTAATAATGCAATTCAGGTATTTTACATTTTCTGGACTAAAGGAGGATTTCAGTTCAACACCTGTGGTTTCTTAATGTAAGTGTTTCTGCTACTGGATAAGAAACAGGGTTAAAAGAGGATTTAGAAAGCAAAATACAAAGATGACAGTTGTTTTTACCGAGAGCAAGGCTGTGACTAGTTATCAGGACAGCATGAGACCTGTAAAACTGTTGGGCATCTGTTCCAACAATTTATTAATCTTTAGGAAATATTTTTTGGACACAGCCATCCGCAGGAGCAAGATGAAGCAAGAACATCGCAACATCAGATGTATTTTTTCATCCTTCTATCTGTGATTTAAAACAATTTTTAATTTTTGTGTCATCTTAAAGATGGAAAGAGTCAATTATTTTTTCACCCATGGAAAAGTGTAATGTGTTTATTATGAGTAGGATTAACCAAGCTGAAGGAAAACGAAGAAAAAGGATAAATAAATATTCATCGATACAGAACCGAATCAGCAAATATGAACTTATGAAACTATTGAAACCTTCAAGAATTTTACGTTGTGTAAGATATTTAAGAAAATAATATTGAATCTGCGTTCATGAATTTCTTTATTTGGTAAAATACGTTTACCTTTTGTTTTGTTGAACACCAGACATCTCATCTCTTTTCCACAGTTTTTTTCCCACTTAGTTCCACTACTGCTGTGGATTTTATAGTCAATGTTTAAAGCCAGCACAGACTCTGAAGCGATGGAGGAAATTTACGTCAATATGGAACCTGTTGGAAAAACTGCATCTAATCACACAGGTAAGAACAAAGTTACAGAGAAATTTAGCGTGTATTGAATTCAATTTTGCTAAGGTTGAGGTTTTTGTTAAGGTTGGAGCAGCTCCAAAGAGAGGCTCTGCCTCCGTGCGGCTGTCTGTTTGGGAATCCTGAATGTCTTACTTTTGGCTGAACTCATAGCCCTCAGTGTTCACAGTGAGTCTTCTTCTCGTCATCTTAAAGATGTAAAAAGACCAGATTTTATGTTTCTGTTATATTAAAAAAAAGTCATTGTTCCCCTTCTAAAATCAAACTGATCAAATAGCAAAGGTTTAAAACAGAATAAAGCTTGGTGACTCAAAGTTTTGCAGAGAGGTGAAACATTACACATGAGTTTGATTCATTTTCAGCAATGGTTGCATTTGTAGCCATTTAGGTTAGCAGGTCTTTAATATCTTTTCTTTTTTCAAACTATTTACCCAACGATTCATTGTTCAGTGTTACCTCAGTTTAAATTCTACAGGCATAACCAAAATCATGAAACTATTTTATAAGTCTTAAGTGAAAACACGGTCTTGCCACTTCTTTTTGCAAACATGTTTGTTAATTTTTTTCTGCAGCTCATCACATGACAGCAGATTTTTCTGACATCAGCAACATTCTGACCGAGCAGAACAGCAGCAGCGAGTTTCCCTCCATGAATGCTAACTTCACTGAAATGGCTCCACGAGCTGAAGACACTTTAAGGTTGGTCAAAAACTTTAAAAAATTTGGATCTCGTTAAAAATTGAATTCTACTCTGAATTCTAGAGTATAACTATTAACTTTCCTTTTTGGTCTAAATGAATATAATGTAAATGAACAACTTTTATTTTAATTTATTAAGCGCTCTATCATTTGCGTGTGCTGAAAAACAACGATGTAAAACAAACTAAACTTTGATTTTTTTCTCCTTAAAGGGAAATTGTGTCCTACAGAACGGACAAACATCAGTTGCTCCTGTTCATCCAGGGGCTGCAGAAGAAGAGAAGAACAGATCCACTAGTGATGGATGATTAGGATCTGTGTTCACTGTGATATTATTCACCAACAATAATGTAGCTTACGGTGTTACATAAAACCCTAAAGATAAAATGTTCACTCCCAACTGTTGTGACCTGCATCTAATAACACAACTATTTTATCGCTTGTACTCTGTGTTTTTCTTTCTTGTTAAAACTCTGACATGATAAACAAATGTTTTTTTTTGTTTGTTTGTTTTTTTTTTGTATTTTTGCGGAGAATCGGTTGATGCGTTCTGATTGTGTATTAATGTGACTTTTACTACGAAACTTTATGGAGTTCCAGTTGTGTCCGGTAATATCGGATTAAGTTCTATCTTGGTAAAATTATATTTCCAATTATTTACTATCATTTGTAATAAAGTGATGCCAACACCATGGATTCAACAGTGAGCAGTTTGTTCTAGTCATCTTAAAGATGGAAAGAGTCAATGTTGTGCTGATTCTGAGTAACTGAATGACTTTTTATTCATTTCAGAGTTCAATCAGCGAGGTTATTCATTTTGTGATGGTCGTAGTCTATGAAAGAAAGAAACAAAGAAAGAAAGCAGCAAATGTACATGTTGGTTCCCCTGAAAATACGGATAAATTCAGTCATTGTAGGGTTAAAGTAATTTGAAGAGGGAGAAGCGTATAAACAAGTCAATGACGAGTCAATGACATGATGCATTCTGCATTTTTTAACTCGGTTAACTTAACGTTTTGTTTTTTTACTGACTTTAATACATTTAAATCGCTACGTTGTTTGATAAGTAGAATGGAAATGACTTTTTTGTAAACGGTCTTGTAAATTAGCGTTTTATAAATCAACTGAATTGAATTAAGAAATTTGACCATCGGATTGGATTGAAGAGAAATGATGAGCAATGTTTTATGGGTTTGGGTTTTATAAAGCAAAGATTGGTATTTTTGTAACATCAAAAGTTCATTTTTGAGGCAAACAGAAAATCCAGCTTATTATAGTTTACTGGGACTAACAACCCCCGGACAAATTTGGAAAAAAAATTCAGCTAATGTGGGTGGTGCTTTAAGGAACAATGAGACACAGCCTAGTGTGGGGATAGATGGTGAGGGGATAAGCAAGGCTGTAGTAAGCGCAGTTACCAACTTGGTACTTTGTGGTTATAGTTTTCTCTAAATTGCGCTTGAAGAAAGTATGAACATGGGCAAAACTGAGAAACTCTATCAATCAACCAACTGGATATTAAAGTATGTCACCGGAGATTTGTTCTCCTGTCCACACGATGAATCCTTGGCCCACTGCATCAGTGAAGACTGTCGCATGGGAGCAGGCATAGCGGTGATGTTCAAGAAGAAGTTTGGTCGAGTCTCAGAGTTAAAGGAGCAGAGTGAGTCAGACTAGTTACTAAAATCTTTGTTTTGGAAAAAATGTTTTATGTTTTTGCAGTTCATTCAAATGTATGATTTCAACAGCAAGTGCTAAATCATATCCTGTTTTGTATTTTTTTTTTGTATGTCCTAATAGAGAAGCTTCCGGGGCAGTGTGCTGTCCTGACATATGATCAACGTTTCATCTACTATCTGGTAAACATACCACAATTATACTGCACAGGACCAAAAGCTTTTTCATTATTTAATCTGGTAACTGTATCTTTCCTATTATGTGTCGAAGATCACAAAGAAAAAAGCCAGCCAGAAACCCACGTATGTCAACCTAAGACAGAGTCTGGAAGACATGAAATCTCACTGCTTAGAAAATGGTGTCAATAGGATATCAATACCTCGGTTTGTAGGAACTACTGTGGATAAATGACTATAATAAATACCCTTAAATCTTCTTCTTTATTGGGAATAATTAATCAATTTGCTTATCTCATATCCCCCCTCAGAATTGGCTGTGGCCTGGACCAGCTGCTGTGGTCAAAGGTGTCAAAGATCCTGGAACAGATCTTTAAAGAGACAAATATCTCCATCACAGTGTACAGCCTGCCCTGTGTTGGGTCAAAGCTTCAAATGCATGCCGTGTAGTACATTTTCATTGGGGGTTTTTTAGCTTTAAATCCTTTATAATCTCTTAAAATTTTCGATGAAATCAACACTCTTTAAACAGTTTTAAGGAAACAATAAATAAGGAAACAATAAAAACCTACCCGTAAGATGTTTAGATACAAGACTTTTAACATCCCACTGATGTAAAAATGATGTGTCTTGCCATTAAAGATACGAAACTTATTCCAAACACTGATGTTGCACTCTGTGAATATCATATTACATGATGCTACTACTAAATCATGCTACATAAAGTGATCCAACAAATCACCTGAGGCAGGTAAAATACAATAGTTATGCCTAAAATTTGTTTTTTTGTTTTTCTAAATCTATATAGTTGTTGAAAACATAGCTTTTCTTGTGAATCTGTAAATCTAAATTGTGAAAGAGTTTGCTTCCCTAGCTTTATTTTCCTGACCCAAATTCAGGAGCAAGATTGCTGTCACAAGATGTTTTTTGTCATGAGTTTTTAGTGATTCTGATGCTTGGCTTTTTTAGTATTTGTAACCTGTGAATGATGTTGTACAGAATATTAAGACTTATATCTTTGAAAATTGCTTTGTAAATAAAATTTAAGATCATGGTTTTTGACAACCTTTACCTGTTAAAACACCAGGCAACGGTATGTAGGAAAATGCCATTTGAAATTTTTATAAATTTCTTAGTTTTGCCTCAAAAATGAACTTTTGATGTTACAAAAATACCAATCTTTGCTTTATAAAACCCAAACCCATAAAACATTGCTCATCATTTCTCTTCAATCCAATCCGATGGTCAAATTTCTTAATTCAATTCAGTTGATTTATAAAACGCTAATTTACAAGACCGTTTACAAAAAAGTCATTTCCATTCTACTTATCAAACAACGTAGCGATTTAAATGTATTAAAGTCAGTAAAAAAACAAAACGTTAAGTTAACCGAGTTAAAAAATGCAGAATGCATCATGTCATTGACTCGTCATTGACTTGTTTATACGCTTCTCCCTCTTCAAATTACTTTAACCCTACAATGACTGAATTTATCCGTATTTTCAGGGGAACCAACATGTACATTTGCTGCTTTCTTTCTTTGTTTCTTTCTTTCATAGACTACGACCATCACAAAATGAATAACCTCGCTGATTGAACTCTGAAATGAATAAAAAGTCATTCAGTTAATCATTCAGTTACTCAGAATCAGCACAACATTGACTCTTTCCATCTTTAAGATGACTAGAACAAACTGCTCACTGTTGAATCCATGGTGTTGGCATCACTTTATTACAAATGATAGTAAATAATTGGAAATATAATTTTACCAAGATAGAACTTAATCCGATATTACCGGACACAACTGGAACTCCATAAAGTTTCGTAGTAAAAGTCACATTAATACACAATCAGAACGCATCAACCGATTCTCCGCAAAAATACAAAAAAAAAACAAACAAACAAAAAAAACATTTGTTTATCATGTCAGAGTTTTAACAAGAAAGAAAAACACAGAGTACAAGCGATAAAATAGTTGTGTTATTAGATGCAGGTCACAACAGTTGGGAGTGAACATTTTATCTTTAGGGTTTTATGTAACACCGTAAGCTACATTATTGTTGGTGAATAATATCACAGTGAACACAGATCCTAATCATCCATCACTAGTGGATCTGTTCTTCTCTTCTTCTGCAGCCCCTGGATGAACAGGAGCAACTGATGTTTGTCCGTTCTGTAGGACACAATTTCCCTTTAAGGAGAAAAAAATCAAAGTTTAGTTTGTTTTACATCGTTGTTTTTCAGCACACGCAAATGATAGAGCGCTTAATAAATTAAAATAAAAGTTGTTCATTTACATTATATTCATTTAGACCAAAAAGGAAAGTTAATAGTTATACTCTAGAATTCAGAGTAGAATTCAATTTTTAACGAGATCCAAATTTTTTAAAGTTTTTGACCAACCTTAAAGTGTCTTCAGCTCGTGGAGCCGTTTCAGTGAATTTAGCGTTCATGGAGGGAAACTCGCTGCTGCTGTTCTGCTCGGTCAGAATGTTGCTGATGTCAGAAAAATCTGCTGTCATGTGATGAGCTGCAGAAAAAAATTAACAAACATGTTTGCAAAAAGAAGTGGCAAGACCGTGTTTTCACTTAAGACTTATAAAATAGTTTCATGATTTTGGTTATGCCTGTAGAATTTAAACTGAGGTAACACTGAACAATGAATCGTTGGGTAAATAGTTTGAAAAAAGAAAAGATATTAAAGACCTGCTAACCTAAATGGCTACAAATGCATCCATTGCTGAAAATGAATCAAACTCATGTGTAATGTTTCACCTCTCTGCAAAACTTTGAGTCACCAAGCTTTATTCTGTTTTAAACCTTTGCTATTTGATCAGTTTGATTTTAGAAGGGGAACAATGACTTTTTTTTAATATAACAGAAACATAAAATCTGGTCTTTTTACATCTTTAAGATGACGAGAAGAAGACTCACTGTGAACACTGAGGGCTATGAGTTCAGCCAAAAGTAAGACATTCAGGATTCCCAAACAGACAGCCGCACGGAGGCAGAGCCTCTCTTTGGAGCTGCTCCAACCTTAACAAAAACCTCAACCTTAGCAAAATTGAATTCAATACACGCTAAATTTCTCTGTAACTTTGTTCTTACCTGTGTGATTAGATGCAGTTTTTCCAACAGGTTCCATATTGACGTAAATTTCCTCCATCGCTTCAGAGTCTGTGCTGGCTTTAAACATTGACTATAAAATCCACAGCAGTAGTGGAACTAAGTGGGAAAAAAACTGTGGAAAAGAGATGAGATGTCTGGTGTTCAACAAAACAAAAGGTAAACGTATTTTACCAAATAAAGAAATTCATGAACGCAGATTCAATATTATTTTCTTAAATATCTTACACAACGTAAAATTCTTGAAGGTTTCAATAGTTTCATAAGTTCATATTTGCTGATTCGGTTCTGTATCGATGAATATTTATTTATCCTTTTTCTTCGTTTTCCTTCAGCTTGGTTAATCCTACTCATAATAAACACATTACACTTTTCCATGGGTGAAAAAATAATTGACTCTTTCCATCTTTAAGATGACACAAAAATTAAAAATTGTTTTAAATCACAGATAGAAGGATGAAAAAATACATCTGATGTTGCGATGTTCTTGCTTCATCTTGCTCCTGCGGATGGCTGTGTCCAAAAAATATTTCCTAAAGATTAATAAATTGTTGGAACAGATGCCCAACAGTTTTACAGGTCTCATGCTGTCCTGATAACTAGTCACAGCCTTGCTCTCGGTAAAAACAACTGTCATCTTTGTATTTTGCTTTCTAAATCCTCTTTTAACCCTGTTTCTTATCCAGTAGCAGAAACACTTACATTAAGAAACCACAGGTGTTGAACTGAAATCCTCCTTTAGTCCAGAAAATGTAAAATACCTGAATTGCATTATTACAAAACTTCTATAACCGTTGGATCGAATAATTATGGAATTGTACGTATTTATTCATATTTTAAAGATATGTACTTTTAGGACAGCCATCTAGTAAAAACAAGCTGCATGAGCTGGCTAGTACTGTCTAAACCTCAGTCACCATATCTTCTAAAACAGCCATGAGGCAGATCAACAGTTTGACAAACAGTTTGCTTTGTGAAGCACCGCCTCACTGGGAGGGAATCAAAAGGCTAACATGCCAATCAGGTGCAAGTTGGGCGGGTTAAAGTAAGAGAAACCCGATACTCCAATCAGAGCACGATGAAGACCAGCAAGCAAAATATCAGAGTTCAGGAGATACAAGATAGAAAATTTGACTGAATCAAGACATTGCCCAGAAGTTCAGACTGGGAAGCTAACTGGCAAATTGCTAACTAAGTATGTGGAGCAGGAAAATAGGCCGTATTTACTTTAATTTATGCAAACCAATTGCCTCAAAAAGATTCAATTACTGCTACATATAAAAGACAAGTGTAGTTACACCGTGTGATTTTGGCAGACAATATTCTTAAACTCATCCAAAATATTATTCTCCATAAAACTTTTTATTTTCTGCTTACAGCAGCAGCAGCAATATATTTGCTACATAGATTAAAGATACATGTTATCATTATTTGACATGGTTGTTCTGTTCAAAACCTTTTGGTTTGCTTGAGCAGAAATGGTGTAGTGTCTGGGCATGTTAAAATGTTCAACTTTTATCACCCTAAATCCTCATTACTTTCAAATAGTTCCCTTTTTATTTTATTTTACTTGTTGCATGGACTCAATTTAAATAGATTAACTTATAAAGCTTTTTTTTTATATCCAAACGTTCCTGCCACTTGTTTAAGATGAGTACAAACAACAAGTCGATGATAATTAAGTGATGTTCGCTTGAACGTTTTGTTTAAGTCTAATGTTTTATTTTACAGTGAGGAAGGCCGGAGTCTAGCTTTAGCAGATGGCTGAAAGCGTCTGATCCGCTTCAAACTCAGTACCTGTTTGCTCCCAGGCAAAACTGTGGTAAGGTTAAATTTAGTGGCTAAAGAAAGTCAGACGGTTCGTTCTCCAATGTGAGAAATCCCTTGAGGTCGTCAAGTTTCTTGTTTGATCAGATCTTGTTAGTCAGTATGATTACTAATTATCGGTTGATTCTTTTGTATCTAGATGCAACGTAATCATTCAATTCACAATTGAAGTTTTATTATCGGAATGCAGCAGATAAAATATTTCATAGTATATTTCACTGATTCCTTTCATACAGTCTAAACTCTCTGAAAAAAAAAGACCTTTCAGAGAAATATAATTTTGATTGCTTTGAGTTTAATGATATTCTACTTAATCTGACTGATATGATCTTCTTTAGCGCATACTGATGTTTCGCATTGATCATTTATAAGCTTATCGATCACAAGAGATGTACGGTCTGTTAGTGAACAGACAGCATCAAGGAACAAAAGCTGCAGATCATTTTTAAGGTAACAAAACAATTCACCATTTTGTGAGCAACTCTTGGAGCATGGTTGTGTAGTGAGTATGTTTAATTTTAATTTTTAGGTAAAGTGTACCAATAGCAAACTTAGTCAATGCTATTATAAGTGGGGCTAGTTGTCAGAAGATGTAAGTAAGTCTCGGTGAGAGGGAGTATTTAAGAAAAAACACAAATTCACTGATTGAATTTTTGGCTGATAGCCAGCATATATTTGAATTTGTGCAACAAACACCAAAAGAAAAAAACTATATGATAAATATTTACACATTCAATAAATCAATATAAATCCAAGGGCACACATTAAAACATCAAATCTAAATAAATAATATGAATTATATTAACTATTTTAATACAGACTGATGGTTCACATTGATCATTTAAAAGTTTTAATAATGAAAAATTTAAAAAAAATTAGAGGTGTACTATATTTTGTTAGTGAACACACTAAAGTGTGTAAGATAATGGGTGGAGGGAAAGCTGAAAGATACGTATGAGCAGCCTCACCGAGGCCTGTTTAGTCCCTGTCAGATATTCTTCATAAATAAATTTACAGATGAGGAACATTTCCTGACATGTATTACACTAGCAACTGTTACAGAAAAAAAATCTATGAGTTTAAATGTATTTAAACCAAGATTTACTATTTTGGAGAAAACATGAAGCAGTAGGAAGATCAGCGCTGATTCAACAGCAAGAAAAAGATTGAACAAAATCATTCACAATGATTCCGGACCAAATTCTGGAAAAGTCTGGACAAATTCTTTAACTGCGGAAAGATATAAGTTAAATTTGAGTAGGCCTGTTTACTGTCTGTCACATATTCTTCAGAAGTACGTGTACAAATGAGGAACATTTACTGAAATGTTTCACACTAGCAAGTGTTACAGAAAAAGAAAATCTATAAGAGTTTAAAATTTAAGCGATGAAGGAAATCACAAACTCATAGTCAGCACCGACTAGTCGTGCTACCCTAAATAATATAGTAAAACAGTTAAACTGTAGGTTTTCTTTAGAGGTATGTGTTTATTATTGCGCCTGGACGCACACACCCCCACACGCCGACACACACCTCGCACGCATACACACATACACAGATGGCATGGATAAATCTAAACTTATCTAGGAAAGGTGAAAATCTATGTATTAATCTTGATACTGATGATCACTTATTGTTTTTTGTGCTCTAATTGTACTGTGTTTTTTAATTTGCTCACAAGTGGTCACATGTGCCACTGGCACACAGATGGAGTGCTGCAGATCCTGAGAGCTGATAGCTGATAGTCAACCAGTATGGTGATCAGAGGTCATCATCCTGAGGGGCTTTTAACCCACCTCACACTTCTGTTTAAAACCAGAGGTAACTACAACAACGTCTCACACAGATGACAGGTGAGGCCTGTCCGGTATTATGTCACAAACTCATAGTCAGCACGAGAGAGCCGGACAGCTGGCAGGAACCCTTTTCCCGCGCAGATTCCGAGCTGATAATCGATGACGGTTTGAAAATCTGTTTTCTGGAGATATAGAGTTTCCTTGCAGGCCATCTGTGATGACCCTCAGGTCAAGAGAATCCCCCAGCACGAGAGAGCCGGACACACACGCACAAACACCAAATGGCTTAGTGAGAAAAACCGGAGGTAACTACAACATTCTATTTAAATATACTATATTGTATATTATTCTAGATTATCTAACACTTATTGTTTTTTCATACTTTAATTGTATTATTCTTAAAACTCAATGTTTTTTCATACTTGTACTATTTTTAAAACACATAGCGGGAATAACAGATGGCGTAACAGATGGAGTGGGGGATGGGTGGGAAGGGGGGGGGGGGGGGGGGGGGGGGGGGGGGTATTAATAGCAATCAATTAATTAGGGTCTTTAATTACTCATCCATCAAACTCCGATTAAATTTTGACAGAAGGGTGCCTATAGAGTCTCTCTCATGATGATGGCTTGATCAGAAAGTCTCCTTCATTCATCTGTTATTTAGACAGAAATGAAGGAATGCGTGTCTGATCATATGATGATTCTCCAACATTACTGAGATAACACAACAGGATTGGACCAATCAGGAGAGAGGACTGAGGAGACACAGGAAATCCTGCCGAAAATCCCGAGAAGAAGTTTCCTGATGGAACAGGAGGACGCCTGAGGACAGAATAAAGAGACACAGATCATGTGAAGTAGGTCCTTCTTGGATCAGACATTGAATATAAAATAATTTTAGGAACATTATAGATAACCTGATCCCAGATTCAGATGCAACAGATCAATAATGTCCCTGATCATCCCAGGTTGGGTCTCCTCAGCCTGTAAACCTCCACCTTCAGCACCACCAGTCAGGAGGAGGAAGATAAGAGAACCCAGTTGAGAAAAAAAGTAAGAAAACTTATTTTTATCCAGCTAACAATTTTAAATATGGATGAAACAGCGGTCAAATTTCAAAACTGTTCTTTCTTCTGTCCATTCTCTCTAACCCTGTTGTCTTTTCTACATCAACTCATGTCACATGACTTGAGTTGAACAACAATTAAGGCAGAAGACTTCCTATCTTCCAATCTGCTGATTGACTGGTTGTAACAGGTTGTGGAGAAGGTGAGGACATGATGATGACTTGATCAGAAGGTTTGATTCAATCATCTGTTTAGATAGAAATTAAGAAATGTGTTTCTGATCACGTGTTGGTTCACTAGCATGACTGAAACAAGACAGCAGCGCTGGACCAATCAGGGGAGAGAAGACAGAAGATCCTGCTGACATTCCAGAGATTTAATGAAGAAGAGTTTCCTGATGCAACAGAGGGACATCTGAGGACGGGATGCAGAATAAAGAGACACTGATCATGTGAAGTAGGTCCTTCAATAACAAACCAAGCATTGCCATAGAATCTTATGCTGGTGAATTTACCTGTTCATGGGTCAGATGTTGAATATTAAAGAATTTTAGAAACATAGAAAACCCAGAGCTGACCTTTGACCCCTGGTTCAGATTCTGCAGATCAATAATGTGTCTGATCATCCCAGGTTGGATCTCCCGAGCCTGTAAACCTCCACCTTCAACACCATCAGTTAGGTGGAGGAAGATAAGAGAACCCAGTTGACAAAAAAAGTAAGAACATTTATATCTTTCTACATAACTAAACATTTCAGATATTGCTGCAGAGTGTTGAGCTGTAAAAACAGTTTCTATCTGCTGTGTTTGTAAATTTTTCTTTTTAACTCTGTTGTATTTTCTCTTTATTTCAATTCTACATCAACTCATGTCACATGACTTGAGTTGACCAGCAATTAAAGCAGAAGACCTGTTCCACCTGCTAATCTACTGGTTGTAAAAGATTGTGGAAACGGTGAGGACATGATGATGACTTGATCAGAAAGTCTCCTTCATTCATCTGTTATTTAGACAGAAATGAAGGAATGCGTGTCTGATCATATGATGATTCTCCAGCATTACTGAGATAAGACAACAGGATTGGACCAATCAGGAGTGAGGACTGAGAAGACACAGAAAATCCTGTTGAAAATCCCGAGATCCCAGGTTGGGTCTCCTCGTATTAGCATCTGACCGGGGCGACCCCAACCATCATTCCGGTGCCAAAGAAACCTCAAGTCACCTCTTTCAACGATTACCGGCCTGTGGCACTGACTCCCATCATGATGAAATGCTTTGAAAGGCTGGTAAAAGAACACATCGTCTCCAGACTCCCCTCCACATTCGACCCGTTCCAGTTTGCCTACCGCCGAAACCGCTCCACTGAGGATGCCATCTCCTCCACCCTACACCTGAGCCTGGTTCACCTGGAGGAGAAGAACACTCATGTGCGGATGTTGTTCCTGGACTTCAGCTCAGCGTTCAACACAATCATCCCACAGCATCTGGCAGGAAAACTGGGACATCTGGGCTTCAGCACCCCCCTGCGCAACTGGCTGCTAGACTTCCTCACCGACAGACCTCAGTCAGTCCGGATCGGACAACACACCTCCGATGTCATCACCCTCAGCACAGGCTCCCCTCAGGGCTGCGTCCTGAGCCCTCTGCTGCTCACTCCGATGACACACGACTGCGTCCCCAGGTTCGCCACCAACCACATCGTGAAGTTCGCGGACGACACAACGGTGGTGGGCCTCATCAGAGACGACAACGACCTGGACTACAGAGAGGAGGTGGAGCAGCTGGTGGACTGGTACAGAGACAACAGCCTGATCCTGAACGTTGACAAGACGAAGGAGATGATCGTCGACTTCAGGAAGAACCGGCCCAGCCACGCTCCACTGCTCATCAACAGCTCGGCTGTGGAGGTGGTCAGCAGCACCAAATTCCTGGGGGTGCACATCACTAACGACCTCATCTGGACTGTGAACACCACGTCTCTGGTCAAGAGGGCACAGAAACGTTTGTATTTCCTGCGGAGGATGAGAAGAGCACACCTGCCCCCGCCCATCCTCAAGACGTTCTACAGAAGCACCATAGAGAGCATTCTGACCAGCCGCCTCTCTGTGTGGTGTGGAGGCTGCAGCGCCTCCGACTGGAAGAACGTGAGAGTGGTGCGGACAGCAGAAAGGATCATCGGGGCCCCCCTTCCCTCCATTCAGGACATTTCATCCCAGCGATGCGTGTCCCGAGGCCGAAACATCGTCAGTGACCCCTCACACCCCCACCATGGACTGTTCTCCCTGCTGCCCTCTGGAAAGAGGTTCCGCAGCGTCCGGTGCAGGTCCACCAGGTTCCGAAACAGCTTTTTCCCACTTGCCATCAGACTGCTGAACTCTTAACTGGACTGCACTTAAAATCTGGTCTCCACTTTATACCTTGCACATGTACAGAGCTAAATAACTTCCTTTTTACTGTCAGTCCTGCACTTTATATTTATATTTATATTCATATTTTATACTGTATTTTATTTTATTCTGGAGTAACCTCACAACATTGAAAGCTCAAAACACTGTCCTGAGCCGTATGCAACGAAATTTCGTTCTGTATACACCCTGTGCATGCAAAATGACAATAAAGTCAGTCTAAGTCTCTAAGTCTAATCTTCATTTCTGCGGTGTCAGTAGGATGTGTGACTATACATAGACCTAACAGTCTGTTAGAGATTGGCTTTATTTACTTTGGTGACTGTTTATAGTTTTTAAATAAAACACTGAACATTTTTTGTCTGGGTCTTTGCTCATTTTTTTCCCGCTTTCTTTTGTCCGTTTAGCAAAGGAGAGACAGTTGATTATAGCATGAAGAGGGTATTTTTACATACAGCCAAGTTTAGCGTAACTTATTTCCTTTTAATAAATGGAGTAGTCTAAAAGCAGCTTTTTATATTAGCTTTACAGTGCCTGACTTAAATATTGTTTTATTTTTAAATAACACCACTGATAGCATGTGTTGAGGAATCTTTCCCTTGTTCAAGGTGTTATTCTTTTAGTACACCTACACTTGTTACAGATTCTCACTGTATACTTAGCGCTAGCACTGATAAAGCTGCGTAAAAAGCTTTAAGGAAACGATCCCACTTGATATTAAGTCTACAAATGTACATTTAAGTGAAGGAGAAAACAGTTTTCAACAAAATCAGACAGCACTTCCATCCATCCGTCCATTTTCTACCCTAGTGGGGTCGGGAGGGTTGCTGGTGTCTATCTCCTAACGTTCCGGGCGAGAGGCAGGAGTACACCCTGGACAGGTCACCACTCACCAGTGTGTCGCAGGGCAACACAGAGACAGGACAAACAACCGTACACAAACATAGAGTTTTTGGACTGTGGGAGGAAGCCGGAGTACCCGGAGAGAACAGGGAGAACATGCGAACTCCGTGCAGAGGTTTGTCAGGAATCGAACCCAGGACCTTCTTGCTGCAAGGCTACCAACTGCACCACTGTGTAGCCCCAGACAGCACCTACCTGATCTTATGTAACATTTCTCATTTGAACGAGGTCTGCACAATAAGCTGATTTACTAAAACTCATTTGGCCGATAACCGATATTTTTTTTCATATACCTACTTACTATGAATTATATGATTTTCTCTACTGTGGAATTAAGATACTGCATTATCTTTGTCCGTTTAGCCAGCTACCAAATGCAAATGCTACAAAGGAGGCTGAAAATGATGTAACACGTTCAACTTGCATTAAGTTTAATGTCAAATTTATTCAAGACATTTGCTTTCTCTAAGACAATGTCAACAGTGCAAAATGGATGTGCTGCAGGCATTATTGCCACTCGTTTGTCATATAAAAATACCTTTTATATCGGTGAGTTATTTTGACGGAATGGCCGATATCCAATATTAAATTTTCCAACTAATATCGGGCCGTGCCGATTTCAAGCAGTTAATGGTCATATTGCTGCTTATTCCTCTGATGTGATAGCTTTACTGTGATTGATCAAAGATTTGAGCTTGATTGCACCTACATTCATCAACTGATGTTCTCTAGTTTCTGTTATTTTCCTTTGAAATACCTGCAGAAAATGTCTCCGTTTTTTCTAGTCAATATTTTTATTGGGATATTTTTGTCCCAACTCAAATACTCCTAGTTGCAACTAAGAAATGTGGGGTTGGAAATGAAAACTAATTTATCATCAGCATAACAGGAAACTGTAGGGTTGTTTTTGTTTGTTTGTTTGTTAGCGATTAGCACCTTCTGTGGTTCTCTCACGCACCAGCGCGTGCGTTCGTCAACACGCGTTCGTCAGTGAGCGTCATGGAAACGACGTTAACGTCGGCAACCCTATAAATGGCCCTGACCTTCTGAATTCTTTCCCTTTGCTACGGGACTTTTGAAGGAGACGCCAGAAGGAGCATTAAACGCCTCGGACGGTTTGAAATTATCGAGAGTCTACTTTGCAAAACTCGCGGAAGAAGCACTTGCTGAAAACGCACTCGCCGAAGAATCGTGTGGTGGAAGAAGAACTGCCAAAGATGGTTCCTGGCCAGGAGCAGCGCCAGCAGGGTGACCAGCGGGAAGGTTAATATTATTCTTCCACTATTTTAAATAAACGAAAGCGAGTTATTCCTGAGATATTAGTGAATTGTTTATTTTTTGTCTCTGTGTGTGTTTTTGAAGAAAGTCTGACTGCTATACAGAAAAAAAGACAATTAGCATTCTTGCTAGCGTAGATCTTTCTTAACTAATGAGTTTTTTTTGGCTGAATTTCGCTGGAGATGTCAGGAATGTTAAACTGTGGTGTAGTGATTTAAGAAATATATGTATTTTAGTGAATGATAGTCAAATTAGTTGAATTGATGTCAAATTAGTGGAAAATTAGCTTGTTCGTGACCGTTATTTTTTGAAAATTGCTCCGATAAACATTCCGTTTCCATGGATACGCTGAATGAAATACATTAGATATATAATATTACTTAAATTGTTTGTTTTTTTTGAAAACACGTATTGCCCCCTATTATAGCTTATAATGAAATTGCTTAGTTTTGATACATTTTTAAGAAATGGACATGTTGACTTGTTTTATTTATTTCAATTTTTTTTTTTTAGCATAGCCAGGAAATCTAACCTGGATGCATGTCTGGAATGTTAACGCTAATGTTTGGGAATAAATGTAATGCTGGTTTAAAATCCCCCAGTGAAATTTCGACCCAGTTCTTGGAAAACGAGCTTTTTTGACCGTTATTTTTTGAAAAATGCCGTGATAAACACTCAGTATCCATGGATACGCTGAATGAAAATAAATACTTAATATTACTTTTTACACTTCTATTTACAAAAACATTTTTGTAAATGTATTTTCCCTATGACAGCCGATTTAATTGTTTAGTTTCATTATTTTTTCAAGATGGTGACCTGTTTTTCTTTTGTTTGTTGGTTTGTTTTTGGATAGCCAGGAACTTTACATGTTGAAATGATTTGAAAAAGCAAAATCAATGCTTTTTAGTCTGAGAGTATCATGTTTGAAGACTTTGGTGTCCAATACTTTGACATTTTGAGGATTTCTTTGAAATCTAACTTGTTCTTGACTGTTTTTTTAAAAAAATGCTGTGATAAACATATTTGGTCTCCATGGCAATGACATCAGACTTAAATAGAGGTTTATTAGGACACTCGACAAACGTTCACGTTGACGATGATAAGATAATGGATTGTAGGTGTTGTATATTAATACTAAATATTTGCATTTGTGGATTGTAACATATTTGTGAGATGAATGAATTTGCTTTGTGAGTTATATGAAAATACGAAATTTTGGAAAATGTCAGTAATGCTGACTGTAGTTGTTTTGGTTTGAAAGAAATTTTGGAACCATCAGCTTTTTGAAAAATGTGGTATATGAAGTCTCCATGGATACGTTGATTAAATAACAACACACAACATTATTCTTATAAAAATTCTTTAAAGAACAACCAATGTGTGCCTATTAATTTCACAAAGTCACAAAATAACTTAGTGTATTACTCAAGACCAGAAAAATAGAGTTTTGGTCCATTGCATTTTAGTGATGTATCATTTTCAGAAGGAATTTGAAATGTTAACAATGAATGTTAAAATTCATTAGAGAAACGATTATCTCAATTTGTTGTCTTTAATGATTGAAATGATTGATTGGTACCAAAGGTGAAGCTGCAAGTTTGTTTCTCTGAGTGATAACTGTCCATACATGTTTGATCATTGAGTTTTAGAGTACGTATGTTGTTCTTTTTTTTATGTAAAAATATGTTTTTTGCTGTTTTGCTGTGACTAAAGATGAGCTTTATTTATTCTATTTCTTAATTCATGTTCTTATTATGTAATCACATCTAGTGTAGCAATACCACTGTTAATTAAATCTGATCAAGAAAATTAAAGACATTCTCAAACCTGGGTTAATGTATTTTTGGCCTTTCAGTGTTCTCTCTAAACATTTCTTGGATTTTTGGGAAGGTCTTGATACTGAACTATAGTTTTTTGTTTTCTTTTCCATTCTGTAGCGCTCCCAACAGATGGATCCCCAATATTGGGGGGACATCCAGACAGTGGTAAGGATCTCAGTAAGGTGGTCAAATGTTTTCTTGCAGATGTCAGACGACATTTCACTCACACTTCATATTTCCCTCCCTCTCAGTCTCTGAAGACCAGGGAAGGTCAAGCTATCGTTCACCTCCAGACTCTGTGGACTGTATTACCAGCTCCAGTGAAGTCCAGGTTGGTAATGACTGCACTAGCAGTTGCAGTGGTAGCTGTACTACCAGCTCCATTCTGAGAGTGAACCCTGCTTTTGCTGCGTCACAGCTGCTTGAGGTTCGTCCTCCAAGTTTTAAATACATATGTGAAATAGGGATGGTTCAGAAGCCTCAAGAGGGCATTTCTCCCTTGACTTCACTTGAATCCACATGTGGACTTGACAAGCAGGAAGAGCCCATTTTGAGTCCAGAGGATTCCAGACCTATTGGTACCTTGCAACATCACCAGGTAGGTTTGGAAGAGGATGCGGCTCATGTGACATCTGTGACTGGCAACAACAGAAAGAGGACAAAGGGCAGGGGTGATGAAGAGGAGCCCCCTGCCAAAAGGACCAGGGAGAATCAGGCTGAAGATGTCCTCCCCTCCAAGAGAACCAGGAACAGCGGTGCTGAAGAGGAGCTCCCTGCCAAGAGGACCAGGGAAAGTGGTGATGGTGAAGAGGAGCCCTCTGCCAAAAGGACCAGGGAGAATCAAGCTGAAGATGACCTCCCCTCCAAGAGAACCAGGAACAGCATTGCTGAAGAGGAGCTCCCCGCCAAGAGGACCAGGGAAAGTGGTGATGCTGAAGAGGAGCCCTTTGCCAAAAGGACCAGGGAGAATCCAGCTGAAGATGACCTCCCCTCGAAGAGGACCAGGGACAGTAGTGCTGAAGAGGAGCTCCCCACCAAGAGGACCAGGGACAGTGGTGATGAAGAGGAGCTCCCTGCCAAGAAACCTAGGGACAGCATTGCTGAAGAGGAGCTCCCTGCCAAGAGGACCCGGGAAAGTGGTGATGGTGAAGAGGAGCCCTCTGCCAAACGGACCAGGGAGAATCAAGTTGAAGATGACCTCCCCTCCAAGAGAACCAGGGACAGGGTTGATGGTGAAGAGGAGATCCCTGCCAAGAGATCCAGAGACAGCAATGATGAAGAGGAGGACGAGCCCATTCAGTCAACCCCTGTGTTCATTGCTTACCAAAACACAGACCATGAAGATCCCATTCTGTCATCCCCTGTTCTCAGTCCCTCAGGAGGGATGGTGCATGATGATTCTTGTCTGCCATCCCCTGTCTTCAGTTCCTCATCATTGTATGGTGACTTGGATGATCCCATTTTGTCACCCTATGACTTCAGTCCTTCACCTAAAATGGAATCTGAGGATCCCAGTCTGTCATCCGTTATATTCGGTCCCACATCAATGACATACTTGGAGGATCCCATTTTGTCACCCTGTGACTTCAGTCCTTCACCTAAAATGGAATCTGAGGATCACAGTCTGACATCCATTATATTCGGTCACAATTCAACGACAAACTCGGAGGATCCCGTTTTGTCACCCTATGACTTCAGTCCTTCACCTAAAATGGAATCTGAGGATCACAGTCTGACATCCATTATATTCGGTCACAATTCAACGACAAACTCGGAGGATCCCGTTTTGTCACCAGTCTTCTGTTCTTCCCCTGTCCTTGGTCTTTGTCTCTCACCATCAACATACTCCAGAGAACCACTTTTTTCACCCTGTAACTTGACTTCCTGGATGTGGTCTAACGAGGACATAGAAGAGGACCCAATACCTTCAACATCTGACGGAATTACAGGAAGAGAGAGATCCAGACATGTTTGGTTTAGACCTCACTACAGCTTGTCTAGTGACTCTGATTAGATTGGGATCTTGAAAAACTGAATGCCTACCTGGTACCTGGTAACTAATGGAAGTCACATTAGGACATCATCACTTCTCTATTGTTTTATTAAAGCCAATGGCTTTCTACCAGGACTGAGGATGCCTTAGGTTGCGTCTTGCACCAGGGCTTTTCTTTATCCCGCTGGTAGATTTTGTATTTTAGATGTTAAGAATTCTGGCAGGACTGAGGATGCCTTAGGTAGCGTCTTGCACCGGGGCTTTTCTTTATCCCGCTGCTAGAGTTTGTATTTTGGATGTTAAGAATTCTGGCAGGACTGAGGATGCCTTAGGTAGCGTCTTGCACCGGGGCTTTTCTTTATCCCGCTGCTAGAGTTTGTATTTTAGATGTTAAGTATTCTGGCAGGACTGAGGATGCCTTAGGTAGCGTCTTGCACCGGGGCTTTTCTTTATCCCGCTGCTGGATTTTGTATTTTAGATGGTAAGGATTTTGGCTGGACAGGCAATGCAGACTTTTTTGCTGTTTAATCAAATAATGACTCAATGCTGGAGGAGACAAATGCAAAATTCTGAGGAATGAGACCATATTTTTGAACAAAAGACACTAAAAGGAGTCGGACATCGCTGGTGCATAAACAAAAAACACTAAAAGGAGTCGGGCATCGCTGGTGCATAAACAAAAAACACTAAAATGAGTCGGACATCGCTGCTGCATAAACAAAAAACACTAAAATGAGTCGGACATCGCTGGTGCATAAACAATAAATGCTAAAAGTATCGAGACAACGCTTCAGGATTAAAACTAAATCTAAAACAATCTTGCTGAGTAAAAATAAAACATCAAAAGAATTGAGACAACACAGCTCGGGACACTGGAAACAATACAATTGCGATAACACGGCTGCAAATTAAATTATTTAAAATTCAATCGACGTTTCTGTCACCTTCTAATTTTTAAGACATGAAAAAACGGATGGGGACACAATATAACTGGTTGTGCTGTAGTATAAACGGGTCGAAACATCGGTTTTAAATTTTAACACACAGGGCAAAAGGTAAGTGTCAGTCCCAGACAGAGCAGCTCGCAGTGAGACTGCTTCTTCCATGATTCTCTTTGTGATTCTGTTTCTGTTTTGAGGACTTTGAGATCTATCTGTCACTTGAGTTTTCTGTTTCGCTCTTTGTGTTTTCCTCTCTACTCTCCCATGTTCCAGGGTGTCATAGTGGGGCTTCGCCACACGGTGATCTCTAATATTGTAAATTGTTCTCACCTGTTCCTCCACTAATCCAGTCTCCCAGTTTTAATCGTTCAGGTTTTAGCCGATCATCGCTGGATTCTTTCGTCGCTGTCCACGTGGTTCCCGTCCTCCTGGTTTCCTTCTTGTTTTTCATACTGCTGGTAAGTTTTCGCATTCTACATTCACATGACACTTGCTTGCCTCTGGCTGGTGTTCGGGACCATCAGCTTTGCTAAATGAAAATATTAATAGAAATTCACAATTGGTAATTTAGAAAGCGAGTCTTTTCATAACAGCCGGGCCCTGATGACAGAAGGACGATCAGGAATAGAGCAGAGGACCTACTGATGTAAAGGTTACATTCAGTTTTATAAATGGTGAGGACATGATTATGACTTGATCAGAAAGTCTGAATCAGTCATCTGTTATTTAGAAATTATTTAGAAATTAAGGAATGTGTGTCTGATCATGTGTTGGTTTACTTGCATGACTCAAACAAGACAACAGCCCTGGACCAATCAGGGGAGAGAAGACACAGAGGACAGAGGAGACGAAGAAAATCCTGCTGGAAACCCAGAGAAGTTGTTTCCTGGTGGAACAGGAGGACAGGACACAGAATAAAGAGACACAGATAATGTGAAGTAGGTCCTTCAATAACAAATCAAGCTTTGCCATAGAAGATTATGTTGAAAATTCACCTGTTCACGGGTCAGACGTTGAATTTTAAGGAATTTTAGAAACAGTAAATGGACTGAACTTATATAACGCTTTTCCAATCATTTTGACCACTCAGAACGATTTACACTAGAGTCACATTTACCTATTTACACTCATTAACGCACACACATTTATATACCGATCGGTAGGCACTTTGGTAGGTTAAGTGCCTTGCCTGGGGCACATCAACATGTGGCAGGAGGAAGCTGGAATCCAACCTAAAACCTTTCGAACGCAACACAACTACACTACCCACGGAACCCTCAAAGAAAACCCAGAGCTGATTTCTGATCTCAGATTTAAACTTTGCAGATAAATAATGTGTCTGATCATCCCAGGTTGGATCTCCTGAGCCTGTAAACCTCCACCTTCAACACCACCAGTCAGGTGAAGGAAGATAAGAGAACCCAGTTGACAAAAAAAAGTAAGAACATTTGTATCTTTCAATATAGCTAAACATTTCAAATATAGCTGCAGAGAGTTGAGCTGAAAGTTAGAAGCTGTTTTTATCTGCTGTCTATGTATATTTTCCTCTTTAACTCTGTTGTCTTTTCTCTTTTTGATACGTCAACTCATGTCACATGACATGAGTTGAGCAGCAATTAAGGCAGAAGACCTGCTGTATCTGCTGATTGACTGGTTGTAACAGGTTGTGGAGAAGGTGAGGACATGATGATGACTTGATCAGAAGGTCTGATTCAATCATCTGTTTAGATAGATATTAAGAAATGTTTATCTGATCACGTGTTGGTTCACTAGCATGACTGAAACAAGACAGCAGCGCTGGACCAATCAGGAGAGAGAAGACAGAAGATCCTGCTGACATTCCAGAGATTTAATGAAGAAGAGTTTCCTGATGGAACAGGAGGACGCCTGAGGACAGAATAAAGAGACACAGATCATGTGAAGTAGGTCCTTCTTGGGTCAGACATTGAATATAAAATAATTTTAGAAACATTATAGAAAACATGATCCCAGATTCAGATGCAACAGATCAATAATGTCCCTGATCATCCCAGGTTGGGTCTCCTCAGCCTGTAAACCTCCACCTTCAGCACCACCAGTCAGGAGGAGGAAGATAAGAGAACCCAGTTGAGAAAAAAAGTAAGAAAACTTATTTTTATCCAGCTAACAATTTTAAATATGGATGAAACAGCGGTCAAATTTCAAAACTGTTCTTTCTTCTGTCCATTCTCTCTAACCCTGTTGTCTTTTCTACATCAACTCATGTCACATGACTTGAGTTGACCAGCAATTAAGGCAGAAGACTTCCTATCTTCCAATCTGCTGATTGACTGGTTGTAACAGGTTGTGGAGAAGGTGAGGACATGATGATGACTTGATCAGAAGGTCCGATTCAATCATCTGTTTAGATAGAAATTAAGAAATGTGTTTCTGATCACGTGTTGGTTCACTAGCATGACTGGAACAAGACAGCAGCGCTGGACCAATCAGGAGAGAGAAGACAGAAGATCCTGCTGACATTCCAGAGATTTAATGAAGAAGAGTTTCCTGATGCAACAGAGGGACATCTGAGGACGGGATGCAGAATAAAGAGACACTGATCATGTGAAGTAGGTCCTTCAATAACAAACCAAGCATTGCGATAGTCTCTTATGCTGGTGAATTTACCTGTTCATGGGTCAGATGTTGAATATTAAAGAATTTTAGAAACATTATAGAAAACCCAGAGCTGACCTTTGACCCCTGGTTCAGATTCTGCAGATCAATAATGTGTCTGATCATCCCAGGTTGGATCTCCCGAGCCTGTAAACCTCCACCTTCAACACCATCAGTTAGGTGGAGGAAGATAAGAGAACCCAGTTGACAAAAAAAGTAAGAATATTTATATCTTTCTACGTAACTAAACATTTCAGATATTGCTGCAGAGAGTTGAGCTTTAAAAACGGTTTCTATCTGCTCTCTTTGTAATAAATTTTTTAACTCTGTTGTATTTTCTCTTTATTTCAATTCTACATCAACTCATGTCACATGACTTGAGTTGACCAGCAATTAAAGCAGAAGACCTGCTCCACCTGCTAATCTACTGGTTGTAAAAGATTGTGGAAACGGTGAGGACATGATGATGACTTGATCAGAAAGTCTCCTTCATTCATCTGTTATTTAGACAGAAATGAAGGAATGCGTGTCTGATCATGTGATGATTCTCCAGCATTACTGAGATAAGACAACAGGATTGGACCAATCAGGAGAGAGGACTGAGGAGACACAGAAAATCCTGTTGAAAATCCCGAGATCCCAGGTTGGGTCTCCTCGTATTAGCATCTGACCGGGGCGACTCCAACCATCATTCCGGTGCCAAAGAAACCTCAAGTCACCTCTTTCAACGATTACCGGCCTGTGGCACTGACTCCCATCATGATGAAGTGCTTTGAAAGGCTGGTAAAAGAACACCGTGTCCAGACTCCCCTCCACTTTCGACCCGTTCCAGTTTGCCTACCGCCGAAACCGCTCCACTGAGGACGCCATCTCCTCCACCCTACACCTGAGCCTGGCTCACCTGGAGGAGAAGAACACTCATGTGCGGATGTTGTTCCTGGACTTCAGCTCAGCGTTCAACACAATCATCCCACAGCATCTGGCAGGAAAACTGGGACATCTGGGCTTCAGCACCCCCCTGCGCAACTGGCTGCTAGACTTCCTCACCGACAGACCTCAGTCAGTCCGGATCGGACAACACACCTCCGATGTCATCACCCTCAGCACAGGCTCCCCTCAGGGCTGCGTCCTGAGCCCTCTGCTGTTCACTCTGATGACACACGACTGCGTCCCCAGGTTCGCCACCAACCACATCGTGAAGTTCGCGGACGACACAACGGTGGTGGGCCTCATCAGAGACGACAACGACCTGGACTACAGAGAGGAGGTGGAGCAGCTGGTGGACTGGTGCAGAGACAACAGCCTGATCCTGAACGTTGACAAGACGAAGGAGATGATCGTCGACTTCAGGAAGAACCGGCCCAGCCACGCTCCACTGCTCATCAACAGCTCGGCTGTGGAGGTGGTCAGCAGCACCAAATTCCTGGGGGTGCACATCGCTAACGACCTCACCTGGACTGTGAACACCACGTCTCTGGTCAAGAGAGCACAGAAACGTTTGTATTTCCTGCGGAGGATGAGAAGAGCACACCTGCCCCCGCCCATCCTCAAGACGTTCTACAGAAGCACCATAGAGAGCATTCTGACCAGCTGCCTCTCTGTGTGGTGTGGAGGCTGCAGCGCCTCCGACTGGAAGAACGTGAGGAGAGTGGTGCGGACAGCAGAAAGGATCATCGGGGCCCCCCTTCCTTCCATTCAGGACATTTCATCCCAGCGATGCGTGTCCCGAGGCCGAAACATCGTCAGTGACCCCTCACACCCCCACCATGGACTGTTCTCCCTGCTGCCCTCTGGAAAGAGGTTCCGCAGCGTCCGGTGCAGGTCCACCAGGTTCCGAAACAGCTTTTTCCCACTTGCCATCAGACTGCTGAACTCTTAACTGGACTGCACTTAAAATCTGGTCTCCACTTTATACCTTGCACATGTACAGAGCTAAATAAATTCCTTTCTACTGTCAGTCCTGCACTTTATATTTGGGGCCTGCCATGCAAAGCAATGGCAGGAACCTATTGCTATTGTCGGAGAAAGTGTTTCTTTATTCTTTATTTTTCTTCCGTAACCGTTAATGCGGCTCATACCGCTGGGTGCACACCTACAAATGAGGTATCAAAACGTGCAGAAAATTCACGCCATTCCAGCTATTACTTCTGGTGGGATTTGGGCTTAACGTGGCGACATAATTCGCAAAAAACTACGAAAAAAACCCCATTATAAGTCAATGGGAAAAATCCTAGAAATACCCTATTTTTGAGGATTTTCTGTGTCGTCACAAATTCACCTAGAAATGCCATTCAAATTTCATTTTGTAGATACGTCTGTGATCTCTTCGAAAGTGAAGACGGCTCGTCGATACCAGTTACGGTTTGTCCACAATTTGCCTCTAAGCGACCCAAAGTTTCTCATTTTTCCTAAAGTTAGAGTGCGTCTCTGGCTGCTTAGAGTGAGAGATGAAGACAACTTTTTCAGCCCAAATCATTTTTGAAATCGCCATCACGCCCACAAATATCGCACGATTAGTATCACAATCGGTCCTGACATTGATACGCCTGTCTGCTCCGGTAAAATGTTTTCGAAATTTATCTAGACCGTACGGTTTTCTGTCACGGTGCTTCAGAGCAAAGTCATGCGACAGGATTTTCTGAGGCTGTCTGAGGCTCTCTCCCATGTATTTGAATAGAATTTCAGATCTGGGCACAACATTTCTTTCTCTCATCACTGTAAATGCTCTGAGTGAGGTACAGATATGAATCTCGGGACTATCGCAGAAGACACATTGCCCTCTCATACGCTCAAAACGCTTTTCGAATATGTATTACGGTTCCCGAACAAGAAGGATTTGTTTCCAATGCTTTTTTTCAGTAAACCGTGTTGGCTCAAACACACAATTGTGTGTTTGAGCATGTATGACTCACAGCTCACACCTGCTGAGACCATTATTTACCATGGCAACGGAACTCAAGAGGCTGTTGGCTGCTGATTTGGACTACAAATACGCATCGCTGTAGTTCTATCTATCCTCAGTTGAAACAGATCAGGACTGAGAACTGGCCTTTAGAACTACCTGCTGCTATGGGCTGTATATAACTGATTTAACTCAGTAACTGTTACACATGGGATTATTTTGGAACTTTAAAATTAAGCATACTGAAAATTTCAAAATAAAAGCCTTGAATATTTTACATGACGTAATTGCTGTTTTTGGCTTTATGTGACTTTTTCATCCAAAGCACTGTTACACATGGGATTAGTTTGGAACTTTAAAATTAAGCATACTGAAAATTTCAAAATAAAAGCCTTGAATATTTTTACATCAGCTACTTGTGTTTTGAGCATTATATAACTATTTTAACCCAAGGACTATTACGCATGGGATTAGTTTGGCCCTTTGAAATGAAGTTTAACAAAACTTCCAAAATAAAAGCCTTGACAACATTTTAAATCGTACTGAATGGTGCACGTCCGCCTCGCTTAACGTTCTTGTGGTTCTCCGCGTGCCACTGATTACGTTGCGGCGTTCTTTAGCGTCGACGCCAATTTGTGGCGTGACGACGCCGGGCCCAAGCCCGACGGGCGCGCCTTGGCAGGCCCCGGCTAAATTTCTTCAGAAATTTTGTTTTTCTAGTTTATATTTATATTCATATTTTATACTGTATTTTATTTTATTCTGGAGTAACCTCACAACATTGAAAGCTCAAAACACTGTCCTGAGCCGTATGCAACGAAATTTCGTTCTGTATACACCCTGTGCATGCAAAATGACAATAAAGTCAGTCTAAGTCTCTAAGTCTAATCTTCATTTCTGCGGTGTCAGTAGGATGTGTGACTATACATAGACCTAACAGTCTGTTAGAGATTGGCTTTATTTACTTTGGTGACTGTTTATAGTTTTTAAATAAAACACTGAACATTTTTTGTCTGGGTCTTTGCTCATTTTTTTCCCGCTTTCTTTTGTCCGTTTAGCAAAGGAGAGACAGTTGATTATAGCATGAAGAGGGTATTTTTACATACAGCCAAGTTTAGCGTAACTTATTTCCTTTTAATAAATGGAGTAGTCTAAAAGCAGCTTTTTATATTAGCTTTACAGTGCCTGACTTAAATATTGTTTTATTTTTAAATAACACCACTGATAGCATGTGTTGAGGAATCTTTCCCTTGTTGGGGCCTGCCATGCAAAGCAATGGCAGGAACCTATTGCTATTCTCCCAATTCTTTATTTTTCATCCGTAACCGTTAATGCGGCTCGTACCGCTGCGTGCACACCTACAAATGAGGTATCAAAACGTGCAGAAAATTCACGCCATTGGAGCTATTACTTTTGGTGGGATTCGGGGTTAACATGGCGACATAATTCGCAAAAAACTACGAAAAAAACCCCATTATAAGTCAATGGGAAAAATCCTAGAAATACCCTATTTTTGAGGATTTTCTGTGTCGTCACAAATTCATGTAGAAATGCCATTCAAATTTCATTTTGTAGATACGTCTGTGATCTCTTCGAAAGTGAAGACGGCTCGTCGATACCAATTACGGTTTGTCCACAATTTGTCTCTAAGCGACCCAAAGTTTCTCATTTTTCCTAAAATTAGAGTGCGTCTCTCACTGATTAGAGTGAGAAATCAAGAGAACTTTTTCACCCCAAAATAATTTTGAAATCACCATCACGCCCACAAATATCGCACGATTGGTATCAAAATCGGTCCTGACATTGATACGCATGTCTGCTCCGGTAAAATGTTTTCGAAATTTATCTAGATCGTACGGTTTTCTGTCACGGTGCTTCAGAGCAAAGTCATGCGACAGGATTTTCTAGGCTGTCTCAGGCTCTGTCACTAACAGTTCACACCTTGGTGAGAAACTTATTTAACATAGCAACGGAACTCAAGAGGCTATTGGCTGCTGATTAGGACTACAAATACGCATCACTGTAGTTCTATCTATAGTGGAACCCTCAGTTGAAACAGATCAGGACTGAACTGGCCTTTAGAACTACTTGCTGCTATGGGCTGTATATAACTGATTTAACTCAGTAACTGTTACACATGGGATTAGTTTGGAACTTTAAAATTAAGCATAATAATAATTTCAAAATAAAAGCCTTGAATATTTTTACATGACGTAATTGCTCTTTTTGGCTTTATTTGACTTTTTCATCCAAAGCACTGTTACACATGGTATTAGTTCGGCCCTTTGAAATGAAGCATACTGAAAATTTCAAAATAAAAGCCTTGAATATTTTTACATGACGTAATTGCTCTTTTTGGCTTTATTTGACTTTTTCATCCAAAGCACTGTTACACATGGTATTAGTTTGGCCCTTTGAAATGAAGCTTAACAAAAATTTCAAAATAAAAGCCTTGAATATTTTTACATGACGTAATTGCTCTTTTTGGCTTTATTTGACTTTTTCATCCAAAGCACTGTTACACATGGTATTAGTTTGGAACTTTGAAATGAAGCATACTGAAAATTTCAAAATAAAAGCCTTGAGAATTTTTACATGAGATTATTGCTGTTTTGAGCATTATATAACTGATTTTATACAATGACTGTTATTCATGGGATTAGTTTGGCCCTTTGAAATGAAGTTTAACAAAAATTCCAAAATAAAAGCCTTTAATATTTTTACATCAACTACTTGCGTTTTCAGCATTATATAACTGATTTAACCCAATGACTATTACACATGGGATTAGTTTGGCCCTTTGAAATGAAGCTTAACAAAACTTCCAAAATAAAAGCCTTGAGAAAATTTTAAATCTTACTGAATGGTGCACGTCCACCTTACTTAACGTTCTTGTGATTCTCCACATGCTATTGATTACGTTGCAGCGTTCTTTAGCATCGATGCTAATTTGTAGCGTGACAACGCCGGGCCCAAACCGACGGGCACGCCTTGGCAGGCCCCGGCTAAATTTCTTCCGAAATTTTCTAGTTCAAGGTGTTATTCTTTTAGTACACCTACACTTGTTACAGATTCTCACTGTATACTTAGCGCTAGCACTGATAAAGCTGCGTAAAAAGCTTTAAGGAAACGATCCCACTTGATATTAAGTCTACAAATGTACATTTAAGTGAAGGAGAAAAAAGTTTTCAACAAAATCCGACAGCACTTCCATCCATCCGTCCATTTTCTACCCTAGTGGGGTCGGGAAGGTTGCTGGTGTCTATCTCCTAACGTTCCGGGCGAGAGGCGGGGATACACCCTGGACAGGTCACCACTCACCAGTGTGTCGCAGGGCAACACAGAGACAGGACACACAACCTTACACAAACAGAGTTTTTGGACTGTGGGAGGAAGCCGGAGTACCCGGAGAGAACTCCGTGCAGAGGTTTGTCAGGAATCGAACCCAGGACCTTCTTGCTGCAAGAGAACGATGCTACCAACTGTACCTACCTGGCCTTATGTAACATTTCTCATTTGAACGAGTTCTGCACGATATGCTGATTTACTAAAACTCATTTGGCCAATAACTGATACCAATACTTTTGTTCATATACCTACTTACTATGAATTATATGACTTTCTCTACTGTGGAATTAAGATACTGCATTATCTTTGTCCGTTTAGCCAGCTACCAAATGCAAATGCTACAAAGGAGGCTGAAAATGATGTAACACGTTCAACTTGCATTAAGTTTAATGTCAAATTTATTCAAGACATTTGCTTTCTCTAAGACAATGTCAACAGTGCAAAATGGATGTGCTGCAGGCATTATTGCCACTCGTTGATCATATAAAAATACCTTTTATATCGGTGAGTTATTTTGACGGAATGGCCGATATCCAATATTAAATTTTCCAGCTAATATCGGCCCGTGCCAATAATATTTTGCATCCTTAATTTGAACATTAGGGGTGCTAAGAAGACTCTTACTATTCATTAACAAAGAATAAAAATGGCACCTTTCCATATGTTCATTCGAATAATATGCCACTACAAAAAAAAAATAGATTTATTGCTACTTATTCCAGTACATTGTCCTCCATGTGTTGGTGATGAAGAGCATGGTGTCACGGAGTGCGGGTGTGAGGTGGTGAGGCAGACGCTGTAGACCCAGATGAGATGAATAATGGAAATTTAATGATGAAAATAGGCTCAAATAAATACCAAAAGTCCAAAAACCTGGCAGCACAGTTGAGCAGAAGGCTAGGGCTCAGCACTGGTAGCAACAGGCTACACGAATGGACAAGATCACATTGACTACGACAAGGAACACAGGTGGAGTTAAATACACATCACAGAACGAGACACACCTGGGAACAATCAAAGGGAAGACAGGACAACGAAGAGACTCAAGGACAAGGAAAACTCTAAATAAACACAGAAAAACACAGATCCTGACACATGGGCACAAAGACATGTCAGTGCTTGTTGGTTGTTGATGCTTTTCGCACCTGGAAATATTTACTACAAGTGTTTATTTTTTCTTCTGCAAGAATAGAAAACATGGAGCAGCTCTCACTTAGAGACATTTAAATCATAGGCCATGTAATAAACCTTATAATTTGATACAACACCTGACTCATGCCTCTGAAGTCTCTTTCCTCTTAGCTAAATCTCTCAACATGGAGTTCTTGCTGATCTGGAAATCTGCTCCCTTGGGCCTGATAATCTTGGCAGAGAATTTTAGCTCTGACTACATAGAGAAGGTAATGATTTCAAGCAGTTAATGGTCATATTGCTGCTTATTCCTCTGATGTGATAGCTTTACTGTGATTGATCAAAGATTTGAGCTTGATTGCACCTACATTCATCAACTGATGTTCTCTAGTTTCTGTTATTTTCCTTTGAAATACCTGAAGAAATTGTCTCCGTTTTTTCTAGTCAATATTTTTATTGGGATATTTTTGTCCCAACTCAAATACTCCTAGTTGCAACTAAGAAATGTGGGGTTGGAAATGAAAACTAATTTATCATCAGCATAACAGGAAACTGTAGGGTTGTTTTTGTTTGTTTGTTTGTTAGCGATTAGCACCTTCTGTGGTTCTCTCACGCACCAGCGCGTGCGTTCGTCAACGTGCGTTCGTCAGTGAGCGTCATGGAAACGACGTTAACGTCGGCAACCCTATAAATGGCCCTGACCTTCTGAATTCTTTCCCTTTGCTACGGGACTTTTGAAGGAGACGCCAGAAGGAGCATTAAACGCCTCGGACGGTTTGAAACTATCGAGAGTCTACTTTGCAAAACTCGCGGAAGAAGCACTTGCTGAAAACGCACTCGCCGAAGAATCGTGTGGTGGAAGAAGAACTGCCAAAGATGGTTCCTGGCCAGGAGCAGCGCCAGCAGGGTGACCAGCGGGAAGGTTAATATTATTCTTCCACTATTTTAAATAAACGAAAGCGAGTTATTCCTGAGATATTAGTGAATTGTTTATTTTGTGTCTCTGTGTGTGTTTTTGAAGAAAGTCTGACTGCTATACAGAAAAAAAGACAATTAGCATTCTTGCTAGCGTAGATCTTTCTTAACTAATGAGTTTTTTTTTGGCTGAATTTCGCTGGAGATGTCAGGAATGTTAAACTGTGGTGTAGTGATTTAAGAAATATATGTATTTTAGTGAATGATAGTCAAATTAGTTGAATTGATGTCAAATTAGTGGAAAATTAGCTTGTTCGTGACCGTTATTTTTTGAAAATTGCTACGATAAACATTCCGTTTCCATGGATACGCTGAATGAAATACATTAGATATATAATATTACTTAAATTGTTTTTTTTGTTGTTTTTTTTAAAAACACGTATTCCCCGCTATTATGGCTTATAATGAAATTGCTTAGTTTTGATATATTTTTAAGAAATGGACATGTTGACTTGTTTTATTTATTTGAAAAAATTTTTTTTAGCATAGCCAGGAAATCTAACATGGATGCATGTCTGGAATGTTAACGCTAATGTTTGGGAATAAATGTAATGCTGGTTTAAAATCCCCCAGTGAAATTTCGACCCAGTTCTTGGAAAACAAGCTTTTTTGACCGTTATTTTTTGAAAAATGCCGTGATAAACACTCAGTATCCATGGATACGCTGAATGAAAATAAATACTTAATATTACTTTTTACACTTCTATTTACAAAAACATTTTTGTAAATGTATTTTCCCTATGACAGCCGATTTAATTGTTTAGTTTCATTATTTTTTCAAGATGGTGACCTGTTTTTCTTTTGTTTGTTGGTTTGTTTTTGGATAGCCAGGAACTTTACATGTTGAAATGATTTGAAAAAGCAAAATCAATGCTTTTTAGTCTGAGAGTATCATGTTTGAAGACTTTGGTGTCCAATACTTTGACATTTTGATGATTTCTTTGAAATCTAACTTGTTCTTGACTGTTTTTAAAAAAAATGCTGTGATAAACATATTTGGTCTCCATGGCAATGACATCAGACTTAAATAGAAGTTTATTAGGACACTCGACAAACGTTCACGTTGACGATGATAAGATAATGGATTGTAGGTGTTGTATATTAATACTAAATATTTGCATTTGTGGATTGTAACATATTTGTGAGATGAATGAATTTGCTTTGTGAGTTATATGAAAATACGAAATTTTGGAAAATGTCAGTAATGCTGACTGTAGTTGTTTTGGTTTGAAAGAAATTTTGGAACCATCAGCTTTTTGAAAAATGTGGTATATGAAATCTCCATGGATACGTTGATTAAATAACAACACACAACATTATTCTTATAAAAATTCTTTAAAGAACAACCAATGTGTGCCTATTAATTTCACAAAGTCACAAAATAACTTAGTGTATTACTCAAGACCAGAAAAATAGAGTTTTGGTCCATTGCATTTTAGTGATGTATCATTTTCAGAAGGAATTTGAAATGTTAACAATGAATGTTAAAATTCATTAGAGAAACGATTATCTCAATTTGTTGTCTTTAATGATTGAAATGATTGATTGGTACCAAAGGTGAAGCTGCAAGTTTGTTTCTCTGAGTGATAACTGTCCATACATGTTTGATCATTGAGTTTTGGAATACGTATGTTGTTCTTTTTTTATCTAAAAATATGTTTTTTGCTGTTTTGCTGTGACTAAAGATGAGCTTTATTTATTCTATTTCTTAATTCATGTTCTTATTATGTAATCACATCTAGTGTAGCAATACCACTGTTAATTAAATCTGATCAAGAAAATTAAAGACATTCTCAAACCTGGGTTAATGTATTTTTGGCCTTTCAGTGTTCTCTCTAAACATTTCTTGGATTTTTGGGAAGGTCTTGATACTGAACTATAGTTTTTTGTTTTCTTTTCCATTCTGTAGCGCTCCCAACAGATGGATCCCCAATATTGGGGGGACATCCAGACAGTGGTAAGGATCTCAGTAAGGTGGTCAAATGTTTTCTTGCAGATGTCAGACGACATTTCACTCACACTTCATATTTCCCTCCCTCTCAGTCTCTGAAGACCAGGGAAGGTCAAGCTATCGTTCACCTCCAGACTCTGTGGACTGTATTACCAGCTCCAGTGAAGTCCAGGTTGGTAATGACTGCACTAGCAGTTGCAGTGGTAGCTGTACTACCAGCTCCATTCTGAGAGTGAACCCTGCTTTTGCTGCGTCACAGCTGCTTGAGGTTCGTCCTCCAAGTTTTAAATACATATGTGAAATAGGGATGGTTCAGAAGCCTCAAGAGGGCATTTCTCCCTTGACTTCACTTGAATCCACATGTGGACTTGACAAGCAGGAAGAGCCCATTTTGAGTCCAGAGGATTCCAGACCTATTGGTACCTTGCAACATCACCAGGTAGGTTTGGAAGAGGATGCGGCTCATGTGACATCTGTGACTGGCAACAACAGAAAGAGGACAAAGGGCAGGGGTGATGAAGAGGAGCCCCCTGCCAAAAGGACCAGGGAGAATCAGGCTGAAGATGTCCTCCCCTCCAAGAGAACCAGGAACAGCGGTGCTGAAGAGGAGCTCCCCGCCAAGAGGACCAGGGAAAGTGGTGATGGTGAAGAGGAGCCCTCTGCCAAAAGGACCAGGGAGAATCAAGCTGAAGATGGCCTCCCCTCCAAGAGAACCAGGGAAAGTGGTGATGGTGAAGAGGAGCCCTCTGCCAAAAGGACCAGGGACAGTAGTGCTGAAGAGGAGCTCCCTGCCAAGAAACCTAGGGACAGCATTGCTGAAGAGGAGCTCCTTGCCAAGAGGACCCGGGAAAGTGGTGATGGTGAAGAGGAGCCCTCTGCCAAACGTACCAGGGAGAATCAAGTTGAAGATGACCTCCCCTCCAAGAGAACCAGGGACAGGGTTGATGGTGAAGAGGAGATCCCTGCCAAGAGATCCAGAGACAGCAATGATGAAGAGGAGGACGAGCCCATTCAGTCAACCCCTGTGTTCATTGCTTACCAAAACACAGACCATGAAGATCCCATTCTGTCATCCCCTGTTCTCAGTTCCTCAGGAGGGATGGTGCATGATGATTCTTGTCTGCCATCCCCTGTCTTCAGTTCCTCATCATTGTATGGTGACTTGGATGATCCCATTTTGTCACCCTATGACTTCAGTCCTTCACCTAAAATGGAATCTGAGGATCCCAGTCTGTCATCCGTTATATTCGGTCCCACATCAATGACATACTTGGAGGATCCCATTTTGTCACCCTGTGACTTCAGTCCTTCACCTAAAATGGAATCTGAGGATCACAGTCTGACATCCATTATATTCGGTCACAATTCAACGACAAACTCGGAGGATCCCGTTTTGTCACCCTATGACTTCAGTCCTTCACCTAAAATGGAATCTGAGGATCACAGTCTGACATCCATTATATTCGGTCACAATTCAACGACAAACTCGGAGGATCCCGTTTTGTCACCAGTCTTCTGTTCTTCCCCTGTCCTTGGTCTTTGTCTCTCACCATCAACATACTCCAGAGAACCACTTTTTTCACCCTGTAACTTGACTTCCTGGATGTGGTCTAACGAGGACATAGAAGAGGACCCAATACCTTCAACATCTGACGGAATTACAGGAAGAGAGAGATCCAGACATGTTTGGTTTAGACCTCACTACAACTTGTCTAGTGACTCTGATTAGATTGGGATCTTGAAAAACTGAATACCTACCTGGTACCTGGTAACTAATGGAAGTCACATTAGGACATCATCACTTCTCTATTGTTTTATTAAAGCCAATGGCTTTCTACCAGGACTGAGGATGTCTTAGGTTGCGTCTTGCACCAGGGCTTTTCTTTATCCCGCTGGTAGATTTTGTATTTTAGATGTTAAGAATTCTGGCAGGACTGAGGATGCCTTAGGTAGCGTCTTGCACCGGGGCTTTTCTTTATCCCGCTGCTAGAGTTTGTATTTTGGATGTTAAGAATTCTGGCAGGACTGAGGATGCCTTAGGTAGCGTCTTGCACCGGGGCTTTTCTTTATCCCGCTGCTGGATTTTGTATTTTAGATGGTAAGGATTTTGGCTGGACAGTCAATGCAGACTTTTTTGCTGTTTAATCAAATAATGACTCAATGCTGGAGGAGACAAATGCAAAATTCTGAGGAATGAGACCATATTTCTGAACAAAAAACACTAAAAGGAGTCGGGCATCGCTGGTGCATAAACAAAAAACACTAAAAGGAGTCGGACATCGCTGCTGCATAAACAAAAAACACTAAAAGGAGTCGGACATCGCTGCTGCATAAACAAAAAACACTAAAAGGAGTCGGACATCGCTGGTGCATAAACAAAAAACACTAAAAGGAGTCGGACATCGCTGGTGCATAAACAATAAATGCTAAAAGTATCGAGACAACGCTTCAGGATTAAAACTAAATCTAAAACAATCTTGCTGAGTAAAAATTAAACATCAAAAGAATTGAGACAACACAGCTCGGGACACTGGAAACAATACAATTGCGACAACACGGCTGCAAATTAAACTATTTAAAATTCAATCGACGTTTCTGTCACCTTCTAATTTTTAAGACATGAAAAAACGGATGGGGACACAATATAACTGGTTGTGCTGTAGTATAAACGGGTCGAAACATCGGTTTTAAATTTTAACACACAGGGCAAAAGGTAAGTGTCAGTCCCAGACAGAGCAGCTCGCAGTGAGACTGCTTCTTCCATGATTCTCTTTGTGGTTCTGTTTCTGTTTTGAGGACTTTGAGATCTATCTGTCACTTGAGTTTTCTGTTTCGCTCTTTGTGTTTTCCTCTCTACTCTCCCATGTTCCAGGGTGTCATAGTGGGGCTTCGCCACACGGTGATCTCTAATATTGTAAATTGTTCTCACCTGTTCCTCCACTAATCCAGTCTCCCAGTTTTAATCGTTCAGGTTTTAGCCGATCATCGCTGGATTCTTTCGTCGCTGTCCACGTGGTTCCCGTCCTCCTGGTTTCCTTCTTGTTTTTCATACTGCTGGTAAGTTTTCGCATTCTACATTCACATGACACTTGCTTGCCTCTGACTGGTGTTCGGGACCATCAGCTTTGCTAAATGAAAATATTAATAGAAATTCACAATTGGTAATTTAGAAAGCGAGTCTTTTCATAACAGCCGGGCCCTGATGACAGAAGGAGGATCAGGAATAGAGCAGAGGACCTACTGATGTAAAGGTTACATTCAGTTTTATAAATGGTGAGGACATGATTATGACTTGATCAGAAAGTCTGAATCAGTCATCTGTTATTTAGAAATTATTTAGAAATTAAGGAATGTGTGTCTGATCATGTGTTGGTTCACTTGCATGACTCAAACAAGACAACAGCCCTGGACCAATCAGGGGAGAGAAGACACAGAGGACAGAGGAGACGAAGAAAATCCTGCTGGAAACCCAGAGAAGTTGTTTCCTGGTGGAACAGGAGGACAGGACACAGAATAAAGAGACACAGATAATGTGAAGTAGGTCCTTTAATAACAAATCAAGCTTTGCCATAGAAGATTATGTTGAAAATTCACCTGTTCACGGGTCAGACGTTGAATTTTAAGGAATTTTAGAAACAGTAAATGGACTGAACTTATATAACGCTTTTCCAATCATTTTGACCACTCAGAACGATTTACACTAGAGTCACATTTACCTATTTACACTCATTAACGCACACACATTTATACACCGATCGGTAGGCACTTTGGTAGGTTAAGTGCCTTGCCTGGGGCACATCAACATGTGGCAGGAGGAAGCTGGAATCAAACCTAAAACCTTTTGAACGCAACACAACTACACTACCCACGGAACCCTCAAAGAAAACCCAGAGCTGATTTCTGATCTCAGATTTAAACTTTGCAGATAAATAATGTCTCTGATCATCCCAGGTTGGATCTCCTGAGCCTGTAAACCTCCACCTTCAACACCACCAGTCAAGTGAAGGAAGATAAGAGAACCCAGTTGACAAAAAAAGTAAGAACATTTGTATCTTTCAATATAGCTAAACATTTCAAATATAGCTGCAGAGAGTTGAGCTGAAAGTTAGAAGCTGTTTTTATCTGCTGTCTATGTATATTTTCCTCTTTAACTCTGTTGTCTTTTCTCTTTTTTCTACATCAACTCATGTCACATGACTTGAGTTGACCAGCAATTAAGGCAGAAGACCTGCTGTATCTGCTGATTGACTGGTTGTAAATGATCGTGGAAACGGTGAGGACATGATGATGACTTGATCAGAAAGTCTCCTTCATTCATCTGTTCTTTAGACAGAAATTAAAGAATGTGTGTCTGATTATGTGATGATTCTCCAACATTACTGAGATAACACAACAGGATTGGACCAATCAGGAGAGAGGACTGAGGAGACACAGGAAATCCTGCCGAAAATCCCGAGAAGAAGTTTCCTGATGGAACAGGAGGACGCCTGAGGACAGAATAAAGAGACACAGATCATGTGAAGTAGGTCCTTCTTGGGTCAGACATTGAATATAAAATAATTTTAGAAACATTATAGAAAACATGATCCCAGATTCAGATGCAACAGATCAATAATGTCCCTGATCATCCCAGGTTGGGTCTCCTCAGCCTGTAAACCTCCACCTTCAGCACCACCAGTCAGGAGGAGGAAGATAAGAGAACCCAGTTGAGAAAAAAAGTAAGAAAACTTATTTTTATCCAGCTAACAATTTTAAATATGGATGAAACAGCGGTCAAATTTCAAAACTGTTCTTTCTTCTGTCCATTCTCTCTAACCCTGTTGTCTTTTCTACATCAACTCATGTCACATGACTTGAGTTGACCAGCAATTAAGGCAGAAGACTTCCTATCTTCCAATCTGCTGATTGACTGGTTGTAACAGGTTGTGGAGAAGGTGAGGACATGATGATGACTTGATCAGAAGGTCCGATTCAATCATCTGTTTAGATAGAAATTAAGAAATGTGTTTCTGATCACGTGTTGGTTCACTAGCATAACTGAAACAAGACAGCAGCGCTGGACCAATCAGGGGAGAGAAGACAGAAAATCCTGCTGACATTCCAGAGATTTAATGAAGAAGAGTTTCCTGATACAACAGAGGGACATCTGAGGACGGGATGCAGAATAAAGAGACACAGATCATGTGAAGTAGGTCCTTCAATAACAAACCAAGCATTGCCATAGAATCTTATGCTGGTGAATTTACCTGTTCATGGGTCAGATGTTGAATATTAAAGAATTTTAGAAACATAGAAAACCCAGAGCTGACCTTTGACCCCTGGTTCAGATTCTGCAGATCAATAATGTGTCTGATCATCCCAGGTTGGATCTCCCGAGCCTGTAAACCTCCACCTTCAACACCATCAGTTAGGTGAAGGAAGATAAGAGAACCCAGTTGACAAAAAAAGTAAGAATATTTATATCTTTCTACATAACTAAACATTTCAGATATTGCTGCAGAGAGTTGAGCTGTAAAAACGGTTTCTATCTGCTGTCTTTGTAAATTTTTCTTTTTAACTCTGTTGTATTTTCTCTTTATTTCATTTCTACATCAACTCATGTCACATGACTTGAGTTGACCAGCAATTAAAGCAGAAGACCTGCTCCACCTGCTAATCTACTGGTTGTAAAAGATTGTGGAAACGGTGAGGACATGATGATGGCTTGATCAGAAAGTCTCCTTCATTCATCTGTTATTTAGACAGAAATTAAAGAATGTGTGTCAGATCATGTGATGATTGTGTCTTACTGAGATAAGACAACAGGATTGGACTGAGGAGACACAGAAAATCCTGCTGAAAATCCTGAGATCCCAGGTTGGGTCTCCTCAGCCCGCAAATATTCAGATTTACAAATTATGAGACAGTTTTACCTCCATATGGAACTGTCCCTTTCGTGCTATATGCAGCCTGAGTTTGCGTAAACGAAACCAAATGCATAAATCCACATTGTGCTGTAATGCTCACCGCTTCCAATAGGGGGTGCCAGAAGGGCAACTTTTGCAGCTAGTCTGCAAGACATGTGGCTGAGACTTTCTGAAATCTATGCCTCGTTTTTCGCTAAAAATACTTCCCGGATATCTTCATTCGGCCGAACAACACAGCAAGGACTTAGACGCTAAAAACACAGCGTAGAATTCAGCCTCAGCTCTGTTCAAAGGTGAGTAACGATAATTCACATTAGCTAACCGAAGCTAGCTGCTCTAGAGCTACAGGCGACGTAAGCAGGTGCTGTTGTTCAAAGCCGCTAGCTTTTAGTTGTCTCCTAGCCAGCTAGCTAGCTGCTGACCTTCATTGCAACCGTTGTGGCTAATAATAAACAGTATTCAGGCGCTCTGGTCGCTGCACTAATAACACGGAGATAGCTCTCAGAAGACTTTGGTTGTAGCTAACTGTGGTTGTCCTGCTATCCAATAACAACCATGTTGTTACCGTCGTGTTGGCACAAGTTGGTGCTAATTTAGTATCTCCAGACTGGAGGCCGTGCTCACCAAAACAGCTTTTAAGAATATAAACTGCAAACCTATTTCACATGCTGGATCCCGTTTAGTACATTTAGGTTTAGTTAAACATTTGAAGTTTGGTCAGAGATTCAGCAGTTAGTCGGTTGTTATAAATGGCCTCTGATTAACTAAGTTGGGTTGACAGTTGAAAAACAAAGCTCAGCAGTGGTGTTGACATGATATCAGCGGAGTGGAGGAGAATGTCTTTAGGCCACAGCATCAAACTGAGTCAGACTGACCTTAAATGGTTCACTTGGACAGATTTTTATGTTAAAATATTACATGAGAAACTAATCTGATTCTGTCCCCAGAAGCACACTGTGCAAGATGAGGGGGTTTACTCGCTCGGTGGCTCATTAACATTGGCTACTGATAGGCTTGTTTACGATGATTCAGACACAGTCAAGTCTGAACTCTCCAAAGAGAACTTGGAGTTGATTTGAGCTTAAATCTAAGCAATTGTTGTCCGTGTTTTAACACAAGGTGAGTGACAGAGTCAAAGCCTAAAATTATTTCACTTTCATTTTGATTCAACAGCACCCTCCGATCTTCAAATGTTGGTCCAACTTAACCTTTGATAATCAACCGTTTTCTCAACCAAGGGGTCCACTGGAACCTGACTATGTCAACCTGATGGATGAATCACAAATAACCAGCGACTACAAAATGGCAGAGTCAGCAATTTATTCCTCAGACACCTCTTTAACACTTTAGATATGATAAAACAGAATAAATGTCATTGTCCTTGACACAAATACAATTTCCACCACACCCTTAAATATTTCTAAATTTTTGCTGTTTATCTCACTTAAATGTTTTAAACTAACAAATGAACTTTAGTAAGAGATAAAAAAAAAAAACCCAGAGTAAATACTAAATATGGTTTTTCAAACGATGTTATGAATCTAGAGGAAGAAAAGCTATAAAGTAATCATTCGCTAAAGCCAACAACTGTTGCGTCAGTCTTCAACTGGCATCAAGCAGTTGATCTTTGTTGTTGAGGATTGTTTTCTAAAGTTGAGCAGCTTTTCTTTTTTTTTTTTTCCCATGCCACAGGATCTCAGCCAGATTTAAGCCAGACTTTGATTAGGCCACTGGTTTTCGAGCTGTCTGGAGGTGGAAATGGCTTTGAGTATTTCCCCCGAGTATTCTGGCAAACTTATTATAAAGACGGTTTTCAACACCACCAGAAAATATTTTTTAAGGCTTGGTGTTCTTTCCGATAAACAGAACATTATAACCAATTACAATTTCAGCATATTTTCATTGAGATAAAACCTGTTGGTAATTCAGTTCCATATTTAATTTTCTTTCTGTGATGATTAGTCATCAAGGTAAGGTCCCACTGGTTCTGACGAGTTTCTGTGCAGATTGTTAGCTTCAGGCTGAGTACGTTTGTTCTCATTATGTTTTATTAGCTACATTAGCTGTGACTTTTCAGATTTCACAACTGATGTAGCGTCTATCCCTGGATGTGTACCTGGGTCTGATCATACCCACAATAGGATGGAACGAAACCCATATTGACACGGGAACTCAACAGGATTAAACTATTGCTAAACTGCAAATGGTTAAAAAGCTAGCGTTAGCTTATCCTGTCCCACTTATTTACTGACATCTTTGGCCTTTCCCTGTTCTTTTGCCTCGTTGGCAAAATACTTTGCAGTAATGCTGGAGTAATGCTTTTGTCTTTTAGTCCAAAGAGGGTTGAACGGCTCTTCTCCAGGTCTACTTGTAATGTTGCTTGTGTTTGAGCCGTGATGGTTCCCGCGAGCCTCTGCAGTAAGATGAAAATGTCTGTTTGTCAAAGATCAATGTCTGTATTGATCTTTGACACAAATGACAATCTTCTGACAACCCTAGTTTGCAACACTTCCCAGACTGACAATATTACTGACTTTGATTCCCTTCTCACCTTAATAAATTTCTTTAGCTACAGGCGGGATGTGTTGCGTTTTGAGATGTGTTGTCGTACTTTGTGTTGTCAGACATATTCAGTAATTTCTTGACTCTGCAGGTCTGGGAGTCAGTGTGCCTCGATGTTGCTGGCAAAACTGATCTCAGTTGCAGAAAAATGGACAGTTAGCTTATAATTGAACAAGTGGTGCATTTATTTTCTCAGTACATGAAATCATCATTTGAAAACTGCTTACTAAAACGGAAGTCTGTGAGTCTATATAGGGGCAAACACGTTTTTTTCAGTACTGTATAAATACAACATGTTCTACATAGGTTAAGGTCATAAATTCACATGATTAAAGAAACTCTTGGTAAATGGTTGTAAAATGCTGGTTAGTGTTATACAAAATGCTAAAAAGTAAAGATGACTTTTATTGCATGTGTTTAAGTGCATATATATCTATTATATTTCACTCATGATGTGCAGTGTTGACAGGCAACAGTTGTTTTCATTTTTATTAATCTTGTAGCTTTTTGATATCCTGCTTTTTAGAGATCAACAAAAATATAACAAGCTGGAATTCTTAAACAGTCAGGCTAGTTTCTCGGGTAGCTAGCCTGCAGCCGCTGCTTTACGCATGGAAGTTTCTGCCATTTTAAAATATTATCTTTTATGAGACTGTGTGTTTTTCAAACTGTGCATTGTTGACTTTTTTTCAGCCAGCTAACTGGCAGTGCTATGCTAAATGTTTTAGTCTATTTCAGCCAGTTCAAGTACTCCCATCTCAGCAGGATTATTGATTATCTGCTTCCGTGAGTTATTAAATAGACATGAAACACACTTTACGTCACCTGGGCCTGACATTATAAGCTTGAGTTGTTGTTTTACTGCTAAAGACAAATCGCACAACTAACTCCTGTTAAACTGAGCTGGAACCATGGAGAGCAGTGGAAGTTGTCAATATTGTTTGATGGATTTCCAGCTGAAAACTTTCTAATCTTTATGTTTCTGTCGTCGTCATGATCAGGACCACCCAGGGCCGGACATGACTGGAGCTGGAAGTGGTGAGATGTTTGGATCTTTAAAAAAAATATATCAATCAAATAAAAAATAAAATTTTTTTAATATATATACAGTACAGACCAAAAGTTTGGACACACTTTCTCATTGAATTCAATGAGAAGGTGTGTCCAAACTTTTGGTCTGTACTGTATATATATATAAAGTCCTTGAAGTGGGTTGTTGTTATTTTTTCCAAGTATTAACATAATCTGCCTTTATATCAATTGAATAATTACATATAAATGTGTTTTGTTTTTCTGTGCTGAGTGATGCTTTGTTTTGTTGTGCGTTCAGGGGGCCAGGGCGCGTCGGACGGGGCCGACGGCGAGGAGCCAGAGAAGTGTCCGGTCTGCCTGGGCGCGCTGGCCGGAGGAGAGCTCGCCATGCCGGACAGCTGCTGCCATGTTTTCTGCCTCAGATGCCTCCTCACATGGGCACAGGTGACGCTTGTGTAAACTAACACACTTTTTGTAATTTTTCTCTGTTTTGAATCAGTTAGAAAAATCCCAAGTGTCTTTGCTCTACCATGCCAGATGTCTTCCTCGTGCCCTGTGGATAGAAGACCATTCACTAATGTTTACAGATGGGACGGCCACCTCGGCCTCGTGCAGGTCAGTGACCTTTTAACTGCAGTACTTTCCGGTAACTTCATAACACTGTTATGAAACTGAGAGCTAGTTTCTGTTTGGCCTGAGCAGATCAAGTGTCTGATGTGATTCAGATAATATTTGTAGAGGTGGAACAAAAAGCCAGATGGATTTAATGCGATGTTGACCTTCTTTGGATCTGAACAGGATTTGTTACTTTTTGAGGTTTTTTGACCTACTTCATGTTAGAAGTTTTATTGAAGAGGCTTCTTAATACGACAGGTCAGGAAGTAATAAGCTAAAGTGAACTAAACAATATGGTTAATCAGTTATACAGTCAGGTTTTATCAATCATTTTGGTTCTGTACATCACCACAATGAATTTTAAATAAGCAACTTCGATACAATTGAAGTGAAAACTTTCAGCTTTAATTCAGTGGGTTGAACTCAGAGATTGAATGAAATGCAAATAATTAAAGCTTCAAGGGCCCGAAACTAATTGAACATATTAAAAACATGAAATAATTATTTAAAATCCTAGCCAGGTAAGAACCAGCCCATTGTTTTACGCTTTGCTTTGTCCAGAGGGTCTGCAGTCTCGGCTGTTGAGAAACAATTGCTTCCCAGAGGCGTGGACTCCATTGAAGTTTAAAATTGTACCCAATTGGTGACATTTGGCAGAGACGTATATTGGATGACATCCCCCAATGCGAAGAGAGAAGTGCTGAGCTGAACGAGGCGGCTGTTAATGGCGTGGCCAACACGGACTGATCAGCTTTGCTCACTTCCTCTGCTACAAACTACATACTACAGTTCAAAAACAGCGCAGAAAATCAACATCAAAATTCTAATTCTCCTACTGTTAGCTGATTGGTTGAAATTCTACTGGAGAAATCCACTTCAATGAGAGAAATCCCAAACAGAGCACTGAAGGGAGATGAGAATTGAGTGGAACTGCATAGAAAGACGACCAGGCTAGTGAATTTCTAATACTTGGTTGAGAAAAACCTTTGCTTTTTGACTTTTTCATGACTGTCTGAACAGCCCAATTGCAATCTTTTCACTCTCCCAAAAATTCAGACTTGTGCCACTTCCACATGTGAATCTAAATCGGATTTGTATTTGATAGATTTCAAGGCGCAGACTGAACGGTCTGAGACATGCATTGTAATCCTGCCAAGCCTTTAATGTAGTGGCTTTAAATTTGTGGGTCTTTCTGTCCCCAGTTTAGTCTTCAACAAGTGAAATGCTCATTTTGGTTCAAATCAGCTGACTTGGCAATTAAAGAATATACCACTTCTTTGTGTTAATAAACGCTATATGTTTTGGGCCACCTGTATTCATTCCTTTGAATAAATATAAACCTAATTTGAAAATGTTTTTACCTTGGTTATCTTTGATATAAAAATGAAAAAAAGAGAACTCGTTGATAAGGTAGCAAATATATTTTTTGATGCATGGAAATGTTTTTGTAAAAATTTTTTTTAGATTCCTGTAAGGAGGCAAACAACTCAAATAGAATCTGACATTTGCTGCTGTCGAAAACCCGAACAGAAAGTCTGTCTCATGTGAGTTCTCCTGACACATTCTGGTATTTGACTAAAGAATGATCAGTTTCTCTTTAAACTCAAATGCTATTTATTTATTTTTGTTCATACAGAAACAAGCCTGCTAGGAGATTACGGCAGCAGAAAACGGAGAGGAAATCTGATGTCAAAACAAGAGGCCTCGTGCGCAAGTGTATGTTTTTTTTCTTCTTTTTTTTTTTTCCAGAAATGTGTCGCTGATCGTCTTTATAACAACTGATTTATCTATATCTCATTTTAGGTAACGACGAGGAGCCATCTTCTCTAAACAGAAAAAAGGTGCACTTCTTCATGCATTTCTACTGGAAACACATTTCTGCTGTTGTGGTTCGAAACTTAAAATGACTCATTTAAATCCAAATAATCTGAAATTTTGATTATTATGAATGGGTGAAAATGCTTACTCCAGTACAGTCGAATAACTGGGAAGGTTGGAAATTCTCCGTCTGTCGCACAAAACTATCTGACGAGCCGTAATATTATTTTTGATCACACCATGACTTTGAGGCACAAAGAAAGGAGGGGTTTTGTGGGTAGCAAGAGCTCGGTGTGACTTAAAGCAAACTGAATCACACCATTAATTGTCAATAATAAAAGACGCAGATGGTGTGAGGTTAAGAATCACACGGAGTCTACACACGGATCTTATCCTGAAAATATTTCAAATTATTAAACTACTAATATGTCGCACAGAAATATTAATCAAAAACAGTTTTTGGTCTGCTTGTCATTTTTTTTTTTTTTTTTAATTATTTTTTTTTATTTAGTCAACTATCCACAACAGTACATTGAACACAGGGACAAAGTAAACATGACATTTTTTTTTTTTTTTTTTTTTTTCCCCTTCTCCCCTCCTTCCCACTCCCCATCCTGTGGTCTCTTCCTTTACCTTCTGTTTATTCTGTCCCCTACCCCTCCCCATCCATCCATACCCGGCCCGGTTGTATCCTTGCTTCTCTTGTCGAAGCCAACTGCTGTCCCATAAACACCTCATAGGTCTTCCGATAGGCCATACACATCCCCAAACTAACTTTGGAAGGTTCCCAATAAACTTGGTATTAAGGAGTTACACTCTTTAAACAATAAGTTAAAACAGCACCAGCAACTATAAACGGTGGATAGTGTAAACTCCACAGGGCAATTGTGCAATAACCAGCTAGATTATGAACGTGGATTTTTGTGCTAAAATGCACTAAATTTACGTAAGAACAGAGAACAACAAAAACAGTGATAGTGGCAGCATAGATTTGTAATAATAGGGGGCATATTCGTGTACGTGCATACATGGTACAAACATACTCACAAATGTATGGAATTATGTCCCTTATGAGAAAAACGATGCGTCCACTTGAAGCAGCATTAATTTTTTTTATCCAGTCATTCAATGCAGAACACGCAGGTGTAACACATAACACAGTAATTTGTTACCAGACCCTGCTGTATCGTGGGTATCCCGTCTCACTCCGACAGATGTTTGTTTATTTTGCAACGCAGCGGTCATAAAACGCCTGGGCCTCCTCCGGCGTTTCAAATAAGTGGCTTTCTCCCTTAAACGTAACTTTAAGACGGGCAGGGAAAAGAAGACGAAATGACACACCCTTCTGGTAAAGAGCACCTTTGACACCGTTGAATGTCGATCTTTTCTTTGCAAGAGCGATGCTGAGATCTGGATATATCCTCAGGGTGGTTCCCTGGTGCTTTACTTCATGCTGCCTGGACCATCTTAAAGCGGCTTCCTTCTCCCGGTATCGGTGAAATGCAAGGATGAAGGGCCGTGGTGGTCGTCCTGCTACGGGCTTAGGTCCAGCTGTGCGGTGTGCTCGCTCCAATTCCGGGGGAGAAGGGAATATGTCGTCCCCCATAGCATCCTTTAGCAACTTGGAGATGAACTTTGTTGGATCCTGTCCGTCTTCACTGCCTTCAGGTATGTTAAGTATGCGTAGATTGGACCTGCGAGATCGATTTTCCAGGCGTTCCAACAAGGCAGCGTTTTGGGACTGAAGAGACTTAACAGCAGCTTCAGCTTCAAATATGCGTTGAAAGTTGTCGCCTGCCAGGCTTTCCGCAGCTACAAGGCGGCTCTGAAAAGAATTCACTTCGTCCCGCAGCCCGTCCACCGATGTTTGCAGAGGCCGAATTGACTCTTGAATTAATGTGGCCACATCCTCTTTAAAGTTGTTCCGCTGCTTGGATAGTTCCGTGACCAATTGGGACATGGAAACGGGATCTCCGCATTTACTATCGCCAGGTGGTTCGCCGTCGGAGGAGGCCGCGGCCATTGAGGCTACCTTGCTAGCAAGGCTAGTCGTTCGCCTGGTTGAAGTAGAAAGCTTTTGTTTAGTATTATCACTGGCCATTATAACGTCGCCAGGTTCAGAGACGGTGCTTCTATCGGTCCGGTGCTTAATAGAAGTGTATAACTCCTGTTCTAAAGTAATTTAAAGAAAATTGGCCGGGAGCTCCTTCACCCTGCTTCCCTCTCCTACATCGCCAAACCGGAAGTCCTGCTTGTCATTTTGAACACAATTGTATCCGAGTCTCAACCTTGTCTGTGACCCACGCCAGCAATCACAGTCCTGGATTATCCAATCAATATTAGCGACTGGCGTTGTGTGGAACACCTGCTGTTTCTGAGCATTGACTGTTTTGCTTTCGGGGCTTATCCCACTGCTGGGTAAAACAAAATCCAATTTCCAGTTGGTCTTCCAGAGCTTCCTTTAACTCTTGTTCCAGTTTTAGCATCTTTGTTTGATGTCGTCGGTGTTCCACATGTCTTATCCAGGTGAGGGGAACAGAGTGCTGCACGTGGTCTCCGCCCCCCTGCGTCTCTGTAACGACACCAACGCAGGACGTGTAAGTCTCACCGCTGGCTGTCAGTTTTTAGCTTTAGCATTGTATACGTATTAGCGTTTTTATTTATTTTTTCTTGTTCTGCAGTGCAGATCCTGTGTGGCTAGCACAGCACCTAGCATACGACACTGGAATCACACAGTGCAAGCTGCAGGCGCAACGATGCCCTTGGCTCTCCTCTGCTGCTCCCATTCCTGCTGACGGACCCCCAAGGTAATGAAACTCCAGGCGACCCCTGCTGTGAGGAAGGTTGACCTACAGTGATTCAGTTGTTCCTTAAACACCCACTGGCTCCTCAGCTGCATTTGAAAGCTTCAGTGAAAGTTGTGTTTTTGTAGCTTAATGAATAAAACCAGCTGATGTCATTATGATGTTTGACACTAAAGCACATCTCTAAAAACATTAACACTAGTCCAGGGTTTCCGCGCGGTAGTAAAAGGTAATAAATTAAATGAGCTTAAATTAAGGCCAGTTAAAGGTAGTAAAAAGTAACTAAAGGTAGTAAAAGGTAGTAAATTTTTTATCATCCCTTCAAAATATTTGTAATTTTCCATTGATTCTCACTTATTGTTTTAAGTTCGTTTTACTAAAATCTGTATAAAAAATTATAACTACCGTTCTGGCAGAACCTGAGCCGTCACTGATAGACTCCAAGCTGCTGTACGCATGCGCTGTGTTGGAACCGGCTAACGTGTCGAGACTAGCTAGCATTTTGCTCTTCGCCATGGGAAAATATACGTTTTCATAACTTTGGCTCGATAATCCGAGATTCAAAGATTAGGAATGAGCGAAAGGCGTTTTGTAAAGTATGCAGGAAAAAATCAAAATTGGATTCGGAACGATGTGACGGTGATCAAATCAGACCGCCTGGAGCATCCACCATTCATTGTGGCTCCACCGTGGAGCGGATCCCCGTTTCGATTTTTGGTGCTAAACGAAGTGATGCAACTTCAAACTAAAGCTCAGCTACGAGCTAAAGTTTTACCAGCGACGCAACAGGATTTTGTGTTGGTAGTAAAAAAGGTAGTAAAAAGTAGTAAATTCAACTAATTTACTAAATTAAATTCCTGTATAAACCCTGTAGTCTTAGAAATCATAACCATTATGAAATATGCGTCTTAATTCAGTGACATGAATTGTGATTCTTATTTAATTGCACAAAATCTTAGTATAATTTCATATTTTCAAGTCTTGATATATATCGGTGTTCTCAGGAAACAGTGGAGAAAATTGTAAAAAAAATAATAATAACCAAGCAATATAACACAGTCTGTTTTCAAGGTTTTCAGATAACTTGATTGGAATGTATTATGATTGATCAAAATTTTTATTATATGATTGGACATTTTTCACAGTATGATAAATGCCCATTTTTAGGATTTACAGTTGTGTTGCATTGTGCAGGCGGCGTTTTCCAGGTTGGAACAGCTCATCTCCATTTGGTCTCATCTCATCTCCCTTCATCCCCAGTGCATCGTTTAGCTCTAGTAATTTTGGTGAGTAACATCTGATGTTTTGGAGATAATGAAGAGCTATTTAGAGTTATGTAGAAATCACAGAAATACTGATTTTTTTTAAAATTTATTTTTGTTTATTGTCAAACTGTCCCAGGAACAAAATTTTTAAAGTCTTAGTTGTTGCTACTATTCCAGTTAGTCTATTCCAGAGCCATGCAATCCTGGTCCTTGGGGGCAAAATGTAGTGTGCCACAGGTGTAATATTCTACTAATTCAAAAAAAAAAAAAAAAGCTCATTATTTACCGTGTCTGTTATGTACTGTCCAATAAGGATCAACTGTTCTGTTCTGTCCTGTAGTATTTCAGGGTGTTGTCTGCGCTGTCACATGTCCTAAAGGAGGAGAGAAGCGGGGCAGCAGATCATCAACATCTAAAGCACCCACCAAAGAGCCAGAGTCTCTCCCCTCCAGAAGATCTAGACGCAACACTAAAAGTCAGGAAGAGAGTCAGTCAGACTCCAAATCCCCAGCACAAGCCAGTTTGTCAGACTCCGATTCATCCGCCGGCCAGTCCTCCAAGCTGAGCAAACCTTCTCCAGCGCCAACAAAAAGGAAAGGGAAACGGGTGACAAACAGAAAAGCCAGTGGCAAACGGAAAGCCACAAGAAAAAACAGCAGTAGTCCAGCAGTAAGTGAGGAAGAGGAGGATGGAGATGACAACATTGAGAAGGAAGAACAAGAGAATGCAACTATAGAAGACATAGATATGAACAACTCTGACCAGCTGCAGACTGCTGAAAAAAGCCTCCAAGAAGAGTCGAATGGATGCAACTCTGCTGATGAGGAAGTAGACACAAGCTCTGCGAATGGTGTTAAGCAAAACAAAGAGGTGACGCAAGAAGAATCTTGTGAAAAGCAACAAGAAGAGGCAGCTGGCGAAGAAAAAAATGACTTATCCTATTTTACGGACTCAACTCAGAACAGTCCAGTTTCGACCTATGAGGAAAGCCACAGCCAGAAAGATGAGCCTGTCAGCCCTGTTTCCAGCGCAGATAGAGAGTTTGATGAAAGGACTTTGCAATCTCCCCCTAACACTCAAATGACCCCAGTGGAAGACCAGGTGTCTCTTCAGAGTGAGGAGAACACAGACCTGGATGATAAGATGGAAGTGTGTGAATCAATAGAGGCATCCATACCAGAAGAGTCTTCTAATGAATTAAAGGAGGAAATGTGCAGGGATTTGAAAGAGTCCGATTGTCCTGCTGACAGAGAATCTGACAAAAACATAGCCGATGAAGATGCAAACACATCTGAGGACAGTGTTGGAATGCCTGAATCACAGGAGTATTCAGAAGTCCAGAGTTCTATAGAACAGGCAAAGGAAGATCCTACACCCAATGAAGACATTGTGGCCAAAGAGGAAGACTCTACCATCCAAGAGAAGGGCATCATGAAGGAGGACTCTGGCACCCTTGAGGAGGCCATAACCAAGGAAAACGCTATGGTCATAGAGAAAACCATAGTGGAGAAAGACTCTACAACTCAAGAGGGGGCTTTAACAAAGGAGGACTTTGTGGCCCAAGAGGAGGGCACAACCAAGGAAAAATCTCCGTTCAAAGAGGAAGCCATAACAAAAGAGAATGATTCACCAAAGAATGATGTCAAGTCCAACAGTGACTCCACGCAGAGTTACTTTTGCACAAATAAGGATGACACAAACGTTGTCCCTATGGACTGCAGCTCACCCACAAGTGAGCCTGGGAGCAGTTCCCTTCAGGAACCTGCGAGTGACAAGGATTACAATACTGACATAGTAACTCCTGCTACTGCTCCTGAAACCCAAGTCAGCAAAAATGCCAGTTCCAAGGCACAAAGGGAGAGAGAAAGGAGCCAAGAGAGGAAGAATGGCAAGCAGCGGCGGTCTCGCTTCCACTCGCCATCCTCCAAATGGTCGCCTCGGAGAGAGTCAAGGAGGGAATCATCAAGACGCTCGCGTTCAAGAGAACGTGATGACATGTCCTCGAGTCGATCGTCCCGTGCTCGCAGCAGAGACAGAGACAGGGAGCGGGACGGAGAGCGAGACTATTTCAGGAGGGACCGCAGCCGTGAAAGGAGGCGAAGACGATCCAGGAGTCGGTCTCGATCAAGGTCTAGATCTCGGTCCAGATCTCGGTCAAGATCTCGATCAAGAACAAGGTCTTACAGGCGAGGGACTAGCCCTGAACGGGCAACATCTAGAGAGCAGTCTCCCCAGAGGAAGGAGCGTAGAGGAGGCTGGAAGACTGGGCATAGTGGTAGCTCTGGTTACGAGAGTCGAAGATATCAAGGAGGGTCTGGCCGCTTTGAAAATGGTGTGTCTCTAGAAAGCTCTCATGACAGACAGACTTGGTCCGAGAATCCTGACTGGGTCACTGAAAAGACTCGGGGTGATGCCGAAGACAAGAGCCGCGACTCAGGGTTCAGCAGTGGTTCAAAGTGGGAAGATCAGCGAAGGGGCGGCGGAAACGAGGGAGAATCACGTGGACGGGGGGCTCGTGGAGGTTTTGATCGTAGTCGAGGCACAGGACGGGGTGGTGGCAACCGCAGCTTCTACAGCCAACAGGATGAAATGCCCGACACGCGCTGGCAGCCCAGAAACAATTTCTCAGGTACAGGCAACAATTCAGGGAACGACTCCTATAGCCGCTTCAACGAAAACCGGGGCGGCAGTCGAAAGAAGGAGCCGGAGCCAGGAGACTCCATGATCGACCGGTCAGGATGGTCCTCAGCATCCAGCTGGGCTGTGAGGAGGACGCTGCCTGCAGATGTGCAGGATTATTACTCCAAGAGGGAGAGAGGAGGAGCAGGCACCTGGAACCGACAAGAGGAGGAGCAGCAGGCACCAGCACCACCAGGTTATTTCTAGACTTTTTGCTCTATACTTGGAAAATCACATCCTTCCACATTGTGTGCACAATTATTAGGCTTATTTTTATTAATGACCCCCTACATTGCTGTCAGTTACTCCAACATTTTAATAAACCCTGAAAATGAATGTTTAAGAAAGTAAAGCTAAGGTTTTGGCTTTCTCAGGAGAATATTTACACGTGCACAGTTGTTGGGCAGCTAAATGAAAAACACAATTTCCCATGTAGCTTTTTTTCCTCCAACAAGTTTCGTGCAACCCTGTTGACTATTATCAACAAATCATTTAATGATTGTGTCATCAAGGCCCAAATTATCTCAGCGATTGTTAGAAGTTCTGCACCCCTCAAAGAGACTTTTGGTCATTTTTAAGTGTCAGGCTAAATCTCTCTTTTTGTTCATTTTGCCTAAAAGAAAAAAAAGTTGCCTAGTAATTACACACACCTTGATATTGAGTGTTGACCTCCTTAGGCCACGCCCCTCCATCATTACAAAGACACACACCACCTGCTACACTTAAATCCATAAAGCATTCAAGTCTGTCCAGCTCGGAGTCGGAAAATATGCCAAAAAAAAAAATTTCACTTTCCTAATAATTGCACACACTGCATATCATATCATATATTTGAAACTTTAGTTACATAAATTCCGAGCTGAGACAATGTTCTACCATGACAAGGAGTAAAGGTAGGAATCATAAAACAGGGATTTACCATGGAGACGGCGAGCAGAAAATGGCTGCAGATTCAGAGCGCAAAAGATTTTAACCAATCAGATTTCTTTCATAATTCATGAACTGAAACTCTTATAGATCTGTTGCACATTGAAATATTTCAAAACTTTATTTCTTGTCATATTTTAGTTTATTGCTAACAGATAATAGAAACCTGAAAGTTTTTGTGTCAGACAATTAGAACTGGCTTGTGTACAGAACTCTGTGAACAAGCAGCTTCTTCACCTCTAGTGTCCATGATTGTCTTCTGGAATCTGTCCAATCAGCAGTTAGTTTTTAACTGCGTTTCCCTCTCTGACCCATTTTGATGCTCAGGAAACCTTAGCAGGTGTTTTGAGTAAATTAACTGATTATGGAGCAACACAAGTTTCTGTTGAACTTTTTTTTTTTTTCACAATATTCAAACTTTCTGAGACACTAGATTTTGGGCTTTTATTAATTATAAGCCAATGTCATCAAAATGACGAGAAATAAAATCTTGGATCTTTTATTTCACTGTGTGTAATAAAATCTGTATATGGGTTTGACTTTGTGACATTAGTGACAAAAATGTTGGAACTTTTTTTACGATACTCAAATGTTTTCAGACGTCCTTTTCATGTTACACTAGTCTTAAACTTCCAACAGCAGCTCAGATGGGCTTGAGTTGCTTGGCAACTAGGGGAGATGAAAAAATAAGTCAGTTCAAAGATTTTAATGCAAACGAGTATGTTTGAAGAATTAATTTCTTTTAATATTAATTGTAGCTGAATATCTGATTATATTGACTAACTTGTGACAGAAAACTACCAGGGTTCCTCTGCAGTCTGGAAGAGATTTCCTTTCTTTTTTTCTCTCAATTACTCTTTCATTTATTATTTCCTTAATTTTGTTTCTTTATTTTTCTTGTTTATTCTCATTTTTTCTTTTATTTGTTCTCTCTTCTCTTTTCTCCTTCGTTGGTTTTCTTTGTCGTATTTATTCTTCCTTCCTTTGCTTTTTTCTCATTCTTTTTTTACAAATTTCTTTCCTTTTTTCTAATTTGTTTCCTCCCTTCCTTGTTTAAGTCCTTACTACCTGCCTTCCTATCCTCACTCCTTCCTTTAATTTGTTCTTTTGCTTCCTCCCTTATCCCAATAAATAATTCATAGGATGAATTCAGAGTGAACACTGGTTTTTCCTGTTTTAAAACAGACATAAGGAAATGTCTTGTAATCTATATAAAATGTGTAGAAACTGTGAAATATTTTTGATTTGCTCATATTCAAATTTGTTTTTTTCCGTTTTGTGTTTTTAGATCCACCAAAGAGCGACCCTACTCCTCCTAACCCCCAGGTTATCCCTAGTAACGCACCGGTGGCCGTTTTGAGCGTCCTTCCTCCCCCTCCTCCTCCTCAGCTCGGCGTCCTCCACCACCCGTACCCACTGCAGCGCCCCCTGTCGGTCAGCCTGCAGCCCGCTGCCCCCTACCCTTTGCCCCCTCAGGTGCCCATACACCTTCACCCTGCAGTGCCGCTGCTCCAGGTGCCCACCGTCGCTGCCCAGGGCCTCCCTCCTCCCCCACCGCCGCCGCCGCCCATGCAGGCCGCCGGCCAGACGGTAGCAGTCGCAGCTCAGTCTGACGGGCACACAGCTCAGGTACGGTAACCATGGAGATGGCAGCTAACTTCAAAATGCATTAGCAAGTTGTGTCTATCTGAGTGATCAAAATTCCGTACGATGCCAGATGGTGAGTACAGTCGTCGGCTACAGCAAACCAGCCCTCCTCCCCACGTCGACCAAAGTGGGCGTGGCCACAGCGTCCCAGGTCCAGCCGGCTCCCAGCCAGGCGCTGCCGTCCTCCACCACACAGACCGGCCAGCACAGCAAGGCCCAGGCCGACAGCTCCAAAAAAGAGAAGGTAGGGTAGGGCACTCTGAGCCAGTATGGACGAGTTCAGCTTCCTGTTTGTTGACCGTGTCACTTCCCGTTTGTGCTGCAGAAACAACAGATCCAAGAGAAGGCTGTAAATGAAGTGAAGACGGCGATCAAACCGTTTTATCAAAGGAAGGAAATCACAAAGGAGGAGTACAAGGAGATCGTCCGCAAAGCAGTAGAGAAGGTACAGATACACACACACACACACACACGTTTGTATTTCTAACCTTTAGGAATGTAACTAGGAACGCTTAACTAATGAAACAGTTACGGGGACATTTTTTGGGCGGGGGACGGTTATGGGGACATGTTGGGGGTCAAATGCAGTCAGATATAAAATGGCATCTAACTTTAATCAAACATGTTTATTCAAACTTTCAACTTCAGCTTTTTTTTATGGGGATTTTTTGTGAGCTCCAGTTGTGCCAGTGGCTTCCTTGGTCCCTAGAGCCCTGTAGGACGTCAGTGGGTTAACCAATATATCAACATGGATAAATACATTGTGAACCCCCCGCCGCTCTAAAAAAACGGCCTAAATATTAAAATTTTTATTAGCCAGAATGGGATAATTGCAGGAAATCAGGATTCCTTTTTTTCCTGCTCAGGTCTGCCACAGCAAGAGTGGAGAGGTGAACTCCAGCAAAGTGGCCAACCTGGTGAAGGCCTATGTGGACAAATACAAACACGCCCGCAAGAAATGAATCTGCAGGGAACACCGGTTTCCCCTCCCAGACCTGTTCTGCTGATCCGATCAAGTGCAATTTCCTCCTGCTGGAATCTGGCCTCCCGAGCTGAGCGACGGCGGAGAGCCAGCGTTTTCCTCCTTTTTTTGATATATCTATCTACCTTTTATTGAATGAAGATTTGTTTTCTATAGATTTTCATATTTTGTTAGAAAATAATGACCTGATCATAAATTGTAATTGCAAGAGCCCTTTATTTTGCTTAGATCATGGGACTTTGGGGGAGCTGCTGTAGAGTGCAGAGATTACTAAAGATGTACTCTGAAGAGTGTGGAGGAGAGCATCCTAATTTCATAGCTTGAGTCAATATCATCAATGTTTCTTTAAAAAAAATCTGTAATATTTCAACTGAAAGATAAACAAAAAAAAAAAAAAACAGTGCTTTTGTCTTTAATAGTCTGTAGCCCAATGAAAGGCCTGCAATCTGAGGACTGATTGTAATCAGAACTCTGATTGGATCCAAAGTCAGATGCCCAATCAGCAGTGAGTGTGTCTGGAGGTGTATGTGTAATATCTCTCTGTGTGTGTGTGTGTGTGTACATGAGCTGTGCAAATTGTCTGGAAAATAAACTAGATGCTTCCTGCTGTGCTATGTCGATCAGAGGGTACCGGTTGTAATTGCAGCTCAGAGCCACAAGGTGGGGGTAGTGCTTCTGGATTTGTGGGAACTCTTAATGCTCATAAATTTTTTTGTTTTGTAGAAAAAAAATGTTTTAAATTGTCTGAATGGAAACCAGATTGTTGGGCAGCGATAATAAAATTAGCAGAGGGGATTCCATATAACATGTTTAATTAGATCCTCATCATTTAAACTTAGATCTTTTCTCCTTAAAGGCTAAAGATCTAAATAAAGTTGATTTCACTTTATTTCTCTGCCTTGTATGTTGGGTTGGCTTCAATAAAAACATTCTTTAATAAATTAGCATAAGTGCAGTAAATGATCAAAAAGGTAATTAATAAGGAAGTTGTGTCATCTGAGACCAAGTCAAGATTGTTCCTATGGGAAAATGTTATTCTAAGCAATAAAAATCCAATACATGTTCAAAGGTTTTGTGACGTGAACGTTGTATGCACGAATGTTTGTCACCTTAGGAAAACTTCAAACTGAACAGTTTGCTCTGTGCTCAGTCTGTGATAAACCGACTTATACTTATAGTTTACAATGATCCAATGACTTCCACAGATCTTTAAAAGTTTTATTTTTAGATGTTTGCATAAATTGACTTGTTGGACCAAGTTCTACGACTGTAGATAATTGAAATGAATTTGAGCCACTTCAGTTCAAAATCAACTGAAGCCGTCTTGTAAAGTTCCTTGGCATGATGATGTCCCCTCATGAAGAAATCCAACTAGGACAGGCTGAGATTGGAACTCCAGCTAAAATATTAAAACTTAGGATATGACTTGGTATTAAAGCATGTCTCTCTCATCTTTAGATCACCAAGCTACACTAATCCTCCTAACATTTGAAAATAGAGGCCAACATTATATACGGTGAACACAGAATAGAGGTTCCAAAGGTAGTACGTCACTTTATTTACAAAAATGGTAACTGTTTTATAAAAGAAAAAAGATGACTATGGCATAAATCTAGAAAATCTAGTCGGGCCAGCTTTTCTGCAGCTGGCACTGCAGTGCTTTATAAAAAACAATTAGATTTAAAGTTGCAGTAATTGTTTATTTACAGTCTTAAAAAATTGTAATTAAAATATATCCAGATGATATTGAGCACAAAGAGTCTGATAAAAGTCTGTGACTTTACATGAGCTTAGGGGAAATATTAAATAGGCGTTTTTTAACTGAAAGCTGCCTTTTAGGACATAATCGATATCTTAGTACAGTATAGCAAAAAATAACTTTAAATTAAATTGAAAGAAAATAAACTTCAGTTCTTCTCTGCCAGCAGAAGAGCTGGAGCTTCAGTGACCTTGATCTTTCATAGAGTTCATGATCCAGTCGTAGATGATAAGAGTCATGCAGAGAAACATGACAGCAAATCCTAATATCAGGAACATCAGAGCCTGGTGGAAGAAATCATTTCACAGTTAATAGTTTCAGTTTGTAAATAACCTCAATGATCCATTCATAAAGCTTTCCTTTTACTGCAACTTAAAATGTTTTTGGCATCAGATGTGTAGAATAAGAGACATAAATGTTTAATAATGTCTACCATAATTTTCTGAGCTGATTTCATTGGCTCCTTCTTAACCAGTTTGAGATAGAAAGCTGAGGGCAGGATGAAGATCAGCATTGCAGCAGCAGAGGCACCTGGAAAAGAGGAAAAATGGCTAAATTAATCCCAAAAAAGTCAATAATGCTCTGGCATAAAGACATTGATACATATAGCATGTGGAGGTACTTTCCAATGAAGCCAAAAATATCTCTGATGCTGGGGACAAAGATGATCAGAATGTTGGTTCCTGCTAGCAGGCTCACTGTGATAATAACGTGACGGATCCAGCTGAAGTCCTTTTTTGGGAACAGCAGGTGGCCGACTGAGGTACGAATCTGTTCAGAACCAGACAAAGATTAGCTCAATGGACTTCATAGTCTTCATGACTGACTGGATAATTAACAGTAGACCCTCAATACTTACAGGGAAGAGCACCACAGGAACCGTGAGTGTGACAGCGGCCAGCACAGCCAGACGAACAACCAGCAGGAGAATATCGTGCTTGTAGAACTTTGAGTAGGTGTGGAGCAGCTCAGGTCCCACGTGGACTGAATAGAAATATGACAGAGATCAATTCAGTTAAAACTGACACATTTACTTACTTCTTATGTCTAAGACAAGTTTAATTTAACTTCAACTTTGTACCATCCAATTATCAAACATTAACATGCTAACACAAAAGATAAAACATACCTAATACAATACCCTTCATCAGAACCAACAACTGCACCTTCTCCAACTATCTTCAATCACAAGGCATCCCCTCGGCTTGGTGCTTGGTCTCTACCATCCATCCTGTACATGATGCCCCTGGGTTCCACTTCCACTGCTATGCCGATGATGGGTTACTCCACACTGACCTGATGTCATTGATGCACTCAAACTTTCTCCAATTCAACTGTGACAAGCCAGACATCATGGTTGTCTGTCCCAAACTCCTCACCGAAACCGCCATCAACTTCAGTTTCACCACTGACAACCCCACTTCGTCTTGCTCCACTGACACCTGCGACCTTGGGAGTCATCTTTGACAGTAATCTCTCCATATTCTACCACATCAACCAAATCCTAAGAATCGCCTCCTGTCATCTAAAAGTTATCGTTTGACGTCGAAAATATCCAAAAAAATGACATACTATACTATGACGTTGAAAATGTCCAAAAAAATGACATACGAAACATGGAAATGTTTCGTATGTCATACTATAGTATGTCATTTTTTGGACATTTTCGACGTCATAGAATACAATGTCATTTTTTGGACATTTTCGACGTTATACTATAGTATGTCATTTTTTGGACATTTTCGACGTCATAGTATGACAATACTATAGTATACTATAGTACTATAGAAAAAATGACATACTATAGTATGTCATTTTTTCGACATTTTTGACGTCATAGTATAGTATGTCATTTTTTCGACATTTTCGACGTCATACTATAGTATGTCATTTTTTGGACATTTTCGACGTCATACTATAGTATGTCATTTTTTGGACATTTTCGACGTCATACTATAGTATGTCATTTTTTGGACATTTTCGACGTCATAGTATGACAATACTATAGTATACTATAGTACTATAGAAAAAATGACATACTATAGTATGTCATTTTTTCGACATTTTCGACGTAATACGTCGAAAATAGTATTAGTATTTTATACTAATAGTATAAAATAATAGTATTACGTCGAAAATGTCGAAAAAATGACATACTATACTATGACGTCGAAAATGTCCAAAAATGACGTATGACGTCGAAAATGTCCAGAAAAATGACATACTACACTATGACGTCGAAAATGTCCAAAAAATGACATAGTGTCCAACACGTCATAGTGTTCGACGTCATAGTATACGTCATAGTATACGTCATAGTATACTATGACGTCGAAAATGTCCAAAAAAATGACATACTATTGTATTACGTCGAAAATGTCCAAAAAATGACATACACCTGCTTCTTGTGATCATTTCCTCTTATCATCTCTCTTCTTTCAACAGTAACAAAGTGAAGGGGAATCCAAGGCACTGCTTGTTATTTAAGTCTATGTGAACAGAACGGAGTTACAGCAAGTCTTCCAGAGATCGGGGAACAACACTTTTAAAGCAACACTTCCCCGAAACCGGCTACACTAAAATGAGGTTTCAGGTCTTAGGTGATGGACAAGTGCTTACACAAACAGGGCGATGCCGGTGTTGGCCATGGCGAGGGACAGACCCAGGACGCCGCTGCCCATGATGGCATTGCCCAGGTTGAAGACGGACATGCTGACGGAGGCACTGTAACAAGGAGAAGAAGACATAGAGTTACCAAAAAAAAGTAGGAAAAAAAAAATCAGCAGTAAAAATTGAATAAACTTCTTCAAATCACATATCTAGTTTCATACTTTTTGCCTGCGTTATGTTTAGGCAGGAAGGTTTGACTCTCTGCGTCTAAATCAGGGTTTTGCCTTTCAAAAGAAAACAGGAAATTGTGTTTTAAATGAGAGAATACTTAAAAAGCTCTTGTATGTGTTGTGGTGAGGACATTTTAATACTAGTCTCACCCGTGGAGAGGACGGTTAGGGGACGGAGAGTCCTCGCTGTTGGACCTGCTGCTGTCGTCTGTTCGAGGAGCGTCTGTCATGTTGGAGCTGAAATGACAAATTGAGGTGGGAAATTCTAACATTTATTTAATTCATTGTGATAAGCATGAATTGGATATATATGTTTTTTGTAAACAGCCTTAACACAGCCATTGTCTCCAATCAAAGCATACTTTAGATCTTTAGAGTTTGTCTCAGTGTACTAAAGAAATCTTCCTGGTACAAATAGGGTCTAAACTTTGGTACTGTTCACATGTAGGTCTTGGTAAAAACAAATATCTCTGCCACATTGTTTAAAAACATATCATACACCTGGAATTGGTTTTTGAAATGAATGGGGTCACCTGAGGTTATATATTTGCAATATTATCATTATATAATTCTTCAGAACATGTCAGTGTTGATTAAAACAGGGGCACAGTTTGGACATGGTGCACATGATCAACAAAAACATGCCGTCGAGCTAAAATAGTCTTCTTACCTTTAAAGAAGTCCTTAAAATGTTTCCTGCTGATGGAAAAACAAGAAGCTGCTCACAGCTTTCCCACGAGAAACAACTTCTTTAAAAATAGGAAGTGAAAGAAGAAGAGGGTTTAAAGTCCTGTGATCTGACTGGGAAAGGATTTGAATTTAACTGTGCAATGAATAACCAACACCTCTCAGATCTCTGTTATTCACTGGCTACTGGGAAAGTTTGACATCAGCTGACATCCAGGGCCGGGGAGAAGAGGGTCAGAGGGCGGGGCTTCATGTGTCGTCACTACTGGAAACAGTCAAAACAACCAAAAAGCATCAATTAATGAGACCACCGACTAAACTGATTTAAAATATGGAACAAAAAAAATACATTCGTACAGTCGTCGTACCCTTTCTGGGTTTTTTTGTGGTCAGCTTTGGCTTCTGTCTTTACTTTCATCAGACTCTGAGTTGTTATTTATTCATAAAGGTTAGGTCTGATAATTCTCTCTCTCTCTCTCTCTTTCTCTCCCTCAGTCTGCCTTCTGCTCTCCCCTCACAGCTGCTCCCATTTTTGAAATTAGTGCCAAGCTTCCATGTTTTATCCTGCTCTCTTTCCTGGCTCCTTGTTTTTCTTCTTTTCCATTTTATAATCAAAATTTTATTTAATCATTTTACCTTCCCGATTCTTGTTTGCATTTTAGTCTAACCCATGCACCTTGGTGATAGTGTTGCTTTTCTGACAAATCAAGAATTTTATGTTGCAAGATTCCTATTTAAGCCTCAGTGTGAACTGAAAATAAAAATTTTGAATCTGGTCCCAGACGACTCGTTAATCCTCTTCCTGTTCCCTTGACTTCATATTATTGCAATAGTATTGTTGTAAGTCAATTAAATTCAAAAATACTGCATTGATTCAAAAGGGAGCTTAAATGTTGTAGAAGTTGATGTAGTTCAGTAAAACCAGTTTTAAATTTGTTAAATCATTTTTTTTATTTAGGTCATGACAAAATGCTGTCAACCTTACAAAAACAAAGAAAAACATTTCACCAAGTATATAATGTAACTATACACTGCAGATGTGCAAATGTACATATTCACATTTCTTGCACTTTCACTTGGAAAACAAAATGACATTCAGAGTCGCTGCTTCAGTTCAGCAGATGCCGTCACTGCATGGGAGGTTCTGGTCCATCCACTCATCGAAATCAACACGCTGACTAAAAGGGACAGTGGTCATGTGTTGACAGTAATGTATAGTTGTGTCAGTTGTCATGGTAACACAAAAGATAATATATAACTTTCTGGAGGTTGTCTGTATTTTTATAGCGAGTGCTTTCAGTGACTTTTCTTAAGGCGATTCAACAGCTCCTAGGTGTTCAGCCATTTAGTTCACTTATGGTTCAGGGTGGATACATTTGGACGACACAGAAGGACGTTAGAAAATACTGCAACGTTTAAAAATGTAAAGACAAAGCAAAGATCACGATGTACACGTTTAGAATCCTTGGGCTGTACTTGTTCTCAGTGATCCTCTGGCTGAGAAACGATCAGTAATCAGAACTTTCTTGTCTCTTTTGCCACTGACAGAAAACCACCAGCACTGAAAGAAAATCAGGTTTTAATTGGAACCATAGAACTTTTGTCTCTGGGATAAAGACAAAAGCATCTTGGTCTTTACCCCACTCTATTTGATTTATGAAATTTACATTGAAAAAAAAACTGTAAATAGAAAAATATATTCTGGTATAGCTATTAGGCTCATTTAGAAAACTTACCAGTAAGAATAGAGCATTTGAGAAGAAAATGTAGAATCAGAAGGCCCACATGTAATGAAGTCAGAGTCTGCATCCACACAGTTGTGTCACCATATTTAATCTGGAGTCAAATTTAAAACAGCATTAGAACATTTTTGTGAGTGATATATTGAGGTAAACTTCAGACAGTAACTATGAAAAGATGAGAATACATGACATATTTGTGTAGTTTACTGTAAGACACATTTGTTTGGTTCAAACCAGTAAGAACATTCTTGCAAGAAAAGAATAAAAAAGTTTTTTTTTCTATTATGTGGTAAAAGTCTGCTTCTAGTATGTTTTGAATTCACTGATTAACTCTCTTGCTTTAACCCTTGTTAAGCTGCACTTTAAAGATTTAGTCAAAATTATATAAAAAAAGAAAAATCTACAGAGATTAATTTCAAAATTTCCCAATTTACAAGTTTATGTATGTGCAAAAGTGGTATTGGATTTTAAAATGGCAGCTATTGATTCCTCGGTGGTTATATTAGCAGATCTGTTGGCTTTATGCACTTAAACATCTGGCTGTTATAGATCTTTTAGGCATTTGTCAAATCAGCTGGGATTTTTCAGAGAGAATGTTTGGGAGTTGCTTGTATCCTCCCCGTCTTTCAGCCTTTGCTCCTCTGTTCAAACCCGGTCAGCCCAGCAGGGTGAGCAACAGAAAATCATAATCCCAAAAAACAACTGAACAAGCATAAAACACACAACCACACCAACAAAGTGCAACTAAACTGTTAAATTACAACCAAATACTAAAAATAACTTACCTTTATAGCCCTGAAGTTAGTATTGTTAACTCCTTGGATGTCACAGATAAAGGAGTCTGTCTTGTTATGGTTTTCTTTGACTTTGACACAGGGATGTTGTTTTTCACCCTCAATGCCCCACACCAACAACTCTGCTGCTGTCATCTCCAGTTTATCTGAACTTTTCTGAAATGAAACAGAAACAAACTGTAACCTTTGAGAAACACAAGTCACTTGTTGGGTCATATTTTTAAAAAAAATACTTACGTGAATAACAACACGGGCATCATTTCTCAGCCTCTCTGTAGTGAAGCCGGTAAACTCCGGATCAGGATAGTACGTTAGTTTGACCAAACAGGCCACTGTTTGATTGGCTACTTTCATAAAAACGGTGCTGCAGCAAATCTGACTGTGTTCTGCTGTAGGCGTATCATAGGTGAGAGTCTGCAAATTATTTTAAAATTGTTTGGTCAAAGAGATTTTATGTCAAAACATTTACAATAGTCAGACAACATGTCATGTAACGTTGTATCTTTTCAGCCACAAACCGTTCATCCTCCCATCCTTCAAGTAAATTTAAAATCTCTTCTGGTGTGCCCCAAGGCTCAGTGTTAAGGCCCCTTATATTCATTATTTAACCGTTCAACATAAACAGATATGTGAATATGTATTTCTTATTCCAGAAAGAAAATACTTTTACTGTTATGCACAGGATACTCAATTCTATAGTCCCAACACATTTTCACCCATTCACCTCTGACCATTTGTAACTAAGTTTTAATCATGCTTCACCTCCACTTTAGTAGTAGCAGCATTCACCTAATTTGCGAATGCTGTTTATTTTCCCTTCTGTGTTTTATTACAGCAGTTGTTTTATATCATTTGTAATTTGATCTTGGATTCAAAATGGTGCCTTTAAAAATATATTCACCACAGACAGTTTGCAGAACTACCTCCAGACTGCTGCTGTTCCTGGGAAGCAACACTTGATGCTGGGCGTGGCTCTGCATCAGCCCATCCACAAACTCCAGGTGTGTCCCAATGAGTTTGACCTTCCTCTTCCCACTGCAGGGCATGTAGTGGCAGTCAGATTAGAGGACGTTTGATATACAGAGAAGGTTTTCTTTACTCATCGTTCTACTAACACTTCCTCATAAAATGTTAAGTCTCACTGTATTCAGGTGCTCACAGGAAATGCTTTGTGCTTACAAACAGCCAACTGAATAAACATAGACGTGCTTCAGAGTGTTCAAAGGCAAATTAAACATGAACAGAGCATTAAGAATCACAAACCATATTCTACTGCTCTGTGGCAAAAATCAAACAAAAAACATACTGTAGCACTGGAGGATTAAAAATCCGTTCCAAACATTGTAAGTACAAACGACTCCAGAGTGAGATTCATTGTTGGGAACATAGACAGATAAGTCACTAAAAATACCTAATTCACTTATATTTATATATTTATAGGAGTCTTTTATGGGCAAGTTGTAGCTTTAGAACAACAGATAATTACTGTACTAGCTCTGTAAAACAACAACAACAAAAAAACCCCAGTAACTTTAATGTTTGAAAATTGGAATGATCATCCTTTTCTAGTTGCTTAGTGGTAAAAATGAGCATAGCAAGGAATATAACTGAATCAAAAAACCTTCATGTCTCTTGAAAGTGCTTTCCAAATATCTTCTGTTCTAAGGAAATGTAATTGTTTAAGTTTCTGTAGCTACATGTACGAGTCTTGTAGTGAGAAATTTCTTTGAGGAAGTGACTCCTTCACACCCTCTACTTGTGACTGACGCAATTTGCAAAGTTGTTGAAAAACTAATCAAGTTAAGCACGTCAATTAGCAAGGTGCTGCCAAAAATTAACTACAAGCTGTGAAATGACTTACTATATCAATTATAATCCTATGTTCAATCTCTGACCACTAATAGTTATATCGTTCTAGTATCTGCTTGGACCCAATTTGCCTTCAAATTGATGCAGGGATGTCTGCCTTGAGTCTTTGTGGCATAAACTCAACAAGGTGTTGGAAACCTCTCAGAGACTCTGGTTCATATCCACATGACAGCACAACTCAGTTACTGTAGAATTGTCAACAACACATCCAAGATAATCAATCATTCCACATCCCAAAAGTGCTTTTGATAAAAAAAAATCTGAAGTCTGGGGACGTACAGTGAACTCATGGTCTTGTTTTTTTAAACCAGTTGGAGATGATCTGAGCTTTGTGATGTGGTGCATCGTCCTGCCAGACGTACATACAGATGTTGGATACTCTGTGGTCATAAATGGACTGACTCTGTAGCATTTTCTAGTAACAGTAACTACTCAAAGCACTTTACACTAGAGTACCCTTAATTAGACAATTAATTAATTAGACAATTAAGGGTTTCCATCTGTAGCTGATGGAAACTTTTGCAGGAATGCTCAAATACCTCCTCCAGCTGCTCCGAGGTACTATGTCAGTGCAGACTGGGGACGACTGATAGGAGATTGTAGTGTTTCCGTGGCAACTACCATCAGGCAGAAGAACACACATTTTGACCACTCTTCTAGTTTCAGTGGTGGGGATGTGAAAGGTCAAACTGACACCAGTGTTGTTCCACACAGGAGATCTGTTCAGAAAAATCAGGAAAACACACAGAAAGCAAGATAGTAAGAGTTAAACTGAAACAAGAAGATATAAGAAAACTGAAAGGCTGACAGAGAAACTTCCTATTTGTTCACATTTTTAAAGAAATTTACGACAGCAGCTGTAGCCTTCAATTTGCTTATATTTTTCTATTCAGAATCTGTAGGAAAGCCTCCCTCTGTAAGAAAATAGGTTTTCTCGTTCCACCTTTTCAGGTCATCCTTTCTGCCCATAATTTATGCATATTTTTTTTACACCTTGCAATTATGTAGCGAGGGTTGAAATCGACCCATTGACGTGAAACGTCTGATCCACCTTGTGAGGTAGTTATAAGAACGATGAGCTGTAAGCTCTGGAAGCAGAACTGGAAGCTCCACATTCCAGTCAGATGTAAAAAAACATCCCATTTACTTGACATGTAGTAAATGTTAGAAGTGCCTACTGCGTAGGATTTTAAACATAGATTGTCTTTTTGGTGGTTGTCAAGGAACAGCATCATAAGGAAATGGGTGCAGTTATTGTGGTGAATGTGAATGAGCCGACTGGAGAGTTTCTCAAACAAAAGCTAAAGCAAGTTGTATTTTTAGTTTGCCACCTCAGCTGTTTTAGTCATTTCTTTCCATTTACATAAATATCTTTCTGTCCATTTGTTAATTGTCAATATATTCCTTTTTTATGTTAGACATTTGAATTTTGACTGAACTTGAGAAACAGAATGTGCCGACAGAAAACTTTGCACATTTCATTTATATAAATGGTAAATGATCAAACTGACTATAAATGGTGTCAAACAGATGATGTTGTAGATTTAGGAGGGTTTAAGAAAAAGAAGGTTGGAACACCAAGCATAGTAAATTTTGGGGGATTCTATCGTTTTGATTGATCTAAATCAATAAAAATTAGAGTTGCTGTCAAAGTTTTCAGCAAAATGTTTTTATTTGTGCATAGAAGGTTGGCAGCAAATTAAAAGTTGCTGCCAATGAAGTGGATCAGAGTGCATCTGTGGTGTATAAGTGTTAATGTGGTGGCCAGACGGTTTCTATAGGGTCACATGCATGACGCTTGCTGATTGAAAACCTTCAAAATGTTCATGCTTGCTGAGTGTCAAAACTTCCTGTTCACTCTTATATGAAGCCTCTCCTCTGTTTAGTGTTGGCTTTTCATTCTTGACACTTAAGCTTCTGTTTCACAGCTTTCAGGCCACTTGCTTCTCAAGTTTCTCTTGTCCTTGAGAAGCAGATGAGTTGTTTTATGATGTTTGGTTTGAAACTCTTTGGGCTCTTGTGCTTGTAGAAAAAGTGCCCTATGTATGTGCAGTATCTGTTTGCAAATGTTTTCAGTATAACAATGTAGGAGGGTCTGAAAAACGTTTATCTAAGCAGTCAATACTAGGCAAAACTTAAATATTTCTGAACTACTGTTTGGTTATGGGTCTGTGACTTGTATACCCCTCATCTCACCAGTTCACTGCTGGATCAGGAGCGCCAACTATGGTAAGGTTAAGGTCACTAGACTGGCTGTGCAAACAAATGTTCTTCTGGCAAATTATTTCCTCCATCAGTTTACATAAGATACATTCCGACTGGCCGTAGTTTTTCGTTGAGTGACTCACTCCTGAGGACTACAGTCCATGTGCGTCGAGATTCTCACTCCGATCACGTCGCTCAGGTGCTGACCCGACAGCAAAGCGTGGTTTTTCCCATACAGAGACACAACACTAGGTGTAACGGAGATGACATCTGGTAACTGACAGGGAAACAAAAGATATTTAGCATTCATCCATTATGCTTATTTGATAACATTACTGAATTAGATTGAGAAACCTGGTTTAGGATGAGTGTTAAGAAAAATGTACATTAATACTGATTCAGACTCACAGAAATTTTCCTCCCAGCTTCCATCTCCAGGCAAACATCCTTCTGGGTTTGCACAGAAGATTTTGAAATAAATAAACAATGTTGTTCTGGTCAGGTTACTACTGATTTGCATAAGACTTAATATGATGGTCATGACAGTAAGCAATAACATTAAGAAGTCCATATTTGAGAAATGCAGGTTGGTTTTTACATTGTGAGTAAGTTCACTGGCCCAGGAACAGCTGTTCTCCATCCATTGGCACCCAGAGCTGATGCACTGTCGGCACCTGAAGAGAAAAACAAATGAAACTGGCTTCCAGCTCAGCTTTTGGAAAACATTAACACCACAAACTTGTTGAAACAGATTATGTTAAATGCAAGAGCAGAGACATTCTCCCTGAGGAAACGCTGGATGAGCTACAGGTGCATCATTCAAAACATGAACATCCCACCCACATCCTAACGGCCTCCAACCAAACACAGACATTCGACCAAACATTCTCTTTCTCAGGCCGAATTTAAAGTCGCCAACAAACCCAACATCCACTGTCCACTGCTGGAGGACAGTGGAAAACTCAGGGAAAACCTGCTGATGCAAGGAGAAGACAAGCAAACGTCTCGTTTGAGATGAGACTTGCACCAACAGCCTTCTTGTCATTATTTAAAAGCAACAACAACAAAACAACCCAAACCCACAAGTTTAGTTTTTTGAGTATATAAATGAACTTACAGAGGAGAACTTGGTTGTCCATGAATACTTGAACAGTTGATTAGTTTTCTTTGCTCTGTCAGCTCAGTTTTCCCAATGCCGATCTTTATGGTGACATCCAGAACTGTGAATTACGACAGTTTTACAAAACTTCCTTTAAGAAAGCAATAATTCACTTTTTTTTATTTTTTAGCAAAGAATATATAAACTTGGGTAACGTAATTGAAATACTGTGTTGAAAATGGCAACCGTTTTGAATCTGTTTTCTTGAGACAAAGGAACCTTTAAAGTTGCAGAGAACACATTAAGATATGATCATTTTAACAGATTTTACTGAAACAGGAAAAAACATAAATCTGAAACTTTCAAATTGTTAAAATGTCCTGTCACAGAACTGAAAAACAGAGGATGACTTTTCAAACTTCAAACCTGTTTTCTGCCATATTACATTTAAAAAGACAGAAACAGTAAATGTTATTTTACATTGTTTCTGTCTTTAGTTTTTACTTTACTAGAAAGAACTGACCTTTATATATTCTAAATGATCAGGTTATTACATTACTTTGATCATTTAACAAAAGCTGATTACCATCAGTAAGCAGAGTGTCGATAAGGATGCATGTGCATTGAGGAAACTGTGCTGAAAGCCCCTGTTTCCTACAAATCTGACTAGAATTTGAGGAGAATTCACAGGTGAAGTTAGACTGAACCTTCTGCTGCACAGTCAGGTGGGTCTGGATCAATACTTTGACCTGAGAAAGACAGGAATACAGAAGAATAACATCATCTAAAAGAAAACTGAAATGTAACTGAATTCAGTCAGAGTGTTAGAAACAAACCATTCCACTGGAAACCTTCACAACTCGGTGGGAAATCACTTCCTGTTGAGCCTCATCAGGGATGGACAACCACTCTGAATCTGTGCAGTGGTCCTCAAATGTACAGCTGGAAAAGTTCAAATGAAGTGTTAGAAAGTTCAGAAGTGTGTGAAGGATTCAGCGGCACGAGAAGCTCCTGACCTGTCTTCAGAGACACACCACACACAGAGGGGATCCTGTGCCGACAGACAAGCCCTCACATTTCTGTGAGTGCTACACCTCGACACTGGAACACGCTCAATCTGGAACAAAAACACACTTAACATCCGAAAACACAGTACGGGCGCGTTTCATGAAAAATAAATGAAAAAAAAATTAATAAATAAAACACTAACCTTGTTTTTGAGCTGCAAATACACATGGTTCTGATCCACTTGATCCAGATGGATTTTGGGAAACACTTTGCGTTTTTCACTCTCTCTGTAGAGAATCTCTGGACAGGTGGGCTTAAAGTTCCTGTCTACAGCAAGCTGACCACAATATAGATCATAGTTACAGTATTTATGGGAAAAATATGCACTGAACTTGTCAAAGTTATATTTCAGCAAAAATAGTTTCCATAGACAATGTTGTACCACATGGATCAATACTTAATAACACCCTTTTCTCCGTTTATATTAATGTAGCAAATTCTACCTGGAGAGACTCACACAGGACTAGTTCCAATTATTTAAGGAATTAAGGTTTAGGCGCTCTGACTCCGGCAGGATACGTGGATGCTGTGAATTTAGATAAGCTTGTGATCAGGATTTGAGATTTGAGTTTGGCTGGTGAGCAGATGGAGCCATGGATGTAGTTCCATATAAATGGAGGCTTGTTAGATGATTGGCTATGACGACGTGTCGTCCATTGCTGATTGGCTGTGGTAGATGTGCGTGATGCTGCGATTGGATGATGCAGGTGAGGCTGAAGAGTCTTTCAGTTTGAATTTCATTTCTGTTGTTGATTCATATTATTCACCTTTATGCCAATGAGACGATTCTCTACTCTGTTGGCCCATCTCTCAAGTTGAGTTTAGCAACAACTTCTGCTTGGTTTGTCCAAACTCCAAAGCCTTTTTAGTCAGGCTGTTGTGTGTAGAGTTAGATTTTTTTTTTTTAGTAGGTGGGGAAAGAGAATCACAACATACTCATTTTAAAGGCAGAAACTCATTTCCACTGAAACAAATCCTCCCGTCTCCAACAGTACGGCAGCATTCAGTATTTTTCTACACACCTTCATAAGCAATCCGTCTGCTGTTCCAATGAAGAACACCATCCAGGCCTTCTGCTTCGTCGCCAACACAGAGGTCATGTCATCGTGTTTCAGAAGAACAACCTTTGGTTTTAGAGTCTTTGACTGAGAAACAGAAACAGTGATTAACTCTAAAGTCTATGAAATCTTCCTACAGAGAAGAGTTGAAAACATTTGGTCTAAAAAAACTGATTTATTGAAGGGTGAATAGCCCATGATCCTGCAGAGTATCAATGATCATACGGTCATGTGTTAGATGATGAAGCGTTTTTAATGGTTCAGGTTGAGGCCACAGGAGTATTTGAGTGAACATACTTTTTTATAAAGACAACAGAAACCATTGTAAAAAAAAACAGTTCAATTATGAAAAACTTTGTTGCCGTAATGAATACTGTCCACAGAAAACTCAAATGCAGTTAGAAAAAAAAAAAGCACTGTTATTGCTCAGAATCGATGTGTAGGGATAAGAAAAGCTAAAATGCCACCAGGAGCTTCTCTGGTGAACAAAGAGAAAAATGTCCTCACTTTATTGATGTCCATTTCATGGAGTAATATAGTAAAATGAACTGCATTCATCTCATGCCTTTTAGACAACATGATCAACAGTGAAACAAAAATTATTATAATGTAATTTTATAGCAGATAAGAGCTTTACCATGTGTCTCTGGCAATGAAATGTCACAAAGGACTCAATTATCTTCGAGCTCAACTGGTGTTTATTCCTATACATTAAATAATAAATGTGAAGTTTCATTACAAGTTACTAACAAAGGAAATGTGTCTTTGCTAATCTGGTAAAAATATTAGAATATTATTAAACATAATTGGACAAAAAGAAACTTTGTGACTAATAAATGCCAACCTTTGAGACATCAGAACCACAGCAAGAAACCTTTGATCTCATGCCTTCTAAGCTAATCAAATGGAAATTTTAATGCAGAATGCTTTTAGATTGGACATCTAACATTCTTGTTACATTTGACCAATTCAATAATTTATTTGTCACAAAGGGAAATTTAATAGAACGTCCAAGATAACATATTCAACTGAACATAAAATGACTAAACTTATTTCCTTTATATTTATATTCACAGTAACTTACCCAGGAATTTGTACTTTTTGATGTGTAAAAAAAGTCTGGATCTCTATTCTTCTCCCTGCTGAGATCAGGACTGACGTCAAACAGCAGCAGCTCAGTGTTGCTTTCTCCTCCGTCCACACTGAACACTCCACTCCACAGGACCTGCTGTCCACCTGGGACAACCGAGGAGGCCAGCAGTCTGCTGCCTCCAGAGGAACTGAGAGTCGCTCCATGAAGAGACTCCAGAGTCTGAGCTTTACTGGTTTCAGCCTGAAGCCAGATCAGACGGACTTTGTTGGTTTTACCTCCTGATGCCACGTTGGAGAACAGATACACTGTTGAGTTGATCTGGAATCCGTCCACAAACTCTACATCAGCTTCTGTTTGGATCCCAGGTTTAACACCTGATCGACCAGACCAGGAAAATATTTCCCCAGGCTGTTTATGATCAGTGTTTTGAAGGTTGATTGTCTTTAAATCAGCACTACACTCTGTCTTGTCTCTCGGGTTCTTTATCGCTGTCAGAATGTAAGTCTCAGTCTGACCTGAATCCTCCTTCACATCCACCAGAAAGCTGACAGACCCACTGCTGCTCCTCTGAGGTCCCACCTGGATGGATTCACTGTAAACCAGCTTAGAGATGTTCTTCAGGTCCAGAATCTCACAATAGCCACAGTAATTGTTGGTCACACCGCAGCTGACTACTGTATCATTTCTAGCAAATGGAATTAAAATATTGACACTAAACCTTGCATTTAACAAATCTGTTTCTGAGATTCGATGAAACTCCACATCACCCATCCCATTGTCGTCCTTTAAGATCCCTCTCTGGGTCAGGCTGTGCAGCAGAGTCAGGTCATGGCTCAGCTGGTACAGCTTCTCCTCTGCAGCGATGTAAACAGAGTTGGTGGCCACTGAGACCTGCTGAATGTTTCCCTCAAAACTGAAACTTCCATCTTCCTTGTGACTCCAAGCAGGTTCCACCCAGACAGCACAAAGCAGACCAAGCAGCAGGATCATGTTGCACCAAAGGATGCAGCTCTGACTGAGAAACCGACACACTGCAGCACACTGATCTGTGGGTCTCCACAGACATGAGAGCTAAAGCTCGAGGTGCTAAATGTGGGAGGAACTGAGCCCACAAAGCGGAACAACAAATTAAAATACATGGTTGTTCTTGTATAGCCGGTAAAGATTGGAGTATAAATACAGATTTACTGTATATCACAATGGGTTGTTTTTATATTTGTGACACATGGCAACTCAATGTGCATTTCTTTTAGCCCAAGGCAGAAATAGAGAATATATCCTTGATGTGTTGTATTTATATTTGCGTTAATTTTGTCTGTCTTAATTTGGGTTCACAACTGTGACAATGTGCGATGTATCTCAGCTTTTGTCAAGAAATGGCAGATATTAAATTACTTTTGATTAAATGCTAATTATATTAGCACACATAGAGCATCACTTTCCAGCTATGGCAACAGTGCCATCTAGTGTTAAACCTCGGAAGCTAATTTTGTTGGCTTAAATAAAAACGTTAAAACGTACAATTTATCTCAACTGGGTTCGGTTCTCTATTGTTTTCTTGTAACAACATGTCTATACACAATGTCTAGTGCAATAAAGAAACCTCTTTTAAATGTTTTTAAATTGTCTTACACGGGATATTAATTAATTATCCTGAGAAAAACAGTAGGGTCTGCTTTCATTTTTTGTATGTAACGTAACCGAACTTCTAAGCTAGGCTACTAGGCTATGTTGTCTCACCAAACTTAAAAAGAAGAAGAAAAAGAGAAAAAACCTTTGGAATAGTAACAATACATACAGTACCAGGTTACCAAATTCAGCAAACCCGTATTAGTTGCGGGTTTATATATTACTCCATTGGCTCCATGCTGGGTTGCCATTGTTCTTCATTGTAAAACACTGCATTGTGCTATGACACTGAACACTGAAGAATTCTGGGTATTTTCTTGATGTTTAGGAGTGCACCTGACTTCGTACGGCTGAAGCTGTTGCGGTTTAACAAGTGTAACAAGTATATTATTACGACCACTGTATGTGCTCAAATTCAAAGTATTCTCCCATAAAGAAAAAAACATTCTAGGTTTTCCTCCGTGGCCCCCGATCAGGAGTCGGGGGACGGTGGATGGAAACGAAAGCCTTGGCGGCCTTCCCGAAGCAGTAGTGTCGCTGCCCGTCAAACAAGATCTAATACAGACCCGCATAAAGTTTTGTTTTTATTGGTAAAAATGAATAAAAATAGAAGGCAAAGGTCGAAGGAAACTAAATTGTCCGTGAAGTTTCAAGTCCCGTGGTCTCGTTTGAGTTTTTGGGAGATTCACGTACTTCGTTAAGCAGGATGTTCTCGCTGAGGTCAGAGTTCACAGCTACACTCTCCCACGAATAACACTGTACCTGAGAGGAAGCTGTGTTTGAAACTACAAATTTTCAGTCTGTGTTGTGAGGCCTTTTTGTTAACAGCTGTAGGCTACCATGATAATGAAACAGAAAAAAAGTAAAAAGCAAAATATAATTTAAAAAGGTATGATAAAAAGTGGGAAACGCCATCTTTGTGATCTAGAACAGCAAAATGTACAGAGTTCAGATACATTCTCTTGGAATGGTACGGTCCATTGCTCAGAAAGCCAGAGCCGAGCATCAAGTGAGTCTTTGTGGTTTGCTTTGTTCGTCACACTGTTTTTGTTGGTTGTGTGTTTGTTGCAGTCCGACTCTGAAAGCTTCCCCCTCCACCAGCAGAAGAGCTGGAGCTTCAGTGACCTTGATCTTTCATAGAGTTCACGATCCAGTCGTAGATGATAAGAGTCATGCAGACAAACATGACAGCAAATCCTAATATCAGGAACATCAGAGCCTGGTGGAAGAAATCATTTCACAGTTAATTTGAAGTTGTTAGTTACACAATATTTTACATTGAGTTTACTAAAAAAAAACAAAATGTGATTGAAATTGTGAAATGTTTAGTAATGTCTTACCCCAATCTTCTGCATGGATTTCATTGGCTCCTTCTTAACCAGTCTGAGATAGAAAGCTGAGGGCAGGATGAAGATCAGCATTGCAGCAGCAGAGGCACCTAGAATGTGGAAAAATTGAGCCGTTAATCATAAAAGGTCAATAATACATTGTTAGGAAGTTGATGATTCATATTAACATGTGCAGTTATTTACCAATGAAGCCAAAAATATCTCTGATGCTGGGGACAAAGGTGACCAGAATGGTGGTTCCTGCTAGCAGGCTCAGGGTGATAATAACGTGACGGATCCAGCTGAAGTCCTTTTTTGGGAACAGCAGGTGGCCGACTGAGGTACGAATCTGTTCAGAACCAGACAAAGATTAGCTCAATGGACTTCATAGTCTTCATGACTGACTGGATAATTAACAGTAGACCCTCAATACTTACAGGGAAGAGCACCACAGGAACCGTGAGTGTGACAGCGGCCAGCACAGCCAGACGAACAACCAGCAGGAGAATATCGTGCTTGTAGAACTTTGAGTAGGTGTGGAGCAGCTCAGGTCCCACGTGGACTGAATAGAAATATGACAGAGATCAATTCAATAACTTGTTTATTATGACTAAGAACAGTTTGATTTAATGCTAACTCAGCTGCAATTATGTATAATTAATAAACATTGACATGCTAACACATAAGACAAGGATGTGTAGTATACCTAACACAATACCCTCAATGTTTTCTACATAGAACATTTTATTTCTGTTTCATCCAGAGAAGGAAACAGTCATAGTGAACACAACTCTGCAACTTTACTACTGTTGACCACCAGTTATATATATATAAAATCACCACCAACTCGATTTTTCTGTATACAATAAATACCATAAACCTGAATGTGTCTGTCGTGAAGTCAACCTACTGGACCTGAGACGAACAAAGGAAGGGTTACATATCTATCTGTTCATCACACTCCTTGCAGGATCCTCTTGTTAAATCCTGTTATTTTCCTTCTGTTTGTGGTTCTTGTCATTTTTTTTGTTCAGCTCGTAAATCTTCAAAATCTACTCAACGTCTCAACCTGCTGCATTTGGGTCCAACACCAACATGCATCTTGACAATATCTCAGTATCTCAATACTGCTAACACTCTACCACAATGTAGTTTTTAAATTTTGCCCAACTTACTGTTGAAGGTGAGGTATCCGAAGAGGGCAGCCAGCAGGTACATGATGAACATGGCCAGGAAGGACACGTTGGCCACATTCTGCATCTTTCGGCGTGACCGGCTGTTCAGGAAGGAGAGTTTTATTTAGACACCAGACCAAACTTTAAAGAAATATAACAATGGTGTAGTTTAAACATTATAGGACTTTGAGTTAAATTCATGCAGCAGCACTTACTCTTTGAGCTCATCATACATGGGTAGGATAGTAGGGTGGCACACGAAGGCAAAAGTGATGATGGGTATAGCATAGACAGTCTGGAGAGATGGAAAATTACAAGGATTAGAAGTTATTCTTTGAGTATTATTGAAAATATTCAAATCTGTTTAATCTGTGAGAGACTGATTTACCTGTGAGTTGTAGACAAAGTATTTAGGCTTGCAAGTGTCATCATCTGTCGTGGCGTTGTCGCTGTTGAACATATGCATGGTTTCATTTCCAGAGTCAGGAATAGGCAGAGGGCATGGAATCTGGAACTTCTTTATGATCACCTGCAGGAACATGTAGAAAAAATATATTTTTGGATGGTGCTATATTATTACATTGTCTAAATAAACTAAACATTACAATGGGTTGTATCTAACTGTCAAAGGAGGAAGAAGGAAACAAGGTGGGATTGTACTCACCACAATCAGAAAAAACACCATGCAGAGTAGAGACAGACCACTGGTGTAACCAAGGTAACCTAAGGGAGACAGAAAAAATGTCACTGCAGTTTCAAAGCTGTCACTTCTGCTTTTATTATTACTTAGGAACAACATTTTATGACACACATGCACACACACATTCCTTACCCAAGTTCCTGAGCAGTGAGAGAGGCAGGATAACAATAATTGAGACCAGAATCACAAGGTAATCTCCATTGATGTACCATTCACTGAAACACACAGAAAAAACATCTTTAAATTGATAGAAAAATATTTGTTACACAATCTGTTGAGAAAATGTAATTAATTAGTTTGAATACTCAAAATGAGAATTTTTGCACTTGTCTTGAATTTTCAGCTTCAGAGGAGGTCAGGTCACTCTCTAGATTCAGACCTGCCCACCAATTTTTCACAAAAGGTCATAAAACTCAACAGTGTGCTCAACCTAACCTCATGATAGAAAAGGAAATGTTGCAAAAGGGGTTTGAATGAGGAAATCAATGAAGAAGAAAAGAAGCAGAAGGTAGAGAGGGAGAAGAGATTGGCAGAAAAGTTAGCCAATGAATTCAATTCTTCTCTAACCAGACAATCTTTAATACATGGCTGACTTAAACCAACACAGTGATGCAATATCATAGGAAAAAAAATGTTAAGCAAGCATAAAACAGAAATGCAATTAACAATAGCCTTATTTTAAACAACCAATTCAACCCAGACAATGAAATTATCTCACTTTGAGTCAATTGTTAGTTGGTCAAAGCAATGTCCAGAAGTCCCAAAATTTATGGAAAAGGAAAAAAAAAAGCTCATGTTCTTCAGGCAGGTGTTAGGTTCAATGGCATCCCAGCAGAGTACTCAGCAGAACCTATTGGTAACGTTTATTGAAAAACCAAAAGATACCTTCTCGTCAACGAATACCTGGTTTCACCAGGGTTCTGGAAATAAATGTCAAAAAGATTTTGTACATCCAGGTGAACTTTAACAGCGCACTAACACCATTTTTCTTGAAGTTCTCCTGTTACATTAGTCATTTGACATTCTCTCCAAGCTAGTTTTTTTATTTTCTTTTCTTATGAGACTGTTGCTTTTTCGTTATTATTACATTGGATATTATTTCAAATTTTTGTGTATTTTTTTGTTCAGGTATTTCTAAGCTACAGAAGATTAATTATTAGGGTCTACCAATATGAAAACTATATATCTGATATATTGCTGTTATTTCAGAATTTACCAATATTATAATTGAAGCAAACGACCAATGTAGCCCCGTAGTCATTTTAACTGTCACATGACCAAGCAGATACCACTTGCTTGGTCATGTAAGTGTTTACCACATATAAATATCTAGGCTGCTGAGATGACACATCACAGTAAAACTCCTGGATGACGCCATCTTTTATCGTCAATGTTTCAGTTAATCCATTTTCTTTATAAAGCTGTGTCGGCTCATAGAGTCAGGAAACCTGGGAGATAAACGTTACAGTCGAATGCTTACGTAGTACTGCGTTCCCAATACTCTGGCTGAGTCCAGTTCATTCAACGTCTTAGACAATTGGATGACATTGGACTCGTCTTGCTCATTATCATTGATGGAGGAGTTTGAATGTTCTTCTCTCTCCTCTTTGCTCCTGCTCTGCATCCAACAACACTTCATTTTCAACTATTGTGCTTAGGTTGGGTTCAAATTTGGTCATAAATAATTAATTTCCTGCCAGAAATAAAGGAATTAAAGTTTTTAAGAAGATAAAATCTGAATATAATTAACAGCAATTCCAACATGCTGCCACGTTGAGCAGCACAATTATAGAATGTCACATAATTTGATTTTGTACTAGAAATTTCAGATCTAAAATAACAAAACCTATAAAAGTATTAAGTGGCAAATGGTGAAATGAACAGCAGCCATGCAATTAATAAGAACCAATTCTGCTATTTCTTTATTAAGTTTTTATAAAGACCAAATATTTAACTACTTACCCATCACTTGCTCCAGTAAAGGACTGAATAACAACGGGGAGTTCGTATTTAATAATGTAGAGGTAGCTTGACATGCCTGCATATAAGATAAAAAAGAAGAAAGAAAACAAAAGAAAATAAAAAATAAACACAGAAGTTAGCAACATCCCCAGCATAAATTTACACATTTAGAAAAAAAAAGTCATTTCTGATATTTTGAGAGATACAAGAAAGTCGCAGGACACTCAGAAATAATAATAATAATAATAATAATAATAATAATATATAAACTATCTAATTCTGTCTGTACTCCCAATTTGGACATAGAAAAGAAATGTTTCAGTTTAAAAAACATGGTAGATGAATATAAGCATCATAACATTGCATTAGAGCTCATAACACCAGTTTTAAAGTCCCTACACTGGCTCCCTGTAGCTCAAAGAATAGACTTTAAAATACTGTTGTTAGTTTATAAATCACTGAACGGCTTCACACCACAATACATTAAAGATCTGCTGTTGTACCAGACCTCTCAGGTCTTCTGGTTCTGGTTCTGCTCTGCATCCCCAGAACCAGAACCAAACGAGGAGAAGCATCTTTCAGCATCTATGCACCACAAATTTGGAACAAACTTCCAGAAAACTGTAAAACAGCTGAAACACTGACTTCCTTTAAATCTAGACTAAAAACCCACCTGTTTAGGATTGTGTTTGAAACGTAATCAATTACACATTTAATGATGGAACCTGACTTAATGTTGTGTTTTGATTGTTGATTCAATGTTGAAATTGCACAAAAATCCGTGAGGGACGGCGGAGTCCCTGAGCGAAATTCTGTGAAAGAGGTATACGGAGCCTGGTGCCAGAAGCCCATTAAAATGCTGTTTACATCGTTTTACACTGTGTGATTGTGAGTGGGAATAAAAATAGCAACAGGTATTTTGTTCCGTATAACACAGTAGGAGTGTAACAGGTAAACCTTCTATGGATGCAAACTCGACTAAAAACCCACCTGTTTAGGATTGTATTTGAAACGTAATTAATTACAAATTTATTGATTCTATGTTGCATTGTGCTTCTGTGTTTGATATGATGTAAAGCACGTTGAAATGCCTTGCTGCTGAAATGTGCTATACAAATAAAATTTGATTGACTGATTGATTGATTGATTAGTTACAATGCATAGCTGTTATACTGAAAGGTCAGTCCTTCACCTCCAATGTTCATCGTGGTGATGGAGCAGGAAGCAGCCAGTTTTCCTGGGATCCCAAAGGCCTTGTGACCCAGTGACTCGTAAACAACATCACCTGGAAAAAGAGGGAAAAAATGCCAAGAGTTTTAGATCTTGACATTTAAATGTGATCAAATATAAAACATTGCTAGAAAGTCAGAGCTGGTGCTCACCGGCTTCTTTTGCTGTCTTTAGCAACAAGTGGACAGAATACAAGGAGAAAATGGCAACGGAAACCAGGAGAATCCTGTAAACACAAAAGAGAGAAAAGGTCTTCAGTTGTAAATGACTTGTGTTTATCGGCAATAAATAAATAAAAACTACATGTTTGATGGGTCTTTGGTGCTCAATGATACAAACTGTGCAATAGGCACAGTAATGACTAATAGGAATTCTGATATTTTTTTTACAAATTCAGGCTTCTGCTGACAGAAACCTTTTTAGTCACTAACAAAACATTTTCTCAAAAACGAAATACATTGAACAGCCACCAGGAGGCGTATTTGCAAAAAAAACGCCAATAACTTTCTTTTAGCGAAAAATGAACTTATGCTGGAGGTGCATGTGTTCTTGGACCAAACACACACACACACACACACACACGCACACACACACACGCACACACACACACACACACACACACACCCACCCCCACACACACACACACACACTTTATTATTGATATTTTTCCCTGATGGTCTTTTACAGAATCTTAGACCAACAGGTTCAGGTTGCCGGTAACATCACATTACTTCAGATGTGAGGTTTTTCTTCTTTGTTTGCAAGTCAATATGAACAGAATAGTTGAAAATCTCTCGCTGAGCTTAGGAATATCATAGCCTGAGACCTGAAAACAACATTTGTCTGAATGCCGCTCAGCCAAATTAGGATGAAAAGACGAGTGCTTACACAAACAGGGTGATGCCGGTGTTGGCCACAGCGAAGGACAGACCCAGGATGCCGCTGCCCATGATGACATTACACAGGTTGAAGACAGACATGCCAAAGGAGGCCCTGCTCTGGTGCTGAAGAGGAGAAAATAGAATTTAAAAAAGATAGCAGAAAAAAGCTACATTGTGGAATAAATAAACCTGAACTTACATATTCAGTTTCAAACTTCTTCGTGCTTGGGTTATGATCAGAGAGGAAGTTTAAACTCTCTGCATCTGCATCTTCGTATTGCCTTTAATAGAAGAAAGATGTGCCAAATGAGCTGACATGTCAAACTTTTTTTTTTTTGGTTTGTTTGTGACGACATGTTAAAGACGAGTCTCACCCATTGAGAGGAATCTTCTTGGGAAAGTCAGAGTACGCAAAGTCGTTGCTGTTGGAGCTGCAGTTGTCGTCGTCTTGAGGAGCGTTCAGATATTTCATCTCAGTTCCAGAACCGACCTGCTTGTTCCTGATAAGACGTGCTGATAATAATAAATTGTTAATGATAGTTAGTGTTTTAGAAGAAATTTGCTTATAGTCATTACCGTGACGGCCAGGGAGAAATACTGACCCTGTGTTCCAGTGTCCTGGTTTTTATTACTCTGGTCTACGGTGGGTTTACAGGTAGAAGCACTGCTGGAGTTCTGATGAGAGAGGAAAGAACATCTGTGAAGTCATGCTAGAGGACGTGTTAAAATAAGCCTCACACCTCCAGGGGGCCATTGTTCTTGACCTCAGGCTGAGAGAAGACGTTGCAGTTGGAGCTGCAGCTGTCGTCGTCTTGAGGAGCGTTCAGGCCTTTCATCTCAGTTCTAGAACCAGCCTGATTGTTCCTGATCGGTGGCGCTGACAATGATAAATTATTATTGATTAGTTTTGTGTTTTCAATGCTGAAACAGACATGTGATGTCCCATTGGCAAGACTAACCAGGGATGTCACTGTCCGTGTTTTTATTGCCCAGGTTGACGTGATTTCTCCCACTAGATGGATCAACCTGGTACTGCAAGAGAAACTACAGGATAGTCAGGAATTCCAGAAGGAAAAGTGTTAACAGGTGAAATCTAAACCTCTTACGTGTTCAGTTTCTTTCTCTTTGCTTGGGTTTTGGTTTCGGAGGGAGTTTTGACTTCCTGCATCTAAATTATAGCCTTGGCTTTAATAGAAGAGAGAATTTTATGTTAAATTGCATTGGCAGGATGTTCAGTTTGTCAGCCCAGGTTAAGCCTCACCCATCCAGAGGAGACTCTATCTTGAAATCAAGAGGCGTTTCTTTGCTGTCATCAGAGTTGAAGCTGTAGTTGCTGTGTCCAATTCCATCTTAAGAAGTGTGAGAATGTTTCATGTCAGTTTCAGCATCAGACTGCTCATCACTGGATAGTGAGGCTAAAACTAGTAAAACTCTGAATCAGACTTATTTTTTGGCAATATTTAGACAGATGTGTGCTAACACATATCGGGTGATACCATTGTTGGCCATATACTGAAATGAAACCTACCACTAGAAGAACTGTCCTGCTGTTCAGGAAGAAAAAACACAAAATGGTCAGGGAACAAGAAAATAAATGACTGCAGAATTATACATAAAGATTTTGCAACTTACAGGTTTTGTGTTATATTTCTCCTGGCTTGATGGAGCAGAGAGCTTTGTGTTAATTGAGTTGACAATATTTAAAAGGTTTCTTTGGTGTGTTTGTGAGGAGGAGTTATAATGAACCTCACCCATCCAGAAGTTCCTCATTGTAAGGGAAGTCATCACTGATGGAGCTGAAGCTGTCATCATCTTCACCAGCATATGGCATTTTGGAGCTGAAAAACCAGCAAGGAAATGGTGGATATTATTATAATTCATTCTAGTAAATGTTTATGTATAAACTTTCTTTAGTAAAAACAGTCCCTTTCAGAGCGTCCTATTAAATCCACGGTCCAGAACAGGACTATTATACTATAATTTGTCGTATAATATGAGGTCTGCAGCACCACATAGTTAAGTGGATTGCCTCGACGCTGGGTAAATCCTCAAGATTATATGACGAGTCTTTTTTTACCAAGACAATATGGATCATATCCTAAATATATGCATATATTTTTCGAGATACCTTGTCTGGGCCAGACCATTAGCGCATTGATGTACTTACTGTGATTCATTTTGCTCTGTTTTGAACCAGAGAAATCCACGTCCTGACCATTATCTGCATGTCGCGCATCATCCAGGTCACATATCTACTACTATTTTTAAAAAGCGTATCAGTCTATAAAGGTATTGAATCACAAAAGGATTTCAGTTGGGAATCATATCAAAGAAGGTATGTGGATATATTGGAGCATTTGTTTGTTGCAGACTTTAACGCAAAAGACCTTAGACAAGCGGTCACGATTGTGGGAGATGTAAATCATCCTGCCCACAAACTGTTCAGTGTCCTGCCCTCCGGGAAAAGATATAGAAGCCTCTGCTCCCACACCACCAGACTCTCCAACAGTTTCATCCATCAGGCTGTGAGGATGCTGAATTCCCTCCCCTTAGCATCAAAGCGGCCAAGAAGATGAAGAAGAAGAAACCCAGAACCTTGCACAACTGCAACCACTTTTTTATCTGTACATTTCTATATACTTATATATATAAATTGTCAAGAAAATCCGAGCTCATCCCACTTCCCCATGCTGGAGATTTTAGTTTAACAGTAATAATAAATAAAGTTATCTTTAAAATGAATCACTCAAATGGACTGGTAAATGGACTGAACTTATATAGCGCTTTTCCAGTCATTTTTGACCACTCAAAGCGCTTTACACTAGAGTCACATTCACCCAGTCGCACTCACAAACACGCACACATTTATACACCGATACGCAGATCGGTAGGCAATTTGGGGTTAAGTGCCTTGCCCAGAGGCACATCGACATGTGGCAGGAGGAAGCTGGAATCGAACCTACAACCTTCCGATCGCAAGACGACTACTCTACCAAAGAGCCACAGTCGCCCACGCCCTTGATGTCAAGTGACATCAAGGCCCAACAGTAGACTTAAGTGTCAATAAAATAAATCTGGTTGTGTGTGTTGTTTTTGTCTCATGCAAACTTTGCTTTAATTCTACTTTTTTCTATCTAATCATCAGAAATCATAGTCAGTCAGAGAGATTCATGAAACAGGAAAAGCAGGTTTCCTGGAAAAAGAGGAAGTAAGTTTCCAGCCTGCAGATTTATAAAAATAGCTGAGACTATTACTTATTTTAAAGCATGAAAGTTTTAAAGAATGAAATCTAAACATTTTGAGTAATTTGATAAGATTCAAAGTAAAATACTTATATTAATATTGGTTTACTTGTAATAATACTTACACTTACATTTGTGGGAACACTTACAAGAAAAACAAGTAACTGTAACTTTAGTATTAAATAATTAGAATCATGTATTATTCTTGGTTTCATTTTAGAAAACAAGTAATATCTCACATTAGGATTATAATAAGAGTAATTAATAAGTTATGGTTATAAAATCATAAATGAATGCTAAATCAGAGAAGTTAAAGAAAATAAATGTGATATAAATGTGATTTTGACATTGAACTTGAAATGGTGTAAAAGGTGTAACTGCAATTAAACATCACTGATATGTTGGAGGTAGATGGTAGGTGAACGGTTAAGGGAAAAAGGGGAACTAACAGGAGAGCAGAGATGACCAACGCCTTATTTAGAAACAGATTGAACAACGTAAACGTTTCAGAGAAAAGGTCGTGCAGGCAAGGGACATAGGAGGTTGATCAACCCTGAGACATGAGCACAGACATCAGGAAATGTCTGTAAGACAGTGATGGATATGAGATCATCTGTCCAAGCAGACAGCCAATGAAACAAGCACAGCAACAGTGCTAGCCAATGCAAACGCACCAAAAGGGTGGATAAACCCTATAAAAGGTGGGTGCAAAAGAGGAACCTTTGGTTGGATCCTCCAGGCAGCTTCGAGCCAAGAGATGGACAAAGAACTCTGCAGCTGAAGAAGAGCCGGGGCCACAGAGCCGAAGACTGTCCTGCTCATGGGGACCAACCCGTCAGGCCCACAACCTGTGGCTTCAAATCGCACTTCTCTCATCAGCTGGGTTCAGACCCCAAAGACAAAGATGAAGACAAAGGCAAAGACAAAGAACTGATGCCTTCCTTCCTGCAAGTCCTGTGTGACCTCACCATCCATGCGGAGAAGAAGCTCATCAGACCTACAGAGATCCCGGCCTTAATCGATCAACTTCCTCCTCCTGCTGCAACACCTTCTTCATCATCAGGCCAGGTCTGGGGTTCGAAACGCCAAACTCCGTCCGTCTCTCTCAAAGGTTCTCTTTTTTAGTTCTCAGTGTCAGCAGTAGGGAAAGATAGACTAGATGATTGATTTTACTTATTTGATTATTTCTGCTACTGAATTAAGCTGTACTGACCCTTGCAAAAATGCCTTACTAATAAAATATTTAGCATAAAGAAAATCTAAAAGATGTTGTGGACATTCAGTTAATGAGTCACCTTAAAGTTCTTTGATGGTTGTAAAATAGCTGTGATGTTTGATTCTGGAGAGGAAAAAGTTTAAAATGTTTTTAGGTTGCTGGTAGCCCAAATGTAAAACATCATCCTTGGGACTCGCCCGAGTCACTAAAACCTACCTGGTTCAATAACAAATGCAAGTTGTAAAATAGAGAACGAGCGACCGTTAACAGGTGTGCTCTGTGAAACTAGTTGGCTGTAGGCTGCTCAGTCTGGCTAATTCACAGGGGGAAGAAGGGTGGGACACCTGGATGTAGGCCGTCAGATAACCAGGCGAATCGTTTCTCGAAACCAGCTTAAACAGAGTTTACTTCAGTTCTGGGCAGGGTAAATCCCAGCAGATTTAGGAAACTCAATTAACCCGTTAGAAGGAGAGCTGGTAGCACATCTCCCCTCTCAGAAGAGGAAGCAGAGAGTGAGAGAGTAGAGAAAGGAGGGGGGAGGGGTGTTGCGCAACAACATATACATTCTCAGTTGTAAAACTTTTTACGCTATATGTCTAGTTATTGTACATCTATTTATTAATTGTTTAGGATAATTTTAGTTAGACTGTGTCTTTTATTGTTACTCAATGTTAGTAACGCCCTGTCTTGTATCACTGTGGGATAGTGAGAAACGTCATTTCGATTCCCTTGTATGTCTGGACATGTAAGAGGAATTGACAATAAAGCTGATTGATTGATTGATTGATTGATTGATTGATTGATTGATTGATTGATCTCCGTTTTCCCATGTACACACACAGAAACACATAGTTTTCTCAAATCTCAACTTCGGTCTGAGTTTTTATAAATAGTAGGTCTTAGTGATTTAGTATTAATCAGAGTTTTATGTGGATGAAATGCCAAAACGCATAAAATTGTATTTGTTTACAACCCTAACATGTTCCGATCATGTTAGCCATTTCCCTTTAGCCACTTATACAGTAGCTTCCTACAATCGGAAACCACCTTCAGCTCCGTGCCTACAACACATGTTACAGTTTGCAGATAATCAGATATAAAATAATACTTCTTTCCAAGAGGAGATAACAAATTACCAGTCGAAACAAACTCGTTTTCGTACCTTTAAAAGATGACTTTGAGATGACAAAATGAAAGTGAAAGGAGGATTTAAAGTCCGACTGTAAAAGGTATTACAGCATTTCACCTACATTTGTGCAAAAAGTAACTTACACTTCAGTATGACTCTGGTTTTGATAATAGTTAAAGATTTTTTTCTAGTAGCAAAAGAAGTTAAGACAGCGAACACGTTCGAAAAGACTGTTTAACAACATCAGCTGACACATTGGGGAGGGACCTTTATTGTTTTTGTTCTCTCTCTCTCTCTCTCTCTCTCTCTCTCTCTCTCTCTTGTGTGTTATTTTTGGATTTCTTTATTAAAGCCTTTTTTTTAAAAAACCCCCCAAAAAAACAAAATCATTTTACCTAACAGACTTTTGCTTACATTTTTTTTTGGGGATGCTGCATTTAACAGTTTTTCTCAGTCACTTTGACGCATTTCTCAAATCATCCTCGACATTTCCAATACAGTAGGCGCATTTCTTAGAACAATTCGTACAAACAGCAAAACACCATGGCTGGTCTCTCTCAAAATCAGTAGTTCATCTCTCCAAATTAAATGTCTGTGTCAATGAACATGTCAGTGCCTCAGAGCAGGGGCGCCGTCAGGAATCTTGGGCCCCATGACAAAAAATTAGATTGGGCCCCCCTGCTGTTAAAATGTTTTTAGTCTATTTGACCCATAACAATTTTAAAGGCTTACAACTGCTTTGCTTTCTTTGGTCCAAGACTAATACTAGCACAATATTTACTGCTAGTGAATTTTACATGCAACAGTCTGCATACAGTATGCAAGTAGGTTGCTTAAATATTTTCTATTAGTTTTAGATTAATGAAATATCTCTCTCCTCGAACAACCATCATAGGCAACATGCAAAATATGCATAAAGCAATCCAGACTTCTCAAAAATGCTGTGTAGTTGCATTTTATTCCTGAATCGGAACCCACTTCCTGCACGTTCCAACGCGAGGGGTTCCGGAAAGCGATCCCTTCCAAGACCGTGCGCCGCTTCTTGGAGGTCTTCATGGAGACCCAGATGTTTGGCTGGTTTTTCCAGGAGAGAGAGCTCCATCGGCAAGCTCTGAAAGGTACCACAAAGGAGAAAGAGGGGCTTCGAGGAGGGGAGATTGAGTGAATGTTGATGATTTTTATTCAACCTGCAGTATATAACTTTAATAAAAAATGTTTTCTCCATATTTGTTAAAGTTGTCCCCATGTTGTGACGGTTTGCTATGAGACAGATAATCTGTGAAAACAATCAATCTCCTTGATTGTTTTCAAGGAGATAATAGCAAACTCTACATCAGCTTCAGTTTGGATTACAGGTTTATCACCTGATCGACCAGACCAGGAAAATATTTCCCCAGGCTGTTTATGATCGGTGTTTTGAAGGTTGATTGTCTTTAAATCATCGCTACACTCTGTCTTGTCTCTCGGGTTCTTTATCGCTGTCAGAATGTGAGTCTCAGTCTGACCTGAATCCTCCTTCACATCCACCAGAAAACTGACAGACCCACTGCTGCTCATCTGAGGTCCCACCTGGATGGATTCACTGTAAACCAGCTTAGAGATGTTCTTCAGGTCCAGAACTTCACAGAAACCACAGAGTTTGTTTCCAGACACCGCAGCTGATCAATGTGTCATTTTTCTCAAATGGTAATAAAACATTAACTTTGAAAGTTGCGTTTAAGACAGCCTTCATGGGGTCTCTGTAAAACTCCTCTTTATCCTGTTGGTCGGTGCTCTTTAAGATCCCTCTCTGGGTCAGGTTGTAGATCAGAGTCAGGTCAAGGCTCAGCTGGTAAAGATTCTCCTCTGTAGCGATGTAAACAGAGTTGTTGCCCACAGCGAGCTGACGGAGGTCCTCTGTAAAGTTGAACTCTCTGTTCTCCTCCAGGCATTGAGCAGGTTCTCCCCAGATGGAGCAAAGCAGACCGAGCAGAAGAAAGATCATCTTGTACCAAAGACTGACTGAGACAGTTTGACACTGATGGACTGCAGTACACTGTGGTCTCTGTGTCCATAGAGATGTGCGTAAATGCGCTGCGGCTTTGCCGAAAGAAGAAGTGCTGAAATTGGAAGGAAATGAGCGAAACCGGAAATAAAAATAACACATAATTTATAAAGGTTTTAGTACCTATGTTGCGTGTTTACACAAATTAATTTGCCCGGTTCAAACTCTTAAAGCGCATAAAGCTCCGAGAAAAAAAACCCCGCACACCTGTTGAGTGAGCGCGCGCTCCCCAGGTAAAAATACTGCGTTAAACCTGGCTGAAATTAACGTTTTTTGAATGACATTTTTACATGGTCGTGCACCTCCGAAAGCTAATAGAACACGAGCCATCATCAAATAGGCCGAACCGACTTATTCTAAAAGTCTAAGAGTATTTCTGAAATCAAGGCGAAACGTTGTCCTCGCATAAAGAGATCAGCTTTGATACAACTGCCCTCTAGTGTCGGGAAGTTGTCATTACTGCCACCTCAACGATTCCGACCGTTAAGCTGATGAAGCCTTACCGGTTACGATGCATCTGTAGCTGACCATTTAGGAAAATCTGAGAAAATATCGCTTGCATAATGATTTGGAACACGGTGTAAATCTGTGTACATATTTAAAGTAATATACAATGAAACATTATTTATCAAGTCTTGTGTTAAATTTAAACCGTTGATAAGTTGACAAAGTTGTTCATGAGATACATACAATAATATGAGTTTTCTTCTGCCCACCACATTTCTGTAAACGTTTGACGTTTTTACCTATTTGTTTGACTGCTATCTTTCTTCATGTGAATGATCAGTTTTCCCTGTTTGTGTCACATAAATTAAGAATAGATTGTAAGTTTCAACACCAATCATATCTAATTATCAAACAATAGCATGCTAATACTTTGAACTAAGATGTAAGCTCTGTCTTTTGTAGCCAGTGTTGCTAGTGTAACAGAGTTAATATTGTATATAATTCCATTTGTAGTTTGAGTTCAAGAGTAATGGGTGAAACAGCTCCCCCTGCTGGTGATTGGCAGTTATCACTATAGTGAACACAGACGTCTCGTTGCCAGTTCATCAGACTCGTGCGCGAGGCAGATTCACTGAGTTTAACACTCTGATAAAATGTCCCGTTAGCTTGATGTTAACATGAAATGCTATTCTTCATAAGGTGCTGTGGCTGCTATGATGAACCTGAGTCCTTACCAGTACATATTATGTTCCGTACAGGTACGTATTGTTTTATTTCTTTGTATTTCTGATACAAATTTATTAAATACTGTTGCTAGGCCAGTTCATGAGAGACGTGCGCGAGGTGCTGTACCCGCTGTGATGAACCTGAGTCATGACCAGTATATATATTATGTTCCGTAGCTGAGCTAGTACCCGACTATTATTATTAAGGTTACATTAAGCTACTAATAATTATGCTAGTCTTTTAGGGTTTTTGTGTGCAATTTGTTAAAAATATTTACAGGTTAAGAAAATGAAGACGAAATTCGTCGTGATCTCGAGCAAAATTGCTCAAGAGAAGGTTTTCAACCAAGTCGCTGTGCTTGTTAGCATGTGGAAGCTAACATTTAGCCACAGGACCAAATAGTACCAACAAAGTTTTCAAAAAAACAAGATTGAATGTTGTTTTAATATTTATAAATTCTAAAATTTCAACCATTTGTTGTTTTGCTAACCAACTAATAAAACATGAATGCTTCATGTGTCGTCACTACTGGAAACAGTCAAACAACCAAAAAGGAACAATTAATGAGACCACCGACTAAACTGATTTAAAATATGGAACAAAAACAATACAGTCATCATACCCTGTTATTGTTTTATATCTGATTCCTTTCTGGGGTTTTTTGTGGTCAGCTTTAGCCTCTGTCTTTACTTTCATCAGACTCTGAGTTGTTGTTTATAAACCGGAGGGAATATTACGGCTCATTTATTTTGTGTTCTCTCCTTGCATTTAGACAACCAAGCTACAGAATCTGTTGACCAAATTTTATTCAGATTCTTATGGAAAATATATATATATTACTTAAGAAAATCAATGGCAATGAATTCTTATGAAAGAATTAAAAATATAAAATTAATATTAAAAAGTCCCTCTTAAATGTAACTGACACCACCGTTGGTAAAGCTTGTTTTTCTTCTTCTTGTAAGAATAAGAACTATTCGTGCCTGGTTCTTTTAGATAAACTTGATCATTTTACATGAAAAGATCAAATGAACATAAATAACTGTGTTGGACAAAGAAACTCAATCATTTTCATTTGCTTGATTTATCGTTTTTCTTTTTTTTACCAAAAACTGAATGATAAAAGTCGTCAATCTAGTTCTTTGGTCTCAACTATCCATTTTTTAAAGATAATTTTGTTTACAGAGACTTCATAATTCATTTATTTGTTGTTTCCTTTGATTTTCTTTATTTATTTAGTTTTTTTCAAATGTCTTCCAGTTCCAATGTTTAAATATTCAGTAGAATTTAAAATTTATTGATTTGTAAGAATGCGTTCTTGCCATTATTATGCCATTTCCGTTACATTACTTGAAAATGGTTTCAGAACAACAATATTATCATTTATCGCAATAAGTTCTGGGACAATTTATTGTCCAACAAAATTTGTTATTGTGACACATATGGCTATGTATTTGATTCCTCTGCTCAGGAGTGAATTGTATGTGGACCAAAGTTCTAAATGACAGGAAATAAACTGAAAGTGTTTTATAAAGTTCCTTGAGATGACAAAAATAAAAAGTAAAACTTGGAAAGGTCGAGATTGGAACTCCTGCTAAAATATTCACATTTAGAACATTACTTGGTATTCAGGCATGTCTTGCCTCAAATACAGACATTTGAAAACAGAGACCAACATCAGACATGATGAACACAGAGAATCGAGGTTCAATACAACATTTTATTAAAAATTTTTAAAAATTGAATATAACACACTGAATCAAATGCTTCATAAGAAAATTATTGATGTGACGTTCCAAAATATTTCTTTTACGGTCTTTTGAAAAAAGTTTAAATTAAACAGATATGTATATTTTTAATATACAAGTAGTATTACTTAAGCTGGAGTACATAGTGTTAGCATGTCAATGCTAACACAGCTTAGCACCTCTGTGCAAAGTCATAGGACTTTAGGAGGAATATTGAATAGGTTTGGCTTACCTGAAAAAAGACAAATAATATGTCCTTTTTAGGATATATTTTATACAGTAAAAAAATAGCAACTTTAAAATAAAAGTTAAAAACAGAAAATAAATTCAGTTCCTGAATTTATTTTGCTGAAGCTCCAGCATCAAAAGAGCTGGAGCTTCAGTGACCTTGGTCTTTCATAGAGTTCACGATCCAGTCGTAGATGATAAGAGTCATGCAGAGAAACATGACAGCAAATCCTAATATCAGGAACATCAGAGCCTGGTGGAAGAAATCATTTCACAGTTAATACTGCATAGTTTCAGTTTGTAAATAACCTCAAAGATGCATTCATAAAGCTTTCCTTTTAATACAACTCAAAATGTTTTTGGCACCAGATGTGTAGAATAAGAGACATAAATGTTTAGTAATGTCTTACCCCAATCTTCTGCATGGATTTCATTGGCTCCTTCTTAACCAGTCTGAGATAGAAAGCTGAGGGCAGGATGAAGATAAGAATTGCAGCAAAAGAGACACCTGGAATGAGGAAAAATTGAGCCGTTAATCATAAAAGATCGATAATACATTGTTAGAAAGTTGATGATACATATTAACATGTGCAGTTACTCACCAATGAAGCCAAAAATATCTTTGATGCTGGGGACAAAGATGACCAGAATGTTGGTTCCTGCTAGCAGGCTCAGGGTGATAATAACGTGACGGATCCAGCTGAAGTCCTTTTTTGGGAACAGCAGGTGGCCGACTGAGGTACGAATCTGTTCAGAACCAGACAAAGATTAGCTCAATGGACTTCATAGTCTTCATGACTGACTGGATAATTAACAGTAGACCCTCAATACTTACAGGGAAGAGCACCACAGGAACCGTGAGTGTGACAGCGGCCAGCACAGCCAGACGAACAACCAGCAGGAGAATATCGTGCTTGTAGAACTTTGAGTAGGTGTGGAGCAGCTCAGGTTCCACGTGGACTGAATAGAAATATGACAGAGATCACTTTAGTTAAAACTGACACATTTACTTACTTCTTATAATTAAGAACAGTTTGATTTAATGCCAACTCAGCTGCAATTATATGTACCGTAATTAATAAACATTGACATGCTAACACATAAGACATGGATGTGTAGTATACTTAAAACAATACCCTTGATGTTTTCTACATAGAAGATTTAATTTCTGTTTCATCCAGAAAAGGAAATAGTCATAATGAACACAACTCACTGCAGTTTTTGTGCTGTTGCCTACCTAATATCTCTCTGAGACAGTGTCTTGCCCACAACCAGATTTAAAGCCAACCTAAAATAAGCAAATCTAGTCTAAATGATTTGACACCTCCTAAATATTTACATTTTCACGTTCCTTAAAGTACTAATTGATGAGGAGAAGAAGGAATTATCATTAGCCTCTTCTGGACACAAACCGGCCCGGCTTCAAACCCGGATCCAGTGTTGTTGCATTAGCACTTCATCTCACCTCCCTCCCTGGAACCTCAAGAGTTGTGGTTCCAAACCAGCCAGCCAAACAGGGCTGGATTGAGGTCAGCCATCATAAAATAATTCCCATCATAATCCATTCTTACCTTCAAGTTATTAAAGACTGATAATGGCATATTCAATTGCATTTTATTTTCTTTCAGTTTACATTATATTCAACAAGCTGAATGAAGAATTCATTCAGCTTGAAGCCCCGTAGTCCTGTACTGAATCACTACCGGTCATCACACATTAAACAAATAAATATGGTAACACTTTATTTGACGGGTTGTGAATAACAGTCATGACACCGACATAAACACGACATAACACCTGTCATGAACATGAGTAAGTCTTTATGAATATTTATGACTGTTGTCATAAAGCGTCATTCGGTAAATCATGACACTTTTAATACAAAGTTGACATTATTCAAAATGTCTTTGTTATGACAACTTTACATTAACCAAGAAATCATGATTTGACATAAATTTGTTATAAAAGCATTACTGATTAAACTTTAAAAATTATGTAGCTTCATGTTATTTAAGCTAAAGTCCAGGCGACGGAACACTAAATCCAAGGCTATTTCTCATCATAAGGGGTCTTCAGGCTGCGCTTTGTCTGTCTACCTTGGGTGATCCTACCAAGGGCATAAAGCCTCAGACAGTGTAGCTCCTAGGATCACTGGGACACTCAAACCCCTCCACCATGATAAGGTGGCAGTTCATGGAGAGGTGTATAACCACCAACTTGATTCCCTGCTTGTAAGAAAAATGCAATGAACACTGAATGTGTCTGTCGTGACGTCAACCTACTGGACCTGAGACGAACAGCTGGTATCACTCCTTGCTGGATCCTCCTGTTAAATCCTGTTATTATATGGGATTTAAATAATCCCGTGATTCCTGTGATTTTTTTGTTCAGCTCGTCTTCTTTAAATCTTTAAAATCTACTCGACGTCTCAACCTGCTGCATTTGGGTCCATCACCAACACTCATCTTGACAATATCTCAATACTGCTAACAATCTAAAGCTAACACGTTGTTGTTAAATCTTATTGTATATCTTACTGTTGAAGGTGAGGTATCCGAAGAGGGCAGCCAGCAGGTACATGATGAACATGGTCAGGAAGGACACGTTAGCCACATTCTGCATCTTTCGGCGTGACCGGCTGTTCAGGGAAGGAGAGTTTTATTTAGACACCAGACCAAACTTTAAAGAAATATAACATTGGTGTTGTTTTAACACCAAACTACACCACGTTTGGTGTTAAAACTACACCTGCAGCAGCACTTACTCTTTGAGCTCATCATACATGGGTAGGATAATAGGATGGCACACGAAGGCACAATTGAGGATGGGTATAGCATAGACAGTCTGGAGAGATGGAAATATACAAAGATTAGAAGTGATACTATGACTGTTATTGAAAATATTCATAAGGTAAGGTCATTTTATTTATATAGCACATTTTCAGCAACAAGCCAATACAAAGTGCTTTACAGGAATTAAAAGGAAATACAAACAAAATAACAAACCAAAGGAAAGAGCAAAAGAAGAAAAAGAAACTAATAATGTTGATCCAAAGTATATAAAACTAGATTCTCCTATTCAGGATTGCTAGATAAGCATAAGTTAGTATCCTCTGGTCTAATTCCTTTTCTGGGTTGGAGGAATAAAACATAGTTGCCAAGGTAGTTTTTCTGGATTCTAAGTTTGTTTTAATTGCTGTTCTTGGCTGCTAAATAAGTGTAAGTAAGTACGGTAAGTATCCTTTGGACTTCTGGGTCTAAATAGTATAGTATTGGTCTAAATAGTGAGCACTCTGTCAGGATCTGTGTTTTCTGTGTTCATTTAGAGTTTTTTGTGTCCTTGCGTCTCTTCGTTGTCCTGTCCTCCCCTTGATTGTTCCCAGGTGTGTCTCGTCTCTGTGATTACCCTCCCGTGTATTTAACTCCACCTGTGTTCTTTGTTCCTCGTCGGGTCCTCGTCTGATGTGCGTTCGTGTTGTTCCGTTGCCCATTCCTTTTTACGGTTGCTACCGGTGTCGAGCCCTGGTTTCCGCTCGGCCGTGCTGCCCGTTATTTTGGACTGTGTTTTGCTGGACATTTATCATTAAAACCATTAATTTACCACATCCTGGGTCTACAGCGTCTGCCTCACCAACCCTCACCACACCACATGATGACACACTCTACAGTTTCTAAAAAATAAGTTAAAGAGTAACTAATAAACTAGACTCTCTGGATTCCAAGTTTGTTCTAATTCCTTTTCTGGATTAAAAGTGAGTACTCCACAGTTTCTAACAAGTAATAATCTAAAAAGTAATTGATAAGTAGGATAAAAAGACGACATTGGGTAAGATTTGGCACATATAGCAAGACAAAAACAAAAACAGGCTGGCAAAGGCTCTCGCAGCCTCTTCTCCCATATAAAGTCTCTGATAAAGGCAGAATAATCAAGAGCGAGTCCTTGAGAGTTCAGCCATAAGATTCCAGGGTGACTTCATGAGGGTGAGGAGATGGGAAGGAGCAGGTTGTTTACATGAACTCCAGGAGATTCGAGATAGCCAGAAGGCCACAGGGAGCCATATTCAGAATAACAAATTCTCTTTAGATTGGGCAGACTTAAAATTTCTGTCTGTCCTAGAGTCTTTAACCGGTATGTCTCTTATAGTTCATCCCAATCATCCAAATTGATGTGGCCGTTCCACTGAACCAAAGCTAGTAACTTCTCCAAGATCGATTCCATCCCACTTGTGAGTTTTGAGTCCTCAGCTGGGCTGCGAGTCTCAGCAAGACTCGCATCTTACTTGCGACTCTGTCCCACACCAACAGTCTGAGTTTTCACTAGTTAGGCCAAATCCGTCACAAATTTGTCAATAATTCAGGTATTCACAAGATCCAAACAGCAGAAATCCTGTTATAAATAAATCCAGGGTGAATCCCGCCGGGTGTGTCCCTGCACGACAAGAGGGCTCTCCTGTGCCCAGTATTCTAGTTGAGAAAATTTGATCGATTGCATTGAGAGACTGGTTAACCAGAACCATAATTTGTAGATTCAGAGGATGTGCAAAGAAAGGCTCCAAAAAAGCAACACAAAAACAGAGCAAGCAGGATGAGAATGGGTAAGGAGAGGAACAGAGGAAAAAAAGCGTCCGCCTTCACCGAGACGCTTGTCTCATGCCTATTTAACCTGCATTTATTTACCTGTGAGTTGTAGACAAAGTATTTAGGCTTGCAAGTGTCATTATCTGTAGTGGCGTTGTCGCTGTTGAACATATGCATGGTTTCATTTCCAGCGTCAGGAACAGGCAGAGGGCATGGAATCTGGAACTTCTTTATGATCACCTGCATAAAGGGAAATAAGTGTTTGGACTACACTATATTTTTACAATATTCAAAAAATTAAATAACTATTGATTTGAAAGCTTTAATGAAACAATTTACAAAATCTAAGTCACAGGAGAAATAAAAGAGGGAGGGGTCATACTCACCACAATCAGAAAGAACACAATGCAGAGCAGAGAGAGACCACTGGTGTAACCATGGTAACCTATTGAGGTAAGATAAAAAAAAATAATTTTGTTTTAAAGCTGGTGCTTCAACTTTTATTAGTACTTAGGAAATATATCCTTACCCAAGTTCCTGAACAGCGAGAGAGGCAGGATAACAATAATTGAGACCAGAATCACAAGGTAATCTCCATTGATGTACCATTCACTGAAACACACAAATACATCTTTAAATTGATAGAATCATATTTGTTACACAATCTGTTGAGAAAATGTAATTAATTAGTTTGAACACTCAGAATGAGAATTTTTGCACTTGTCTTGACTTTTCAGAGTCAGAGGAGGTCAGGTCACTCTCTAGACTGGAGACACAAAGCACACATTCCTTGTGTCTCCAACACAAGGAATGCAGTTTGTGAATAAAAATGAATTCCGACAGTGATCAAATGTCCTCCTTACACTGGACATGTTCACTTTTCACATTCTGTCTGTTAAACTTTCTATGACTGAAAAAAAATATCTGGATTTTGATAGTTTTTCAGGGAACCAATAGACATAGCCTACCTAAACTGACTGGTGCTATGCATGGAATAAGACAGCCTTCATTATTCATTTGACATTCTCTCCAAGCTGCACTGTTTTTTTCTTTATGAAACTGTTGCTTTATTATTATTATTACATTGGATATAATTACAAATTTTGTGTATTTTTCATCCAGGTATTTCTAAGCTACAGAAGATTAATTATTAGGCACCCATCAATATGAAAACTTGAGATGATGTTGATATCTGATATATTGCTGTTATTTCAGATTTTACCAATATTATAGTTGAAGCAGACGACCAATGTAGCCCCGTAGTCACTTTAACTGTCACATGACCAAGCAGATACCACTTGCTTGGTCATGTAAGTGTTTACCACATATAAATATCTAGGCTGCTGAGATGACACATCACAGTAAAACTCCTGGATGACGCCATCTTTTATCGTCATTGTTTCAGTTAATCCATTTCCTTTATAAAGCTGTGTCGGCTCGTAGAGTCAGAAAGCCTGGGAGATAAACGTTGCAGTCGAATGATTACGTAGTACTGCGTTCCCAATACTCTGGCTGAGTCCAGTTCATTCAACGTTTTAGACAATTGGATGACATTGGACTCGTCTTGTTCATTATCATTGATGGAGGAGTTTGAATGTTCTTCTCTCTCCTCTTTGCTCCTGCTCTGCATCCAACAACACTTCATTTTCAACTTTTGTGCTTTAGTTGGGTTCAAATTTGGTCATAAATAATGAATTTCCTGCCAGAAATAAAGGAATAAAAGTTTTTAAGAAGATAAAATCTGAATATAATTAACACCAATTCCAACATGCTGCCACGTTGAGCAGCACAACTATAGAATGTCACATAATTTGATTTTGTACTAGAAATTTCAGCTCTAAAATAACAAAACCTATAAAGGTATTAAGTGGCAAATGGTGAAATGAACAGCAGCCATGCAATTAATAAGAAGCAATTCTGCTATTTCTTTATTAAGTTGTTATAAAGACCAAATATTTAACTACTTACCCATCACTTGCTCCAGTAAAGGACTGAATAACAACGGGGAGTTCATATTTAATAATGTAGAGGTAGCTTGACATGGCTGCATAAAAGATAAAAAGAAGCAAGAAATCAAAAGAAAATAAACACAGAAGTTAGCAACAGCTCTAGCATAAATTTATACATTTAGAGAAAAAAGAGTCATTTCTCATATTTGGAGAGATACAAAAAGGTCACTCATAGAAATAATAATAATAATAATGTAAAAACTATCTAATTCTGCCTGTGCTCCCAATTTGGACACAGAGAAGCAATGTCTCCGTTCATAAAACATGGTAGATGAATATAAGCATCATAACATTGCATTAGTTACAATGAAGCTGTTATACTGAAAGGTCAGTCCTTCACCTCCAATGTTCAGCATGGTGATGGAGCAGGAAGCAGCCAGTTTGCCTGGGATCCCAAAGGCCTTGTGACCCAGTGTCTCGTAAACAAGAGCACCTGGAAAAAGAGGGAAAAAATGCCAAGAGTTTTAAATCTTGACATTTAAATGTGATACAAACATAAAAAGTTGCTAGAAAGTCAGAGCTGGTGCTCACCTGCTTCATTTGCTGTCTTTAGCAACAAGTGGACAGAATACAAGGAGAAAATGGCAACGGAAACCAGGAGAATCCTGTAAACACAAAAGAGAGAAAAGGTCTTCAGTTGTAAATGACTTGTGTTTATCAGCAATAAATAAATACAAACTATATGCTTGATGGGTCTTTGGTGCTCAATGATACAAGTTGTGCAATAGGCACAGTAATGACTAATAGGAATTCTGATTTTTTTAAAAGTCCAGGCTTCTGCTGACAGAAACGTTTTTAGTCACTAACAAAACATTTTCCCCAAAACATGATACATTGAACAGCCACCAGGGGGCGTATTTGCAAAACAACCTCCAATAACTTTCTTTTAACGAAAAATGAACTTATGCTGGAGGTGCATGTGTTCTTGGAACAAACACACACACCCACACACACACACACACACACACACACACACACACACACACACACACACACACACACTTTATTATTGTTATTTTTCCCAGATGGTCTTTTACAGAATCTTAGACCAACAGGTTCAGGTTGCCGGTAGCATCACATTACTTCAGATGTGAGGTTTTTCTTCTTTGTTTGCAAGTCAATATGAACAGAATAGTTCAAAATTTCTTGCTGAGCTTAGGAATATCATAGCCTGAGACCTGAAAACAACATTTGTCTGAATGCCACTCAGCCAAATTAGGATGAAAAGACGAGTGCTTACACAAACAGGGCGATGCCGGTGTTGGCCATAGCGAAGGACAGACCCAGGATACCGCTGCCCATGATGGCATTGCCCAGGTTGAAGACGGACATGCCAAAGGAGGCACTGCCCTGGTGCTGAAGAGGAGAAAGCAGAATTTTTACAAAACTATCAGGAAAAAAAACTACATTGTGGAATAAATAAACCTGAACTTACATATTCAGTTTCATATTTCTTCTTGCTTGGGTTATGATCAGAGAGGAAGTTTTGACTCTCTGCATCTGCATCTGGGTATTGCCTTTAATAGAAGAAAGAGATGTGTTAAATGAGCTGAAATATCAAACTTTTTTTTTTTGGTCTGTTTGTGAAGACTTGTTAAAGACGAGTCTCACCCATTGAGAGGAATCTTCTTGGGAAAGTCAGAGTACGCAAAGTCGTTGCTGTTGGAGCTGCAGCTGTCGTCGTCTTGAGGAGCATTCAGACATTTCATCTCAGTTCTAGAACCGGCCAGCTTGTCATTGGGCATTTTAGAGCTGAAAATATAGAAATCATAACAAAAAGGTTTTAAGTAATTGTGTTTTTGCGTTTCATCTCAGTTCTAGAACCCATCCCATTGAAAAGGACTGACCCTTGGCAATGGGATCAACAAAAACCTACTGCCCAGGTTTTTGTTGGTCAGGTTGAAAGGAATCCCATTTTGGTTATGGAGGGAGTTTGGACTCTCTGCAACTAAATTAGAGTCTTGGCTTTCATAGAAAAGACAATTTTATGTTTAATGTGTTGACAGGATGTACAGTTTAGTTTTGTCAGCACAGGTTCAAACGAGCCTCACACTTCCAGCAGTTTCTCCCACTTAAAATAAGGCGACTGCTCTTTACTGTCATCCTAATTGGGACTTTTGTTGTCTTTTTGAGTAGTCTGAAAATTTCATCTCAGTTTTAACATCAGACTGCTCTTCACTGGACAGTGAGACTTAATAATCTTAAATATTTAAAAATGATCAAAAATGTTTGTTGCGACAGACTGGCGACCTGTCTAGTGTGACCCTGCCGCTTGCCCGGAACGTTAGCTGGAGATAGGCACCAGCACCTCGCGACCCCACTAGGGACAAGAGTGTAAGAAAATGGATGGATGGATGGAAAAGGTGTTTGTACACAAATAGTGTGATGCCGCTTCTGTAACAATAAGATGGCACTTCAATGAGCTTTGCTAGAAAACTCCTTCCCACTTGACGAAACATACTGTTGCTGAGTAAAAAATACAGAATGAGACGTGAGAAACAGAAACCTAAAGTTTACGATGTTGCCGCTTACATATTCTGTGCCATGTTTCTCCTTGCTTGGTAGAAAAGAGAGTTAGTATCATGAATTGGTGGTGAGAGGTGGTGAGGCAGACGCTGTAGACCCAGGTAAGATGAATAGTAGATTTTAATAATGCAACACACAGTCCAAGCAACGGGCAGCACGGCCGAGCGGAAGCCAGGTCTCGACGCCGGTAGCAACCGTTAACACGACTGGAACACGAAAGACAGAACGCACATTAGACGAGGACCCGACAGAGAAGCAGAGACACAGGTGACACTAAATAGACACGGGGTAATTGGGGAACGGGAAACACCTGGGAGTAATCGAGGGGAGAACAGGACAACATGGAGACACAGAAAACTCGAAATTAACACACAGAAAACACAGAACATGACAGTTAGTGTTTAAATGCTGCTATTATTGTCTCAATCAGTGTCTGGATATCACAATTTTAGTACCAGGCTTCTAGTTGATGGATATTTTACAGATAAAAAGCAAAAAAAGAAGGAAGTGGATCAATATTTTTATATTTTCAGTTTGATTATGTCCACTTGTCTGTTCACTCTGCCAAATATGTATGTATAAACTCAGAATGGTTGAGATAGTTTTTTTCAGATTAAACTTTCAATATATGACCTACAATCATCCATTATGTCAACTTATTAGCTGACAAATCCGTACAGAAGAATAACTATTTCCACTTTGGGAAGTTTTTTTTATGCTGTCAGTCAACATGAGGGACAACAAAAAAAGTCTAGTGTGACGTCTGACTAGAGGACAGTCAAACATTAGATGTTGTAGACAAGACTTTTTCTGTTGTTCATACTTTGATACGGACCACTGACTTGTTTGACCAGTTTTAAAAACTTGTTTCAAGTGAGTCAGAAAAGAACAATAGAAAGTCAAACCTTTAGAACTGACCCAAACACCTTTTTTATTTTCAAACTATACAGAACTATAAACATATTCAGTTTGATATTGCAGCAATAAACTGATTTATTTGTTGAAACAGGTGTCATAGTTTTGCTTATACAAGATCCGAAAACGCAGAGAAACATCCTAGTAGTAATCATGACACTGTTCACTTCAGTAACAGATGAAAGTCATTATGATTTAAGCCTCGTAGCTTGTTCTTACTCCAGAAAGAGACCAGAGTTCAGGTTGTTTTCTAAAAATGAACACTTTCAGATGTTCGGCATGAACTTTAATTACCAACAGAACTTCTCACTGACATAGTAGCTGCCCTTCAGTAACATGACGATGACGCTTTTTTCAACAAGAAAGTCTAGTGTGACATCTGATTGAAAGACAGTCAAACATTAGATGTTGTAGACAAGACTTTTTCTGTTGTTCATACTTTGATACGGACCACTGACTTGTTTGACCTGCTTTAAAAACCTGTTTCAAGCGAGTCAGTAAGAAACAGCTGAAAGTCAAACCTTTAGAACTGACCCAAACATCTTTTTTATTTTCAAACTATACAAAACTATACATATATTCAGTTTGATATTGCAGCAATAAACTGATTTATTTGTTGAAACAGGTGACATAGTTTATATAAGATGTGAAAATGAAGAGAAATCATGACTTTGTTCACTTCAGTAACAGCGGATGAAAGAAATGCGTCATTATGATTTGAGCCTCGTAGTTTCATCTTACTCCAGAAAGTGACCAGAGTTCAGGTTGTTTTCTAAAAATGAACACTTTCAGATGTTCGGCATGAACTTTAATTACCAACAGAACTTCTCACTGACATAGTAGCTGCCCTTCAGTAACATGACGATGACGCTCAACCAACAGAATGTTTGATGCAGATTAGAAATGGATTATGTGAAACTGTAAAAAGTTCTCAATTTATTCATTATCACAATAAAAACTAATATCATTTGCATAAAGTCATATTATTTTTGATATGACTTATCACATTTTATTGCCCTTTTTTTTTTTACTGCATCTCAGAATTGCCAAAAACAGATTTACAATAAACTTGTAAAAGCTAATCCACTGGGTAGAATGGCAAAAAACCCCCCCCCAAAAAACGTATATTGATATAAGAGCCTCTTACTATTAACAATAATGTTTAATGTTTAAGTAAAAATTAAAAGTATGGTACAGTAAAAGTGTTCTAACAAGTATATATTTATCAAAAAGTTACTAAACTAGCAGAGTAAATGTAGACTACTCACCTTTAGAGACGTGAACAAAGTGAAACTATTTAAAAGGGAGGAGACTTTACTCCTGGAGCAGGTGTTGGGACTTACCTTTTGTTGCATCAGCTCTGATACTTATAGGACAGAGTCACAGGAAGGGTGAGAAGCAGAAACTGGCACACAGCGATGTGCTATTGGATAAAAAAACAATCAAAAGGGGAAAAAACAAAGCTTTAGAAGAGAATCACAGTAGCTAATCTCCACTTAACATATTACCTTCAAATATATTAGGTTACACAGTCCTACTTCCTATTGTTGTGCTGATAATGATCAGTTATATTTATTCATACAGACTTGATGAATCCAATCAGTTGATACAGTTTTCAGCTCTGTTTAAGAGATAAAAGACCAGAATAGAGCAAATGTCACGTTAAGATGCGAACATCAAATCTAGACCAATACCAGGGTATTTGTCTCCAACTTTATAAAGCGGACAACATAGAAGACAGAGAGTGAAGGTTTCAGGTCATAGTTCATTTTATTGGGACATAATTTACACCATGTACATATTGTTTCATTGAAACAAGAGTGTAGCACTGACAGGCAGCATCCTTTCTGTGTTTGACCAAAGAGAACGGTTTGCTGATTTGTGTCTGTCTTCAGGGGCTTAAAATATTGTCAAAGTGGCTCCAGCCATGACCTTTCACCACTGAATCCATCCAGGACGAATATTCAGTGTTTCTAAAGAAATGAACAGATAACATTCTGATGTTCTGAGCAAACTCTTCACAATATGACCTCATTTGGATTTTGAGCTCCATGAAATTGTTCAAACAAAAATCTTTAAAAACAAACAGATATATATATACATTCACATACATATGTACATGTAACATTGTATAAATATATTAAAATAGTTTAAATTACATTTCTTTAACGGCCTTCCATAAATAGATGACACAGTTTTTCTCGATGTGTTAGTGTTGGAAACACAGTGCACTCTCTGATGAGCGGTTCTTGACTCAGTTGGGAATTGGATCCATGCTGAGTTGCCATTGTTCTTCATTGTAAAACACTGCATTGTGCTATGACACTGAACACTGAAGAATTCTGGGTATTTTCTTGATGTTTAGGAGTGCACCTGACTTCGTACGGCTGAAGCTGTTGCGGTTTAACAAGTGTAACAAGTATATTATTACAACCACTGTATGTGGTCAAATTCAAAGTATTCTCCCATAAAGAAAAAAACATTCTAGGTTTCCTCCGTGGCCCCCGATCAGGAGTCGGGGGACGGTGGATGGAAACGAAAGCCTTGGCGGCCTTCCTGAAGCAGTAGTGTCGCTGCCGCACACGCCCGTCAAACAAGATCTAATACAGACCTCCCAGTGTCTGGTTCTGTTCACAGATTCGCTAGCTGACACTTTGAGCGAAATCAAAGGACCTTAGAAATACTGAACAAGGTGCCGTTTTGGTGAAAACTGACAAATGGCCTCAACTATAAGTGCTTTTCAATATACAAAGATGCTTCACAGACACGTTTTTGGTAAAGTTGAACAAAAATAGAAGGCAAAAGTCAAAGGAAACTAAAGTGACCGTGAAGCTTTATGTCCCGTGGTCTCGTTTGAGTTTTTGGGAGATTCACGTACTTCGTTAAGCAGGATGTTCTCGCTGAGGTCAGAGTTCACAGCTACACTCTCCCACGAATAACACTGTACCTGAGAGGAAGCTGTGTTTGAAACTACAAATTTTCAGTCTGTGTTGTGAGGCCTTTTTGTTTACAGCTGTACCACAATAATGAAACAGAAAAAAAAGTAAAAAGCGAAATATTATTTAAAAAGTTACGATAAAAAGAGGGAAATACCATCCTTGTGGCCTAGAACAGCAAAATGTACAGAGTTCAGATACATTCTCTTGGAATGGTACGGTCCATTGCTCAGAAAGCCAGAGCCGAGCATCAAGTGAGTCTTTGTGGTTTGCTTTGTTCGTCACACTGTTTTTGTTGATTGTGTGTTTGTTGCAGTCCGACTCTGAAATCTTCCCCCTCCACCAGCAAAAGAGCTGGAGCTTCAGTGACCTTGATCTTTCATAGAGTTCACGATCCAGTCGTAGATGATAAGAGTCATGCAGAGAAACATGACAGCAAATCCTAATATCAGGAACATCAGAGCCTGGTGGAAGAAATCATTTCACAGTTAATTTGAATTTGTTAATTACAAAATATTTCACATTGAGTTTACTAAAAAACAAAATGTGATTGAAATTGTGAAATGTTTAATAATGTCTTACCCCAATCTTCTGCCTGGATTTCATTGACTCCTTCTTAACCAGTCTGAGATAGAAAGCTGAGGGCAGGATGAAGATCAGCATTACAGCAGCAGAGGCACCTGGAATGAGGAACAATTGAGCCGTTAATCATAAAAGGTCAATAATACATCGTTAGAAAGTTGATGAAAACCCACCTGTTTGGAATTGTATTTGAAACGTAATCAATTACAAATTTATTGATGGAACCTGACTTAATGTTGTGTTTTGATTGTTGGCTCTATGTTGCATTGTGTTTCTGTGTTTCATATGATGTAAAGCACTTTGAAATGCCTTGCTGCTGAAATGTGCTATACAAATAAAATTTGATTGATTGATTGATGATACATATTAACATGTGCAGTTACTTACCAATGAAGCCAAAAATATTTCTGATGCTGGGGACAAAGATGACCAGAATGTTGGTTCCTGCTAGCAGGCTCAGGGTGATAATAACGTGACGGATCCAGCTGAAGTCCTTTCCTGGGAACAGCAGGTGGCCGACTGAGGTACGAATCTGTTCAGAACCAGACAAAGATTAGCTCAATGGACTTCATAGTCTTCATGACTGACTGGATAATTAACAGTAGACCCTCAATACTTACAGGGAAGAGCATCACAGGAACCGTGAGTGTGACAGCGGCCAGCACAGCCAGACGAACAACCAGCAGGAGAATATCGTGCTTGTAGAACTTTGAGTAGGTGTGGAGCAGCTCAGGTCCCACGTGGACTGAATAGAAATATGACAGAGATCAATTCAGTTAAATTCAGCTTTCCGCAAATTCAGTTTCAACACCAATCATATCTAATTATCAAATAATAGCATGCTAACACTTTGGACTAAGATGTAAGCTCTGCCTTTTGTAGCCAGTGTTGCTATTGTAACAGAGTTAATATTCCATATAATTCCATTTGTAGTTTGAGTTCAAGAGTAATGGGTGAAACAGCACCCCCTGCTGGTGATTGGCAGTTATCACTATAGTGAACACAGACGTCTCGTTGCCAGTTCATCAGACTCGTGCGCGAGGCAGATTCACTGAGTTCAACACTCTGATAAAATGTTCCGTTAGCTTGATGTTAACATGAAATGCTATTCTTCATAAGGTGCTGTGGCTGCTGTGATGAACCTGAGTCCTTACCAGTACATATTATGTTCCGTACAGGTACGTATTGTTTCATTTCTTTGTATTTCTGATACAAATTTATTAAATACTGTTGCTAGGCCAGTTCATGAGAGACGTGCGCGAGGTGCTGTACCCGCTGTGATGAAGCCGAGTCATGACCAATATTATGTTCCGAGCTGAGCTAGTACCCGACTATAATTATTGAGGTTATTAAGCTACTAATAATTATGCTAGTCTTTTGGGGGTTTTGTGTACAATTTATTAAAATATTTACAGGTTATTAAAATCAAGGCAAAACCGGTCATGATGTCGAGCAAAATTGCTCAAGAGAAGCTTTTCAGCTAAGACGCTGTGCTGGTTAGCATGTGGAAGCTAACATTTAGCCACAGGACCAAAAAGATGTTCCCTTTATTCAACTTTCCAAATAGTAGCAACAGAATTTTCAAAAAAACAAGATTGAATGTTGTTTTGATATTTCTAAATTCTAAAACTTCAACCATTTGTTGTTTTGCTAACCAGCTAATAAAACACGAATGCTTGTTTTTCCATCACAACACCCATACTTTAATCCTCAAGATCAAACACAGAAAATTAGTAGGTTTATAGATAAAGACACATTTACAACTAATGTCAAACATAACTGCTAATTGTTAAGAAGGCCTTGTGAGATCAGAGGCTAAGTTAGCTATAGCAAAGCTATGCTACTAGCTGCAAAAATATGCTGACTTTGAATTACATCCAATGTAGTGATATATTATCAATGTAATATGTTTTTTTCTTAAGAAATACATCAAAATGTCTCCTTTCATTACCGGTGCCTGCTTTGACTACTGTGTATAATGTTAAAGAGCGATTTTCATGTCCTTATGTAACTGCTGCGATGTTCCAGCAAACATTTCTGGCTGTATATTTTTTTTTGTATATTTGTGAAGTCAAACAGGAACATGCTGGCACCAGCTGCATCAGATGGTGTTTTCACGCTGTTGTGTAACCAGCCTTGAATCAACATATTAAGATTTTTAATTGAAGTCCTCCTTACACTGCAAATTACTAAAACATTTCAAATTCAAGGTAAATGACCAGTGAACCCATAAAGTGAGAGTTTCACTCAAGACCAGAATGTTTGAAAGAAAACATGTATTGTTTTATTTATTTCTCAATGGACAGTGTATATTAATAAACATTAATACGCAGCTCAAGTAAGCTAATTTTTACTTGTAGTCCGTTTGGCAGTTGTCAAAGCTAGCCTAAAAATCTATTATCTAGCTGCCTATTAATTATGAAATAGATTTTTCAAAAATACATATATCTAAAGCTACCACAATGTAGTTTTTAAATCTTATTGTATATCTTACTGTTGAAGGTGAGGTATCCGAAGAGGGCAGCCAGCAGGTACATGATGAACATGGCCAGGAAGGACACGTTGGCCACATTCTGCATCTTTCGGCGTGACCGGCTTTTCAGGGAAGGAGAGTTTTATTTAGACACCAGACCAAACTTTAAAGAAATATAACATTGGTGTTTTTTAAACATTATAGGACTTTGAGTTAAATCCATGCAGCAGCACTTACTCTTTGAGCTCATCATACATGGGTAGGATAGTAGGGTGGCACACGAAGGCAAAAGTGATGATGGGTATAGCATAGACAGTCTGGAGAGATGGAAAATTACAAAGGTTAGAAGTTATTCTTCGAGTATTATTGAAAATATTCAAATCTGTTTAATCTGTGAGAGATTGATTTACCTGTGAGTTGTAGACAAAGTATTTAGGCTTGCAAGTGTCATCATCTGTAGTGACGTTGTCGCTGTTGAACATATGCATGGTTTTATTTCCAGTGTCAGGAATAGGCAGAGGGCATGGAATCTGGAACTTCTTTATGATCACCTGCAGGAACATGTAGAAAAAATATATTTTTGGATGGTGCTATATTATTACATTGCCTAAATAAACTAAACATTACAATTGATTGTATCTAACTGTCAAAGGAGGAAGAAGGAAACAAGGTGGGATTGTACTCACCACAATCAGAAAAAACACCATGCAGAGTAGAGACAGACCACTGGTGTAACTAAGGTAACCTAAGGGAGACAGAAAAAATGTCACTGCCATTTTAAAGCTACCACTTCTACTTTTATTATTACTTAGGAACGACATTTTATGACACACATGCACACACACACTCCTTACCCAAGTTCCTGAGCAGCGAGAGAGGCAGGATAACAATAATTGAGACCAGAATCACAAGGTAATCTCCATTGATGTACCATTCACTGAAACACACAAATACATCTTTAAATTGATAGAACAATATATGTTACACAATCTGTTGAGAAAATGTAATTAATTAATTTGAACACTCAAAATGAGAATTTTTGCACTTGTCTTGACTTTTCAGCTTCAGAGGAGGTCGAGTCACTCTCTAGATTCAGACCTGCTCACCAATTTTTCACAAAAGGTCGTAAAACTCAACCATGTGCTCAACCTAACCTCATGCTAGAAAAGGAAGCCTAACCTACCTAAATTGACTGGCGCTCTGTATGGAATAAGAAAGCCATCCTTATTCATTAGTCATTTGACATTTTCTCCAAGATACACTGTTTTTAAATTTTTTAAATTTTTTTTCTTATGAGATTGTTGCTTTTTTGTTATTACATTGGATATAATTTCAAATCTTTGTGTATTTTTTTTCTCCAGGTATTTCTAAGCTACAGAAGATTAATTATTAGGCACCCACCAATATGAAAACTTGAGATGATGTTGATATTTGATATATTGCTGTTATTTCAGAATTTACCAATATTATAATTGAAGCAGACGACCAATGTAGCCCCGTAGTCATTTTAACTGTCACATGACCAAGCAGATACCACTTGCTTGGTCATGTAAGTGTTTACCACATATAAATATCTAGGCTGCTGAGATGACACATCAGAGTAAAACTCCTGGATGACACCATCTTTTATCGTCAATGTTTCAGTTAATCCATTTTCTTTATAAAGCTGTGTCGGCTCGTAGAGTCAGGAAACCTGGGAGATAAACGTTACAGTCGAATGCTTACGTAGTACTGCGTTCCCAATACTCTGGCTGAGTCCAGTTCATTCAACGTCTCAGACAATTGGATGAAATTGGACTCGTCTTGCTCATTATCATTGATGGAGGAGTTTGAATGTTCTTCTCTCTCCTCTTTGCTCCTGCTCTGCATCCAACGACACTTCATTTTCAACTATTGTGCTTAGGTTGGGTTCAAATTTGGTTATAAATAATGAATTTTCTGCCAGAAATAATGTAATTAAAATTTTTAAGAACATAAAATCTGAATATAATTAATAGAGCAATTCCAACATGCTGCCACGTTGAGCAGCACAATTATAGAATGTCACATAATTTGATTTTGTACTAGAAATTTCAGATCTAAAATAACAAAACTTATAAAAGTATTAAGTGGCAAATTGTGAAATGAACAGCAGCCATGCAATTAATAAGAACCAATTCTGCTATTTCTCAGTTTAGTTGTTATAATAACCAAATATTTAACTACTTACCCATCACTTGCTCCAGTAAAGGACTGAATAACAACAGAGAGTTCGTATTTAATAATGTAGAGGTAGCTTGACATGCCTGCATATAAGATAAAAAGGAAGAAAGAAAACAAAAGAAAATAAACACAGAAGTTAGCAACAGCCCTAGCATAAATTTATACATTTAGAGAAAAAAGAGTCATTTCTGATATTTTGAGAGATACAAAAAAGTCACAGGACACTCAGAGAAATTCTGCCTGTACTCCCAATTTGGACATAGAAAAGAAATGTTTCAGTTTATAAAATATGGTAGATGAATATAAGCATCATAAATACAATGCATAGCTGTTATACTGAAAGGTCAGTCCCTCACATCCAATGTTCTGCGTGGTGATGGAGCAGGAAGCAGCCAGTTTGCCTGGGATCCCAAAGGCCTTGTGACCCAGTGACTCGTAAACAAGAGCACCTGGGAAAAGAGGAATAAAACGCAAAGAGTTTTAAATCTTGACATTTAAATGTGATACAAACATAAAACATTGCTAGAAAGTCAGAGCTGGTGCTTACCTGCTTCATTTGCTGTCTTTAGCAACAAGTGGACAGAATACAAGGAGAAAATGCCAACGGAAACCAGGAGAATCCTGTAAACACAAAAGAGAGAAAAAGTCTTCAGTTGTAGATGACTTGTGTTTATCGGCAATAAATAAATAAAAACTATATGCTTGGTGATACAAGCTGTGCAATAGGCACAGCAATAACTAATAGGAATTCTGATATTTTTTTTCAAAATCCAGGCTTCTGCTGACAGAAACCTTTTTAGTCACTAACAAAACATTTTCCCAAAAACATGATACATTGAACAGCCACCAGGGGGTGTATTGGCAAAACAACCTCCAATAACTTCTAGCAAAAAATTAACTTATGCTGGAGGTGCATGTGTTCTTGGAACACACACACCCACATTTTATTATAGATATTTTTCCCAGATGGTCTTTTACAGAAGCTTAGACCAACAGGTTCAGGTTGCCGGTAGCATCACATTAATTCAGATGTGAGGTTTTTCTTCTTTGTTTGCAAGTCAATATGAACAGAATAGTTCAAAATTTCTTGCTGATCTTAGGATTATCATAGCCTGAGACCTGAAAACAACATTTGTCTGAATGCCGCTCAGCCAAATTAGGATGAAAAGACGAGTTCTTACACAAACAGGGCGATGCCGGTGTTGGCCATAGCGAAGGACAGACCTAGGATGCCGCTGCCCATGATGGCATTACACAGGTTCAAGACGGACATGCCAAAAGAGGCACTGCTGTGGTGCTGGAGAGGAGAAAACAGAATTTAAAAAAAAATAGCAGGAAAAAAAACTACATTTTGGAATAAATAAACCTGAACTTACATGTTCAGTTTCATATTTCTTCTTGCTTGGGTTATGATCAGAGAGGACATTTTGATTCTCTGAATGAGCATCTGAGTATTGCCTTTAATAGAAGGAGATGTGTTAAATGAGCTGACATGTCAAACTTTTTCTTTTGGTTAGTTTGTGAAGACGTGTAAAAACGAGCCTCACCCATTGAGAGAATTCTTCTCAGAAAAGTCAGAGTACGCAAAGTCGTTGTTGTTGGAGCTGCAGTTGTCGTCGTCTTGAGGATCGTTCAGACATTTCATCTCAGTTCCAGAACCCATTCCATTGAAAAGGACTGACCCTTGGCAATGGAATCAAGAGAAACCTACTGTTCAGGTTTTTGTTGGTCAGGCAGAAGGGAATCCCACCGCTAGAAGAATCACCCTGGTATTGTGAAGAAACTGTCAAGGATATCAGAAAGAAAAATGACATAAAAACAGGAACTAACCTGTTCAGTTTCTTTCCCTTAGCTTGAGTTTTAGTTATGGAGGGAGTTTGGACAATTTTATGTTTAATGTGTTGACAGGATGTACAGTTTAGTTTTGTCAGCACAGGTTGAAACGAGCCTCACACTTCCAGCAGTTTCTCACACTTAAAATAAGGCGACTGCTCTTTACTGTCATCGTTTGTTGTCTGCATCTTTTTGAGTAGATGAAAATTTCATCTCAGTTTTAACATCAGACTGCTCTTCACTGGACAGTGAGACTCAATATTCTTAAATATTTAAAAATGATAAAAGGTGTTTGTACACAAACAGTGTGATGCTGATCTGTAACAATAAGATGGCACTCCAAGGATCTTTGCTAGAAAACTCCGTCCCACTTGACGAAACATACTGTTGCTGAGTAAAACATACAGAATGAGACGTGAGAAATGAAAACCTAAAGGTAACTGAAGTTTATGATGTTGCCGCTTACATATTCTGTGCCATGTTTCTCCTTGCTGGGTGGAGCAGAGAGTTAGTGTTTAAATGCTGCTATTATTGTCTCAATCAGTGTCTGGATATCACAATTTTAGTACCAGGCTTCTAGTTGATGGATATTTTACAGATAAAAAGCAACAAAAGAAGGCAGTGGATCAATATTTTTATATTTTCAGTTTGATTATGTCCACTTGTCTGTTCACTCTGCCAAATGTGTATGTATAAACTCAGAATGGTTGAGATAGTTTTTTTCAGATTAAAACTTTCAATATATGACCTACAATCATCCATTATGTCAACTTATTAGCTGACAAACCCGTACAGAAGAATAACTATTTCCACCTTGGGAAGTTTTTTTTATGCTGTCAGTCAACATGAGGGACAACAAAAAAAGTCTAGCGTGACATCTCACTAGAGGACAGTCAAACATTAGATGTTGTAGACAAGACTTTTTCTGTTGTTCATACTTTGATACAGACCACTGACTTGTCTGACCTGTTTTAAAAACCTGTTTCAAGCGCGTCAGAAAAGAACAATAGAAAGTCAATACCTTTATAACTGATCCAAACACCTTTTTTATTTTCAAACTATACAGAACTATAAACATATTCAGTTTGATATTGCAGCAATAACATGATTTATTTGTTGAAACAGGTGTCATAGTTTTGCTTATACAAGATCCGAAAACGCAGAGAAACAGCCTAGTAGTAATCATGACACTGTTCACTTCAGTAACAGATGAAAGTCATTATGATTTAAGCCTCGTAGCTTGTTCTTACTCCAGAAAGTGACCAGAGTTCAGGTTGTTTTCTAAAAATGAACACTTTCAGATGTTCGGCATGAACTTTAATTACCAACAGAACTTCTCACTGACATAGTAGCTTCCCTTCAGTAACATGACGATGACGCTCAACCAACAGAATGTTTGACGCAGATTAGAAATGGATCATGTGAAACTGTAAAAATTTCTCAATTTATTCATTATCACAATAAAAACTAATATCAGTTGCATAAAGTCATATTATTTTTGATATGACTTATCACATTTTATTGGCTTTTTTTTTTTACGGCATCTCAGAATTGCCAAAAACAGATTTACAATAAACTTGTAAAAGCTAATCCACTGGGTAGAATGGCAAAAAAAACGGTATATTCATATAAGAGCCTCATACTATTAATAATAATATTTACTTTATCTGTTCTAACAAGTATATATTTATCAAAAAGTTACTAAACTAACAGAGTAAATGTAGGCTACTCACCTTTAGAGACGTGAACAAAGTGAAACTATTTAAAAGGGAGGAGACTTTACTCCTGGAGCAGGTATTAGGACTTACCGGTTTTGTTGCATCAGCTCTGATACTTATAGGACAGAGTCACAGGAAGAGTGAGAGGCGGAGACTGGCACACAGCGATGTGCTATTGGATAAAAAACAAAGGGGGAAAAAACAACCTAATAACAAAAAAACAGCAACAAGTTTACATTTCTTACACTCATTGTAAGAAATATAAACTTCTTCATTTTTCAGGTCAAGCAAAATTATTTTAAATCTGGAGCAAAACAAATATAGCTGGCATAATTGTGACATATTTGGTTTCCAAATATGTCACCAGAACCATATGCAAGCCTAAGAGAATACTCAAAATCTGCAGTCAGTAAGTGGACAAACGTTTTGAAGCTGATTTTAGAAAACTTCATTCACGTCCCCAGACTATATACACAGGACACTGAAAACAAAACAAATAGACAACTTTTTTTTAGATGGACAGCAGGTGTTAAGATTTGGTAGATTTGATAGATATTTGTTCTAAAAGTGGATGTGTTTTGAAGTCTACAGTTGGTGTTGATATATTTGAAGTATAAATGTATATTTGTCATGACATATTATTGAATTGACTGGAGAGTTGGGTTGGACTCTCTGTTCCAGTGCTCAACTGGTTTGAATCTTAATTAAAGAACAGCGATTTCTTTGTTTCAATTGGAAACTTTAAATCAAAGAGGTCAGAGGTCACATGTGGAACAAGGTTCAAGGTTCAATCCTAGCACCCCTTTTATTCAATATTTATATGCTCCCAATAGCTCAGGTTATAACAGGAAATAATATTATATAATAATATTAATGATAATAATAATCTCCATAACTATGCAGATGACACACAGCTCTACATTACGATGTCACCAGGTGACTCAGAGCCCATCCAATCACTGAACAGATGCTTAGAACAGATAAATATGTGGATGTGCTAAAACGTTCTCCAGCTGAACAGAAACAAAACTGAAGTTATTATTTTTGGACCTAAAGGGGAACAATCTAGAGTTATAGATCTAGAGTCAATGCACAGCTTCAGTTATTACAACTAAAAACCAGCGATCAGGCCTGAAACCTGGGAGTAGTGATGGACTCTGACCTGAACCTCCAGAGTCACAAAGTCGGCCTTCTATCACCTGAAGAACATTTCCGGGATTAGAGGATTTATATCTCAGCGAGATCTAGAGAAACTAATTAATGCGTTTATCTTCAGTCGTATTGATTATTGCAACAGAGTCTTCACAGGTCTGTCCAACAAATCAATCAAACAGCTGCAGCTGATCTAGAATGCTGCTGCTGGCGTTCTCACTAAAACCAGGAAGATAGAGCACATAACACCAGTTTTAAAGTCTCTCCACTGGCTCCCTGTAGCTCAAAGAATAGACTTTAAAATACTGTTGTTAGTTTATAAATCACTGAACGGTTAGCACCACAATACATTAAAGATCTGCTGTTGTTGTACCAGACCTCTCAGGTCTTCTGGTTCTGGTTCTGCTCTGCATTCCCAGAACCAGAACCAAACGAGGAGAAGCAGCATTCAGCTTCTATGCACCACAAATCTGGAACAAACTTCCAGAAAACTGCAAAACAGCTGAAACACTGACTTCCTTTAAAGCTTGACTAAAAACCCACCTGTTTAGAGTTGTATTTGAAACGTAATCAATTACAAATTTAATGATGGCATTTGACTTAATGTAATGTTTTGATTGTTGATTCAATGTTGAATGACTGTTTTTGTGCTTGTTATGATGTAAAGCACTTTGAAATGCCTTGCTGCTGACATGTGCTATACAAATAAAATTTGATTGATCGATTGATAGTTATTTGGAAGAAAAATACAAATCTGTGGCTCCAGCCTCAGCATCCTTCTAAATAAATAATCATCTTCTCTCCTCTAAACATGTTCAGACCATCTCAGTCTGACCTCTCTCACTTTATCTCCAAACATCTAACATCAGCTGTGAAGCTCTCATTCCATGATTCTATCCATCCCCAACATTTTGAGCTTTGAAACCTCCAATTTTGCAATTGCCTTTTTCTCATCAATACTGTCTGTAAACCACACATCACTGATCTAACTACTGTCTTGCACACCTTTCCTTTCATTCGTGACCCTGAGAACTTTGAGCCCTCTACGTTCTCTGCTTCTACTCTCCCTGTAACATCACCTATCCACCTTTTTTTAGACACATGTATCCTGTCTTGTGGTGCCTCTCTTGTCCAGTATATACCTTCACATCTCTAGCCTTTCCTTTGCCTATACCCTAGTTTCACTGTAGGTCACAATATCATCTGCAAACATCACAGTCCATGGACACTCCTACATAACCTCATCTTTAAGGCTGTTAATCACAAGAACAAACAAGAAGCGGATTAGGGTAGATCCTTGATGCAGCTCCATCTTTTCCTCTACAGACCTCCTCATGTTACACCACAGTTCATCTCTTGGCATCCATATGTCCAAGAACACTTTATCTCCATAAAACTCTGCCATCATACCTTCACAAGTATGTTATCAGGACCAAGTGCAATTTCCCTCTTTTCCTCTTCAAAGACTTTTTTTTTACAGTTTCCAACTACTGGTGTTGATTCTAAGATTAGAGCATGTAATTAAGCTAATAGGTCATTTATAACCTTTTTGCTGTTGTTTTTCCACTGAAACATTTAAGTATGACAAAACAGCAAAAGCAGGAGAAAACTACAAGGGGGAAAAAAACATTTTTCACACCACTGAAAGCTTACTGTAATGTCTACAATTTTGTGGGTTACCTGGGTCAACATTTCTAATTTAGGTCCTTTTTTAGGGTAACATTATTGCCTTCTAGAACTTTTTATTTTGCTTATTTGTGCATGCTTATTGCTTTTAAAATCATTGTTTGATGTCATTGGAGTTTCTTTTTTTTGCTTTTGTGCAGGTCAGGACACATTTTATTTTATTTTATTCAGGTGAGACCGATCCATTATCTTCTTGCTGTGCTGTGTTTATCTGAGGGAGCTTAGCAGTCATTGCAACTGAACATGCTTTGAGTCCTGTCATACATTTAAAACGTAATGCCTCCAAAAGAGCAAAGTACAGACTAAGATCGTTTAACTTTAAGTTCTAGGAATAAAAAAAACCCCATCACTTTTCAGAGAGAGAAAGTCAACCACTGACCACTAGAGGTCATCATTGGGAAGAGAATAGTTTACTGTGTAACAATGCTACTGTCTTAATAATAATTAATTTTATTTATAATGACCTTTGTATCTCAAATTGAACTCTCAGTGCGCAAGATGATGAAGGCAAACTACTGAATTGTAGCTACAGAAGCAAGGTTGCAATCAATGCAACACCAGCAGGCGAGGCGGTTGACGTGTCTTGCCTAAGGACATATACAATAAGGGCAGGCAGACCAGGAATCGAGCTGGCGATCCACCTTAGGAAAGTAAACTCTTCTCCATTTCCCATAAGAAGGCTTTCACTGATTAAGCTCCTCCTGAGCTGTATACTAAGCTAAACACTTGATACTTTATATATATATTACCAAGAACAATAAAGGTAAGAAGTAATAAATTCAGATTACAACAAACAAATTTTGCTCTTAATATCAAGAAAATCAAGGTGATGACTTCATGGGTAATTTTCTGAAAACAAACAAAAAATGATAATAAATAACGTTCATGGCATACTTCCAACACGGTAACTCTGTCATATCAAGTGCAGCTTCCTTTTGGGGTAAATGAAGATCTATATTTAGACTTTTGGTGATCTGAAAATATTAGCTTTTATCCAAACCTTTTTCAACCTTAGACCCCATGCCAGCCAAACTATTACTTTAGTTGTCACCACAGTTTTAGAAAGGATTAATCCATCCTTAGTGAACAGATGTAAATCAAGGCATTTTGGGGCACGTTGACACGTGGCATGAGGAAAGTGGAATTGAACCCACAACTTTTGGCTTGCAAGACAAGAACTCTCTCCACAGTCATCCATCTGCTTCTAACCCAGACAATCTGGATTATGGACAATTGTGTTGATGTTAATGATAATGAAGGCAATGATAAATCTTCCACTAACACTACAGCTGTTTATGGAGTACCACGGGGTCTGGTACTTGGGCCCATTTGGTAAATATACTTCCACTGTAGGAAACCAATTTGTTTGGTCCTGGTATTGAACAACTGAACAGCAGCAAGATTTATGAAGTTTATTCTCAAAGGATTTAGGGGCGGATCAGATTAAGAGGCCGTCTTCTTCTTTGAGACAGAGCTTTAGAAGAGAATCACAGTAGCTAATCTCCACTTAACATATTACCTTCAAATATATTAGGTTACACAGTCCTACTTCCTATTGTTGTGCTGATAATGCTCAGTTATATTTATTCATACAGACGTGATGAATCCAATCAGTTGATACAGTTTTCAGCTCTGTTTAAGAGATAAAAGACCAGAATAGAGCAAATGTCACGTTAAGATGCGAACATCAAATCTAGACCAATACCAGGGTATTTGTCTCCAACTTTGTAAAGCGGACAACATAGAAGACAGAGAGTGAAGGTTTCAGGTCATAGTTCATTTTATTGGGACATTATTTACACCATGTACATATTGTTTCATTGAAACAAGAGTGTAGCACTGACAGGCAGCATCCTTTCTGTGTTTGACCAAAGAGAACGGTTTGCTGATTTGTGTCTGTCTTCAGGGGCTTAAAATATTGTCAAAGTGGCTCCAGCCATGACCTTTCACCACTGAATCCATCCAGGACGAATATTCAGTGTTTCTAAAGAAATGAACAGATAACATTCTGATGTTCTGAGCAAACTCTTCACAATATGACCTCATTTGGATTTTGAGCTCCATGAAATTGTTCAAACAAAAATCTTTAAAAACAGATATATACTGTATATACATTCACATACATATGTACATATAACATGGTATAAATATATTAAAATAGTTTAAATTACATTTCTTTAACGGCCTTCCATAAATAGATGACACAGTTTTTCTCGATGTGTTAGTGTTGGAAACACAGTGCACTCTCTGATGAGCGGTTCTTGACTCAGTTGGGAATTGGATCCATGCTGAGTTGCCATTGTTCTTCATTGTAAAACACTGCATTGTGCTATGACACTGAACACTGAAGAATTCTGGGTATTTTCTTGATGTTTAGGAGTGCACCTGACTTCGTACGGCTGAAGCTGTTGCGGTTTAACAAATGTAACAAGTATATTATTACGACCACTGTATGTGGTCAAATTCAAAGTATTCTCCCATAAAGAAAAAAACATTCTAGGTTTCCCTCCGTGGCCCCCGATCAGGAGTCGGGGGACGGTGGATGGAAACGAAAGCCTTGGCGGCCTTCCCGAAGCAGTAGTGTCGCTGCCGCACACGCCCGTCAAACAAGATCTAATACAGACCTCCCAGTGTCTGGTTCTGTTCACAGATTCGCTAGCTGACACTTTGAGCGAAATCAAAGGACCTTAGAAATACTGAACAAGGTGCCGTTTTGGTGAAAACTGACAAATGGCCTCAACTATAAGTGCTTTTCAATATACAAAGATGCTTCACAGACACGGTTTTGGTAAAGTTGAACAAAAATAGAAGGCAAAAGTCGAAGCAAACTAAAGTGACCGTGAAGTTTCAAGTCCCGTGGTCTCATTTGAGTCTTTGGGAGATTCACGTACTTCGTTAAGCAGGATGTTCTCGCTGAGGTCAGAGTTCACAGCTACATTCTCCCACGAATAACACTGTACCTGAGAGGAAGCTGTGTTTGAAACTACAAATTTTCAGTCTGTGTTGTGAAGCCTTTTTGTTTACAGCTGTACCATAATAATGAAACAGAAAAAAAGGAAAAAGCAAAAGACTATTTAAAAAGTTATGATAAAAAGTGGGAAACGCCATCTTTGTGATCTAGAACAGCAAAATGTACAGAGTTCAGATACATTCTCTTGGAATGGTACGGTCCATTGCTCAGAAAGCCAGAGTCGAGCATCAAGTGAGTCTTTGTGGTTTGCTTTGTTCGTCACACTGTTTTTGTTGGTTGTGTGTTTGTTGCAGTCCGACTCTGAAAGCTTCCCCCTCCACCAGCAAAAGAGCTGGAGCTTCAGTGACCTTGATCTTCCATAGAGTTCACGATCCAGTCGTAGATGATAAGAGTCATGCAGACAAACATGACAGCAAATCCTAATATCAGGAACATCAGAGCCTGGTGGAAGAAATCATTTCACAGTTAATTTGAAGTTGCTAGTTACACAATATTTTACATTGAGTTTACTAAAAAAAACAAAATATGATTGAAATTGTGAAATGTTTAGTAATGTCTTACCCCAATCTTCTGCATGGATTTCATTGACTCCTTCTTAACCAGTCTGAGATAGAAAGCTGAGGGCAGGATGAAGATCAGCATTGCAGCAGCAGAGGCACCTGGAATGAGGAAAAATTGAGCCGTTAATCATAAAAGGTCAATAACACATTGTTAGAAAGTTGATGATACATATTAACATGTGCAGTTATTTACCAATGAAGCCAAAAATATCTCTGATGCTGGGGACAAAGATGACCAGAATGTTGGTTCCTGCTAGCAGGCTCACTGTGATAATAACGTGACGGATCCAGCTGAAGTCCTTTTTTGGGAACAGCAGGTGGCCGACTGAGGTACGAATCTGTTCAGAACCAGACAAAGATTAGCTCAATGGACTTTATAGTCTTCATGACTGACTGGATAATTAACAGTAGACCCTCAATACTTACAGGGAAGAGCACCACAGGAACCGTGAGTGTGACAGCGGTCAGCACAGCCAGACGAACAACCAGCAGGAGAATATCGTGCTTGTAGAACTTTGAGTAGGTGTGGAGCAGCTCAGGTCCCACGTGGACTGAATAGAAATATGACAGAGATCACTTTAGTTAAATACAGCTTTCCGTAAATTCAGTTTCAACACCAATCACATCTAATTATCAAACAATAGCATGTTAACACTTTGGACTAAGATGTAAGCTCTGTCTTTTGTAGCCAGTGTTGCTAGTGTAACAGAGTTAATATTGTATATAATTCCATTTCTAGTTTGAGTTCAAGAGTAATGGGTGAAACAGCTCCCCCTGCTGGTGATTGGCAGTTATCACTATAGTGAACACAGACGTCTCGTTGCCAGTTCATCAGACTCGTGCGCGAGGCAGATTCACTCTGATAAAATGTTCCGTTAGCTTGATGTTAACATGAAATGCTATTCTTCATAAGGTGCTGTGGCTGCTATGATGAACCTGAGTCCTTACCAGTACATATTATGTTCCGTACAGGTACGTATTGTTTTATTTCTTTGTATTTCTGGTACAAATTTATTAAATACTGTTGCTAGGCCAGTTCATTAGAGACGTGCGCGAGGTGCTGCACCCGCTGTGATGAACCTGAGTCGTGACCAATATTATGTTCCGAGCTGAGCTAGTACCCGACTATAATTATTGAGGTTACATTAAGCTACTAACAATTATGCTAGTCTTTTGGGGGTTTTGTGTACAATTTGTTAAAAATATTTACAGGTTAATAAAATTAAGGCAAAATCGGTCAAGAGAAGGTTTTCAACCAAGTCTCTGTTTGCACAAAAAAGAGAAATTTACATCTAATGTCAAACATAACTGCTAATTGTTAAGAGGTGTTTGTGAGATCAGAGGCTAAGTTAGCTATAGCAAAGCTATGCTGCTAGCTGCAAAAATATGCTGACTTTGAATTACATCCAATGTAGTGATATATTATCAATGTAATTTGTGTTTTTCTTAATAAATACATCAAAATGTCTCCTTTTATTACCGGTGCCTGCTTTGACTGCTTTGTATAATGTCAAAGAGCGATTTTCAAAGCCTTATGTAACTTCTGCAATGTTCCAGGAAACATTTCTGGCTGTTTTTTTTTTTTTTTTTTTTTGTATATTTGAAGTCAAACAGGAACATACTGGCACCAGCTGCATCAGATGGTGTTTTCACACTGTTGTGTTACCAGCCTTGAATCAACAAATTAGGATTTTTAATTGAAGTCCTCTTTACATTGCAAATTACTAAAACATTTCAAATTCAAGGTAAATGACCTGTGAACCCATAAAGTGAGAGTTTCATTCAAGACCAGACGGTTTGAAAGAAAACACGTATTGTTTTATTTATTTCTCAATGGACAGTGTATATTAATAAACATTAATACGCAGCTCAAGTAAGCTAATTTTTACTTGTAGTCCGTTTGGCAGTTGTCAAAGCTAGCCTAAAAATCTATTATCTAGCTGACTATTAATTATGAAATAAATTTTTTAAAATTACGTAGATCTAGAGCTACCACAATGTAGTTTTTAAATCTTGCCCAACTTACTGTTGAAGGTGAGGTATCCGAAGAGGGCAGCCAGCAGGTACATGATGAACATGGCCAGGAAGGACACGTTGGCCACATTCTGCATCTTTCGGCGTGACCGGCTGTTCAGGGAAGGAGAGTTTTATTTAGACACCAGACCAAACTTTAAAGAAATATAACAATGGTGTAATTTAAACATTATAGAACTTTGAGTTAAATCCATGCAGCAGCACTTACTCTTTGAGCTCATCATACATGGGTAGGATAGTAGGGTGGCACACGAAGGCAAAAGTGAGGATGGGTATAGCATAGACAGTCTGGAGAGATGGAAAAATATAAAGGTTAGAAGTTATTCTTCGAGTATTATTGAAAATATTCAAATCTGTTTAATCTGTGAGAGATTTATTTACCTGTGAGTTGTAGACAAAGTATTTAGGCTTGCAAGTGTCATCATCTGTAGTGGTGTTGTCGCTGTGGGGGGTGCTGTTGAACATATGCATGGTTTCATTTCCAGCGTCAGGAATAGGCAGAGGGCATGGAATCTGGAACTTCTTTATGATCACCTGCAGGAACATGTAGAAAAAATATATTTTTGGATGGTGCTATATTATTACATTGTCTAAATAAACTAAACATTACAATGGGTTTTATCTAACTGTCAAAGGAGGAAGAAGGAAACAAGGTGGGATTGTACTCACCACAATCAGAAAAAACACCATGCAGAGTAGAGACAGACCACTGGTGTAACCAAGGTAACCTAAGGGAGACAGAAAAAATGTCATTGCCGTTTTAAAGCTACCACTTCTACTTTTATTATTACTTAGGAACGACATTTTATGACACACATGCACACACACACTCCTTACCCAAGTTCCTGAGCAGTGAGAGAGGCAGGATAACAATAATTGAGACCAGAATCACAAGGTAATCTCCATTGATGTACCATTCACTGAAACACACAGAAAAAACATCTTGTCAGATTCTTCAGCTTACAACTTCACTGTTGCAGTGACAACAAGTAAACATCAGAAATAGCTGAGACGAACTGGTCTGCGCAGGATGAGAGCATCGCTCCCAGAAATAGGCACAACAAAGCAGCACAGAGAAGCTGAAGCCACATCAATTTTTAAAAGTTGGAGCGAGGTCGCAGTGAGCTCATACTGCGCACCATCTCGATGCGGCACTAGCCGTGACTTCTAAAAGGGGTTCTTTGAAGGGTCCGCTCTGAGTAACAAGGTGCTGGCATCCGTTCAAGATGTCCAGACGTCCCGCCTACATGGACACAGCTGCTCACCATGGACAGACAAAGATTCTGCTTCACCTACTCTTGAGAGTTGGCCCCGGATAAACAACAGGCAGCCATTTTGGGCGGTGTTCCACTTTACTTTGAGTGCTTGCTGACATAACCCTACTGCTCATTTGCAAATATGTGACCTAATCTTTTGCTGATTATTGTTTTGACAGATTTTTTAAGTTGGCCTCACCTAAGCAGATTGATTTACATTTTTAAAACGAGTTTGGAACATTAAAAATTCATTACAAATATAGATAAGAGTAGGGCAAGAACAAGCACATAATCCTGGAAAGATTATCCATCATGTTTTCTTACAGTACTATCCGTAAACTCTGTTTTTATTTCCGACCTCTAGAGGGTGGTATAGAGCACTGTCCTCCTTTACTGTGAAACATGCGAGGCATTTCATTTTGTACCTTTGCAGTTTTTGTCATTTTGTGAAAAACTGTATGAAATGACAAACAGTATAAAGGTCATTTCGTCAAACTTTTTAATGAAACAACAAAATAACTTTTCTGGTACAAAATGAAGCCATCTGATGCAGAACATTTTGTACTGACCAGGCATAAATTAATACCCACCTTGGGGACATTTCCATAACTGCTTCGACAACCAATGATTTAAAGCAATTTTCTGTATTTGACTTACACTCAACAGCAATAATGTGTCTCTAATAGAGAATAGCTACCAGCAGGAGGTTGCTTAGTGTTATTTCTATTTCGTTAAGGGTGAAAGTAGTCATATTTCATAAGAGTCAGCTGGTCCAAGCAGTGATCAGAAAGAAAATAATTTAAAACAGACCACTCACCCATCATTTGCTCCAGTAAAGGACTGAATGACAATGGGGAGTTCATATTTGATGATGAAGAGGTAACTCGACATAGCTGCAAAAAATTAAAAAGAAACAAGACCAGTTAATACGTTTTATTCAAACATAAGCTGAGTCATGCTCCTGTAAGGCATCCAGGAACAAAGATGTTCCTAAGGAAAAAGAAGTGACTTCAGTCACTACTCCATTTCTACAATCTATTATTTTCCAAGATGCACCACATGACGGTGAGTGTAGGAAGCAGTTCAACCACAGTCGCATAACACAAAAAGAGCCATTTTGCTACTTAAAGGTCAGTCCCTCACCTCCAATGTTCTGCATGGTGATGGAGCAGGAAGCAGCCAGTTTTCCTGGGATCCCAAAGGCCTTGTGACCCAGTGACTCGTAAACAAGAGCACCTGGAAAAAGTGGAAAAAAACGCAAAGAGTTTTAAATATTGACATTTAAATGTGATCAAACATAAAAAGTTGCTAGAAAGTCAGAGCTGGTGCTCACCTGCTTCATTGGCTGTCTTTAGCAACAAGTGGACAGAATACAAGGAGAAAATGGCAACGGAAACCAGGAGAATCCTGTAAACACAAAAGAGAGAAAAGATCTTCAGCTGTAGACTCATGACTAAGATGTAATTACAAGGAAAAAAAACGTGACTGCAATGAGTAGCAGGCCCCGATCAATGCTAAAATGCTGAACCTGAGACTTTAAAGCTCAACTGAAAGACAACTGTTCTTTCCTGATGCTAAACAATCACACCCACAAAGTGAAGGTCAGGTGTTATTCCGTGACTGCTGAGCATGTGCTACGTTCATTGACTTTCTGAAAGGCTCAGACCTTGCATTGTTTTTTGTTTTTTTTGCTTGTTTCGGAGTCTTGACACATCACTGCTCCCCAACCTGAGCCATCAGCTTTTTAAGGAATTATCTTTGACAGCTAGGAGTCTGCACAGAATCACTTTGATGTAAAAGCTATAAATCTAGAGTGAAATCTGGGTGAAATCCGGAACAACCCCCTTCAAATGATAGACTGCACCAGCAGAGTAGGATAGGATGAGAGGTTTCCCTGCACAGGATCATCTTAATGCCACTCAGATACTGTAGGGTCAGTACAGTTTGTCCCAATGTATTAATAGACCAGGTAGAAATTAATCTCTCAACCATTTGAGACTCGCAATGCAAAAGTAAGATCACTGTCTGCCCACTTGCTCTCATTGGACGTCCTTAGTATGTCTCTTGACAAAATTAGCTTCAACCCAGCAAATATGCCTCTGTTGACGTCTGGTTGGGAGCCACTTTCTCCTACCAATAATCAGCTTCCACCCAACAATGTACACAAGAAGTAGCTACTTTGGTTTTTTTAAGCTCCAACTTCCTACAGACCCTGACCTAGATTAGTCGATCGCCGTCAGACCGAGATCCTCAGTGGACCATTCATGATCCCCAGCATGTGAATGGCATCTATTTGGTTTACGTAACGCCTGGCCACCAGGATTATCAGTAAGCTTCTTCTCTGGAAAGTGGCCTACAGCTTTCGACTGATGATATGCACACTACCACAAGGCTAACAGAGAGAATACATCCGCATTCTGCTTTATTCAGGAAATCACTTCTATTTTTTCATTGCTTAGACGAAAAGTTAGTAGAGATCTCTTCCTCATACCAAATACCATCTATACATCATGCACTAGAGTAAACAAAGCCTCTGTAACACCTTTCTTTGTTCTGTTTAAAAAACTATCAAGAGTCTGATGAAACCCAGGGTGCGAATGTCACAAGAAGTCTGGAAGTTGTTCACATGAACAGCCAACAGGGGTCACCATTACCAAAACCCTCCAACCACCTGCTTTTCCTTGAAGATGTATTTTTCTCTTCAACATTTCTAATCTACAGCAAACATAGGTGAAGCGCGCACAAATCAGAACAACTGCAAATGTTTAACCTGGTATGTTGCCTCTCTGTTAGGGTCACACACCTGTTGGCAGAGTGGGGGGGGGGAAAAACCCTATCTTGCACAATTTGGGAATACCAGGACCTGAGACCTTGAAGAGACACCTGCCTGAATTGGAGTTGAGAAATGTTGGAGCTAAAAATGAGGTTTCAGGTTTTAGTGATGGAAAAGTGCTTACACAAACAGGGCGATGCCGGTGTTGGCCATAGCGAAGGACAGACCCAGGATGCCGCTGCCCATGATGGCATTGCCCAGGTTGAAGACGGACATGCCAAAGGAGGCACTGCCCTGGTGCTGAAGAGGAGAAAACAGAATTGAAAAAAAATAGTAGAAAAAAACTACATTGTGGAATAAATAAACCTGAACTTACATATTCAGTTTCATATTTCTTCTTGCTTGGGTTATGATCAGAGAGGAAGTTTTGACTCTCTGCATCTGCATCAGGGTATTGCCTTTAATAGAAGAAAGAGATGTGTCAAATGAGCTGACATGTCAAACTTTTTTTTTTGGTTTGTTTGTGAAGACATGTTAAAGACGAGTCTCACCCATTGAGAGGAATCTTCTTGGGAAAGTCAGAGTATGCAAAGTCGTTGCTGTTGGAGCTGCAGCTGTCGTCGTCTTGAGGAGCGTTCAGACATTTCATCTCAGTTCTAGAACCGGCCAGCTTGTCATTGGGCATTTTAAAGCTGAAAATATAGAAATCATAACAAAAAGGTTTTCAGTAATTGTGTTTTAGCATATGTTTATTTTCCTTGATTCCATATCTGCCACACCTCTGGCTCTTGTTAAGGTGTGTTAATAATAAAAGATAAGGCAAGCAGGTATTTCTTGTCTAAGAATGCATATCGTCAGAACAGATCAAAATCATATCACAAAATCATAGACTGTTTATTGAAGCGTCAAGGTTTACTTTTAACAATGTCTGATATTACAAGTAGGTGCATAAGATGTGCTGGCTAAGTATTTCATAAAGCTTATTCTGATGAGGCTTTTAGGTCATCAAAATGTACTACCTATGTTTTTTTTAAGGTAGGAGATTGTCATCTGTTTTATTTAATCAAGATGTTCTATTTTTAATGTATGCAAAGGAGGCATATCAGATTCCATTTTGAAATCTCGTTTCAATACGTTTTAAGCAGGTTTTTTTTTGGGGGGGGGGGGTGTTGGTAACAGTTTTCGATTAGGTAGCACCGACCGACAGATGAGGCATCGATGAGATCGGTATCAATATTAGGCCGCGTGAGTGAGATCTTTTCAGCGACGGGAGGGGCTGAGTGACGAGGCAGCGAGTGGAAAAATACCGGAGCGCGAGTCTTCACAGCATCACCCAGACTAGAGTGAAGAGGAAGTGATGCTGAAGGACAAAAAGACCCGCAGAGGCTCATCTTTACAACGCCCCTCAGAAAATCATTTATTATTTACATTTCTTCATAAAAAAGTTTTAAAACAGCTTTAAAGACAACCAGCCTTTAAGAGCATAAAACAACAGAATCGGATCAAATCTTGAGCCAAACGTGCTCCAGTTGTTTTGACTTAGTAAAATTATCCCTCCTGTTTCTTCCTGTTATTCATTTCTCCTGAGACTGGCCAACCAGATCCTTTTAATAACATTATTTCCACAGCCGGCTCCAGCAGAAACACAGACACGTGTGTTCCTTTTATGGGCATAGCGGGCCATTTTTTTTTTCCGCAACGGCTCGCGCTCTGACTCACGCCCAAGTTATGTTTCTACATCTTTCAAAATAAATTGATTCTTTAAGCTCTATATTTTAATGTCAGGTTTTTTTTTTTGCCTAGAAATGCAACATTCAGACATCAATATGACACAACATCATTAAATTAGATTGACCATAATGGCTTCATTTGTTCACATATGACGCATCTGCTTTTTTTTTTTTTAAGAAAAAAAAAAAAAAATCCAAGATTTAAATATTTAAAGTGTCAAATTTTTAATTCTTCGCCACAGGGGAATTAAAATAAATATATATATTATTTAATGAATACATAGTCAAGTTACGGATTACAAGTCATAATAAAATAAGAGTTAGATTTTCTAAGCTTCCTGCAATTTGAAAGTCTGCACTTCCGCCGTCTGGTAATTTTCCAGTCCTTCATTCAACACCGGCATTCTTACCTTCAACGGGGGAAAGAAACCTAAAAGAAAAAAATCCTTCCTCTTGTGGACAAAACAAAGAGATCTCCGATCGATTTCTTCACAAAAATCAGCCGATCCTTAAGATTATTTACGTTATTTGTAAATGAATAGGAAATGAATGAAAAATTCTAAGCAGAAAGACGATCTGATCTTTGAAAAGACAACCAAAGCAATTCAAGTAATCAAAGTAAAAAATACTTGAAATGTCAAGAACCGACACGCGTAAGAAGGATAAATTTGGTTTATAGAGAAAGACGGACAGAAAGCAAGAGTCCCCGGTGATGCGATGTGTTCCCAAAGAAGAGCCAGCACTGCTGGAGGAGTGGTTGGGACTCACCCTTTATTGCATCAGCTCTGATCCCCGGCAATAGAGGGGGGCGGAGCAAAGGCTGGACTAGATTTACGCACGCTGTGACGTGCTATTATTTACAAACAGAGAGCTGACCAAGAGCCCTAGCTACTGGGAAACCACAGGCATCCACCAAAGGAGGAGCTCTCAAGTAAAATCACCCTGCCTTGAATTCGACTTTACAAAATATAGAAGAACTATTTCTGCAAAAGGACTATTGTAAATGGGGGAAAATGCTTTTGAGTTCCAGCAGTATACTTGTTGAATATCCACAATGCAACATTTATTCTTATGTAATTTTATCACCAGTAATATAACTCTCTGCCTGTAAAACTCACTCATCTGTCAAGTTCGTTCTGGTCATCATTGCTGTGATGATGCCCAGTGAAAACATAAATGTCATGATGTCAAAAGGCTTGTGTGTGTGCGTGCATACAAGACAAACATAGGAGGTCAGAGGTCGTTACCCCTGAGGCAAACAGGGGCAATAAAATGCCATCAACCTTAAAAAGTTGTGACCTTTTCTTTTGGGACATCATCAGTGAACAAACTGGGCCAGAATCAATGCTGATGCTTTCTGAACTTTCCGCTGAAATGTTAATAGAGTTCAGTTCAATTCAGTAAAACTTTCTTCATCCCAAAGGGAAATTAAAAGTTGCAGTAATTGAGTGGTGATGGCTGTGGGCAGGAAGGATCTTCTGTAGCATTGTCATAGCCAAACTGGCATTCTGGGTACAATGTCATGCAGTAATGAGCCGTAATTTTAGCTTTATGCTTCAGAATTCTTTATAAACATGCAGGTTTTCCAAGTTGGCAACAAATTAAAATGCTGACAACCTAAAATTTTAGACTCGAAGGTAATATGCTCTCAGTTAGTGTTAATCTTTAATCTACCTATTCATTTGTTGCAATTGATTACAGCTGAAGAACTATCAAAAATACTAACGTAATAAGAAAGAAAAGCCAGAGAATTTTAAGAACAGCGTCACATCATCAGCATATAAGGATAACTTTTGTTCCAGCTCTGCCAGCTGCATGTACAACAAGTCTGAATACGTTCTTATTGCCACAACATCTGAACATCAAAAATCATTTCAAGATTATTGATTAGGATAGTGACAGACAGAGTTGTGCACAAAATCTGAATCCCTCTGGGCCAGCTAAAAGCAAGCTGACAGCTACTGACTAGTAATTATATGTAAATTATTTTAGGTTCCCTTTTTAACAGCCACACTTGATAAAAAGAGGAACATATTTGGATTTTGCTGTTTACACAGATATGTTGCCGTATCTGTATTGTTGAAGGTGGCAATGAAAGGTGATGTACAAACACACAGTGTTAAGCTGGATAATATTTTTAGCCCTGCTTTGGTGTTGATGTCTTTAGCTTGAGTTAATATTTATGTTGTTTATGTAATCCATGCCATTACTAATACATTACACAATGTCTTTTTATAAACTTAGTTAGCTTCACTGTATTATTTATGTTTTTGAGAATTTTTACAACCAATATTCAGAGCTTATAGCTAATTCGGTAGTTTAGATAGTTGATTATAATCGAGACTAGTTAGCTTGACTTTCATTACACATACCATATAGCTAATTCGTTAGACAAGATAGCAAGTGTACATCGCATTTGTAACTTCAAAATTCAAATTCATTCTTCTTTGATGAATCCCACTCCCTGCTCTGATCTCCACAGATCCACGGCAAGGTTTTTGAAATGACAGTGGACCCAGGTGACGGGTGTCAGTCCGGATCAGGGCGTGAGCGCGGCTTCAAAGCCAGAACTCCCCGCCTGAATGAGATTACACCCGAACACCCTCATGTGAGCAGCGGTCATCCTAATCCTCACTCATCCTGCTGGCTCCTCTGGTTGTGTCATGTGTATGCACGTGGAGTGTCCTATTTCCTAATGTATTAGTAATGGCAAGGCTTACAAAAGGAACAGTACACCTGCTGGCAGGGAATTCATGAACCGCTTGATGCCTCTCAGTTGATGCTGCTACTATTAAAAGCGATTTCTCTGTTGCACAGATGTTGTCTATTAATAACTGTGTCATTGCTTATGTTTTTCCATCTATGACGGATTGATCAACTTCTAACATGTTTCACTCCTCTCCCTGCACTGCAGGCTTCGTCACATCGTAGAGATAAAGCTAACAATAGTTAGTTACTGTTACTACTACTGATAAAAGTTTATTTCTGTACCTGCAGCAACAGTAGTAGGGCTGAATGAATGATTAATCCAAGCCAATAATCCACCCTGCAGATCTGAGTCATACAGGACGCAGATTTCATCAGACAGGCAAGTACAGACAGGAGTTGCACACAATGCAGCGAAGAGTAAGTACGATATGAAGCCACGGTCATGGAGCCTCTCCTTAAAACGGACCAAATCTAAATAAAGAGATCTTTGTTGACATGTTATGAAACATGATGATGTCTTTAAAGCCTGAACTGCTCTACAAAAATGTTCACAGCCTCACATTCGTTTTTGTTGGTCATGTGACTAGAGCTAAAAATTGAACACATTCCTGCTTTCCTTCATGACGTGGCAAATTTAGGAAGGTTGGGCTGAAGGGCAGGCAAACTAATTTATTCCATCGTACATGTAAAAATATAAGGCAAAGGTTGAATTTGATCTGAGTGATAGTGACATAAAAGCTTATGCCGATGAAAGCATGACACTGAATCATGATCTTCTATGAATGAATGTATCAATTCAAAGAAAATGTCTCATATTCTACTGGACAGGTGAAAGAGGGCGGAGCCAGTCAGTTAAACCGACTGCTTTGTGTATTAATCTATTTAAGATGAATTCAGTACTTCCATTGTTGATGTATATCAGACCGTCTCTCGCTGCTGCTACGAACCCAACAGCTGCGGTCTCTTCGAATAACGCTGACTTTGTCGCCGACTGCCTCATAAGTACCAACAAGAGCCAGTTCTGAGACGTTTAGGGAAACAATGCTTTCACTGTTATGGTTGCTTGGATCTAAATGACTGGGAGTAAACAGTAGAAGAAGTGAATCTGCTAGCAAAGCGATTAATCAGAAACCACATAGGTGCGCATAGGCGCCAGAGAAATCTTCGAGAAAGTTTCGGTATGCTTACAAAGAAGATTTAATTACATTTGGTGAGAATAGCAGGAGCGTAGCAAGAATTTTTAGGTCCTTTAACTCGGTGGGCCCCCCTTTCTCACTTGATCAGTTTTTCCCACAAGAGAAAAATAGACTTACCAGTATATTAAAATATTGTGTAATTTTCAGCATAATAAAAATCAAATGTTATGATTTCACACAACCTTTTTTTGACTGAAAATAAAATAAATAACATCAGTGTTGCCATCTGGACATGATGAGAGACCTGATGCTGCTGATGTCTGTTACTGTTCTTTGCTTCTTGTGGTTCTGAAAGGTTAAATATATGTAACTCATGACATAAACACATTTCCAAAGAAGCTTATCAGACATATTTCATACTGTACCTCTCGTTTACTGTAAACTCTGCAGGCTGGGCGCCTTTCTCATTCGAGACACTCCTTCAGAATTTATTTTTATATTTAATACATTGAATTAATTAAGTCATTCAGTAATACTTAGAAAACCACCCTTTTTCAAGGTCAGAGGCATGAAATCTGACTCAAGCACATTGACTTTTTGTAATATGATGTGTGTCATATAAAAAGTGGACTTAAATCGTGTTTGTCACTAATTATGATCTTTTACTCTGTTTGGTTTGAGCAATTCTAATCCTCTGTAAATTGACGGTTAATCACCTGGGATTAGCTATGAATTGTTTTTAATTTTCTTTCATTCAGTGTTTCCGGCAGCATGATTACGGTGCTATTTTATAAAACTGTGGGATTACAAAGAATTCATTAATGCTAAATGCGTCATGATTAATAATTAACAGAGTTGTTTTACTGCAGGATGACATCAACTGATAGGTGGTGACAACTTTGGTCCTGAATGGATTTATGATAGCAATTAGCCCATCTAAAGCAATAAGATGTCCTGTTCACTTCCAAGACTGACTATCCTATAGTATTACTCTATTTATACAATACAAGCACCGTGCAGTTAAAATTGGGGTTTTTCTATTAGGTTACAACAAGGAAATCAATATTTTTATCATCCTCTAATATGTTTGAGACATGAGTGCAAAAACAACCCAGCAAACGTTTGTTAAGCTGAGCCTTTTGTTATAGCAAGCCTGAAAAATGGCTCAGTTCCCATTTTATCATGACAATAAACTGGTGAAAACCTGCCCTGCCTTTAAAGGAATGCAGCAGACCTGCGTCAGACCAAGTACCAGGACTGTTCAGAATGCATGTTCTTCCTTCCTCAACCTGTAAAGTAAGTCTATCATTGAAGTATTCAGTCTATTTAATGGGAAGGAGCGTCTATAACAATTCCCTTAACAATACCAGCCCTTCAATTCTGATACGTCACCACCACAAGCTCTGCACAAGCAGAGCATTTGGTGGACATCTCCTGCAGCCTGGAGATGTCCACCAACATCGGTCTCAGTGGACACCAGACAACCTTATTGGACATCCGCAGTACGCAAGGACACGGGGCTGTGAGTCTGGCAGACTGGTCTGTGGTCCCACAGGGAACTCTACGGACACCCTGCAGACTTCTCATTGTTCTCCTGGTGTTACCATCTGCAAAGTTTTCAGATAACTCTGACACAGTCTACCTCATCACAGGTGACAATGACTCAAGAGTACAGACAAAACTTTGTGAACTAGAACAAACTTCGAGAAAACTGCAAAACACCTGAAACACTGAGTTCCTTCAAAGCAAGAATGAAACCCCTCTGTCTGTTACTGGTTTTCGCAATTGTTGACTGTACTATGTGTTTATGATGTTATATGTTTTCACAATGCAAATCACTTTGAACTGCCTTGTTGCTGAAATGTATTCTAATAAAACTGACTGACTGGTTGACTGACTGGTGCCAGAACCACCTCAAGACCAATGTAAGGGAAAACTAAGAAGCTGGTGGATCAAATCTACTATTCTCAGCTGCCAACAAAGTGTTTCTTTACCTGTTCCATCAATGTGATAAATTTATGTGATTTCTAAGAAGTGAATCGCTGATTCTATGCAACAGATTAAATATCCTGTAGTATTTAAGGAGTGTCTAATTTGTACTTTCAAGGAGGAGTTGCTGAATCCTCTACTGAAAGGTTTTAATCTCGCCGAGGCACAGTGAGGCAAATGTATCACATCACGTGACCCACTATAGTCGTCATATCAGCTGTCTACATTGTTCTGTGTTGGTTGAAGCCGACGTACTCAGTCTATCTTCCCCTGGTAACGCTGCTAGCTGTGGCCTTGTGGGGTTTTGTAGATTGTCAAAGTGAAAACATGATTTAGGTTTTTGCAATTCTTTGCTTCTCTTTTCTAAAATGAGTCAAAATCAACAATTTGGAAGGTGTGTGACCTTTTCCTACACAGTTTGAAGCACATATAATGCAGGATCTAATTAGCCCTTCAGCCTAAGAGTGTACCCGATTACCCCGGGGCTAATCACCTCCCCGGCAGCCCTCCATGTTCTTATGCAAGTTCGTCACCCACTGACTGAATGAATAGCACATCACATTTAACTCTGCCAGTCTCCCGCCAAGTCGCCCCCTTCTGGGTCCAGGTTGGATCCCTAACAGCGCTCTTGTCCTCTCGGGGGGGTTTATTTATTAACTTTTCATATTAACTCCCTTTAGTGTGGAGGTTTCCTTGCTCTCTCACCTGACCCCAGCTGAGTGTTCTTGGAACAAATCAACCACGGAGGAGGATATTCATTACAATGTAGACAGACATCTTTTTCTTGCCTTTTTTGTTTCCAAGAAAGAGATATCACGATGAGCCAAGTCTTATCTGGAAAACAGGTCAATGGGTTTTTGTTCTCTTGTTGGTGTGAGCCAAGCATAAAATGTGAAGATTTGGCTCAGTCCATCATATGGGAGGTAACTGGGTTATTTCCATTAGAAAGAGTGCAGAAGGGGATAAGTGGAGCTTTGGATGCTGGCAAAAATATGAATTTTACATTTTGTTTGTGAAGCCAGAACCACAGCTTTACAATGTCTGGGATTTTTGCTGGACATGCCTCTGCATATATAAGTACATTCCTTTTTCATGGGGCCAACTGGTGCGTCCAAACAATCCCTGTTCGACGCTGCCAACACAAAGGAACATTGTGGTCATCAGACTGTAAAGAAAACAATTGGCCGAAGAGGAAATGAGTTATCATTTGGGAACCTTGTAATGTCATTCAAACTCATACACAAACGATCACACAATGGCAAAGTTGATCCTGATCGGACACAAGGACCCCAGAGGATCAGGGTCACTACGTCAACAAGAGTTAGCTAAACATGACCTGCTAACACAATAGGAAATCCTACAGAGTCCATACAGCCTTATTGTGTACAGATTGCTTTTTGTGACTTTTCCTGTCCAGGTTGGATTTCTATGTTAGAACCAGTTTTTGAATAGAATTTGACCGATTTATTTTCAGAAACATAATGCGATTACAAAAAATGGGGTGGAAACACGATTAAAATGTGATTTTTAAAGTTAACCTCAATTTTTGATGTTTGGTCTTGTTCACTTCAGACTTTTATTCTTGCACTTTATTTATAAAAATCAGGACAGATTATGAAGTACTTGGATAATTTATGTCCCAGGAAACACAAGAGTTGGAAAAACTGCACAAATATGTTGGTTAGAAATCATGTTTTTTTTTTCCTTTCAGTTACTTTTTTCCTTCTGTTGGGGGTAAACAAATCTCATCATCAAAAAACAATACAATAATTTGTGTATCACTGGTGTAATAACAGTTGGATAAACAAATACCTTAAACCGCATTTATGCATTGCAGTCATGGTGGATGTTGAACTCAAGAGTTTTCAGGATGACTTTTTGTTGTAATTCAGACTCAGGATTCTGAAACTGGAACCCAGTAGGATGTCAAAGAGCATCATGAGCTGAGAGAATTCTGAAAACGCTGATAGTTAGCTAGATTGTTATTAGCTTGATAATCACTGTTAGCTATTATCTTACTTGTCACTATTAGCCTGCTAACCGAAAGACTGCTATTAATCTTGTTTTTGAAGAACTACAATAATTTCACTTAAAGACAATAGTCAAACACGTAATTTGTACATAGTTCCTGAGATATTTCCTTTGTCTACAGGCAAGGGTGCCATCTTAGCTGAACATCTAGGTAAGCAACCAGGTTGATCCACTGGACAAAATCTCAGTGCAACTTTATATAAGTTATTAAATTCAGCTTTATAAAGTCTAGAGGTACCAGAGCATCCCTTGATTTGGGAGCATTACCTTCGTAATCCTCTTAGTGGTGGGAAAGTGGTTTAATGTGCGCAGTCTTTATGACAGCCACACAAATGGGGGGATCACGTTAGTCTTAGGGGCCCCACAGGGGGCTGGGGGGGCCGCCAGTCTCGCGCTCTGAAAACTTTCCACCCAGGATGGCTCGCTGGTCAGCCATGTGAACCCGTTGACTCTCTGATCGGAGAGAGAGCGAGTCCATGAGGCAGACAGAGGAAGAAGAAATGAGTCAGAGGTCAACCATCAGTTAACCTAACGATAGGTTAATTGACTGCTAGCTGACTATCACTGTTAAAAAACCCACATTGAATGGAATAGGCTTATAAATGACATTTACAATTTAGCATGTACTCTTTGGCTACTAAAGCTAAGCTACTGTTAGCCACAGGAGTCTAATTATTTTTGGTTTAGAGCTATGATTCACATCATCATTTATAGGTGCTCAACATTATAATCAACTGTAGTTAATAGTTGGCGAACAAATGTCAGTAAATGTCAAAAAGTTCACATAACATGTTTTCAGTTCCAGGTTAGCCAGAAGTAGTGTTTTTCTTACATGTAACATAATAAGACACACAGATGTGCTTTCAGGTTGGAGAGACGTATAAAGTGCGAAATCACTTATTGCAGCTTCACTGCTCACACGGCTCCTGCTGCTTGGCTTTGTGCTGCTATACGTGTGTGTTTGTGTGTCTGTCCATGATCGTGTAGTTCTGAAAACATAAAGCCAGTCTCAACATTTCACTCTTCACCAGCGGGGAAAGGACAAAGGAACAAAAGGAGATCAAAGGTGACTTGGTTCGGTCTGCACCATAACGTCAGGGCACTGTGTCAGTTTAAGGCAATCTGTGGCGTTACACTCATTGGTGGGACAGTAGTTCCCATTCTCACATCCATACACTAACCTTTATTTAGACAGGTTGATGAGCTTTTTTGCTCATCAACTATTTTATTAGGTGTACTTGTGTAATTTCTTGTTAAGATACACGATGAATTAGCCAACCATATGACAACAACTCAATGCCTTTCGTGACCTACAGGATGGCAGTTGTGTGGATGAAAAGCCACGTTGATGTCTGAGCTCAGAGGAGGAACTTGTTCCAGTGGAATATTATCTCTCACTGCAAAACATGTTGAACCCTAAAACAGACGGACTTCATTACCGCTCCATGTTCTGTTAGCGTAGAACCAGAAACCGAGGCAGTGCCTCGCCAAACAACTAAAGAACACAAGCCTCCATTTTAGGACTGGGTCAATCAGATGGTAGGAAAGCAAATTCCTTTTCGTGGCGGCATCTTGTTGCATCTTGGAAATATTTTTGTAAAAAAAGTAAACACATCCTCGAAGCCAATAAGCCGGTTAAGATATGCGCCCTGTCAGATGAGTTGGTGAATCTGCTGATCTCGTGAGTCATCCCCCTTCAACTTCCTGCTGTCTTTTTTGTCGTTTTTTGCCGGTAGTAAGATCCGTTTGTTCATCAAGCAAATTTACTTTTGGAATTCCAATTTGCAATTTTATGGTAAATGGAAACGCAGCTACTGATCTTTCTGCTGCAGGTGAAGGAACGTAACGGATAACTTCTGGAAACAACAACCAGAAGTAGCCATTTAAGGAAATGATCCGATTGGGAGTCAGAATCCCAGTGGAAGAACAGCACTCCCATGATGCTCTCCATCCATAGTCAGGTCCCGCCTCTTCCTTGCATTGTTCATGCCATTAAAATTCTTCTGCATCCTGAACCTGGATTCCATCCACATGCACAAAGACTTATGACACCTAAAATATCACATTTACAATGTGGCTCAATATACAAGTCTGTCGGGATTTATCAAAGCATTGCTGGACAGTCGAAAGACTTCTCAGATTCTCCCGTTAACCATTCAGTTTGGGCATATGCTGTTCACGTAAGGAGAAAAACAAACCCTGATCGGAGCCTTACAGCTTCCTGTTTGTCTCTGTTTGCTGAGATCGACTCAGCACAGGACATGCGACCCGAAATGCCTTCACCGTGATGGCTTCCGGAGTTAAAAGGAAGTAAACAGTTTCCTGATGCAAGAAAGAGGTGTCTGCTGCCTGTAAGTCATCCGACTGACACACACAGAGAGCGAGCGGTTCCAACGTTTACAGAACTGCATGTTATGTTTTTAATAGGCTTTGTAGTTTTCTCAGGAGGGCATTGCATTACTAATTAGTTCCCGCCACAAAGCAGGTCCAGAAAGGTATTTGAGAGCAGTTCTCATCACATGATTACAAATAGGATTTAGCATAATGTCCTTATTCATAATTAGAAAATTGCATACCAAAGCCTCACAGAGGATTAGATCTGGACCTGGACGGATGAAAAAAGGAAGTAATTCCTTTAGTGAGAATCCACCAAGCTGCTTAGTAGGTATCTGCAAATGGAACGGCAGGATAAATTCAGTCTGGTGACAGAATGGGCGCAGCAGTTTTAGTGGATCAAACCTATTCTTGGACGTGTCCCCCCCCCCCCCGCTGCCCCCCAAGAGTCCTTTCATGTTCTTTGTGCGTACATGCTACTATGAGTGCAGGTATTCGACAGAGCGGTGCGACAGAGCATGAGTGATGGATGGATTTTGTCGTGTGCGCGCTAACCTCCGTGCCCGGCTGTGTTGGCCGAGCACACACGTGTAAAGTTTAACCAGGCTCGGGAATGTAGTTATGCAATGCGAGAGGTTTTTCCATGCAGACACAGAAAAAGATTTTACCTCCCCCCGCCAAAAGAAACGACACAAAAGCAAACATAAACACAGCTAAAAGAGGAAACACTATCGCAGCTTGCATAAGCGGAGATGGTTACTATGGCTGCGGTAACAGTGAAGGTCAGTATATTCCTTTTGATGGTCCTGTGTTTGTTATTTCTCAACTTATGTGAACTGAAAGCAAAGCGACTGAAATGTGTAGCCTGCTTTACATCCCACTGCAACTCACTAAATCTCCTGTTTATTTACTGAACATACCCAATATACTGTACTATATTATACCCAATAGCAATAGCAACCACTGCAAACTGACAGCTACAGTGAATCAGAAAATTATTAATAACCCTTTAACCTTTTCACATTTTGTGTGCAGATGAAAAGGAACCTCACATGCAACCCCCATCGCCAAGCATGGTGATGGCAGCATCTGATCAGCCACCTTCCAAAGACATCCTTGTCTTTGGAAGACCATTTCCTAACGCTTTCACTCTGTTCCCCGTCCTGCAGAGCGTAACAATGCCGTAACTCGGATGGATCTGCAGTAACACCCAGGGCTCTCACGCTGTGTGTTTGGGTACTCTCCGTCTTGACTTGTATCATAAAATCTCTTGGGGTTTCTTGTGTCTGTGAGCTCAAACAGATTTGACTCACAAATTCCAGATACAGAAAGGCATTTTAATGAAAGATTAACACCTGACTAATCTTTTACCTTCCTGAGTACAGGACGTCTTTAGGATTACTCTGGTTGGTGTTGGAGACTAAAGAAGGGTTCTCGTTGTTTTCAGCCATGTGCGTTTCATATTCATGCAGAAGGGTCGTGTTATTCTAGAGTTATCTTTACCACCACCAGCAGCAGCACATAAAGCTGGATAGTTTCCAATCTGCTGCTCAACCATGGAACTGTGACATTTGTTGTCCTTTTTTGAGCTTTATATCATGTTAATGTTATTCCCTCATCAACAACAAACCTGGAGTGTTGCTTTGATTTGTTTATGCATGTTTGAGAAATCCCTTAATCTCCATGGCAACCATTCAGCCATGCAAAACACATGGGTGGACTTAGCTCCGCCTTCTTGGAGCTGCAGTTTCCAAGCTTCTCTTCCGCCTCACAGAGCAGCTCCTCCCCCACTCGGCTCCTTCAGACTAGCCAGCAGCAGTTAGCAGACACCTGGTGGAACTGGGGATCTGCTGAGCTCATTATATGAGCTATTTCAGGTAAAAACATTGTTAAACGGTTAATAGAGGAGCCATGTTGTAATGACTTCCTGGAGGCAAAGTTTTCGAAAGAGCAGGAGTTTCTTAAAGAGACAGAGACCCAATTTCACGTTGTTGAAGTATGAAAAATTACATAAACACCTATTTAGCTTCAATAAATTATGAAGTCCGATTTCTTTCAAGTCATATTTGACATATACAGCATATTTATAACAACCAAAGGTAACACAGTTACTAGATTTTGCTACACTTTGTCAATGGAAAACACATAACATTGTGATTCACACTGTTGTGGATTGATCCTATAAAAGTCCAACTGATGACCGGATCGCCGCTGCCATCCCTGGATGTGTGAGTAAGCGTGTTGCCAAAATAAGTCTACCCTGTCATTGTCAAACTGTTGTGAACACCGTGGCTTAGCGTAAACTTTGCACGCTTGAATCGCTCGCTTGTTCCCAGCTCAGATGTTTACCTGTAACCAAAAGCTGAACAAACGTCACGGAAACACACGTGCTGCTCTTACATTTCACAACATACCTTTAGACCGGAGGGGAAGTTTGACCTCAACATATTGCTAAAGAACAGGTGTGGAATAAACATCCATCTAAACCTTTAGTTTGTTGTTGTTGCATATTAACGTAACGGCTCCACGCGTGTCGAGGAAAACGCCGAGACCAGGAGCCGCAGTTTGACCTGCCGGTGCTGAGTCATGCCGGGTTGCACACAGGTTGGATTACCTGGAGGAAGAGACACATGCAGCTTCTGAACAGGAACTCCAGCTGAGCAAACACAGACCCAGAACCCGTCCTCTCATGAGAACTCATTTGGATGTGTTCCAGTACCAGATCATTCCTGTCCTTGCTGTTTGCTTTAATAAAGCAGACTCCAAGGCTCAGACGTTCTGAAGCCTCTGAACCGTAGCAGACAATATTTCCTCCTGGCTGTTTGCGTCCCTCGCATTAAAACAGCACATCTAAGCTCCTCAAAATGCTAAATCCGGACTTTTTGTTTTGGTGGGTCCTTTAAATCTCTATAAAAGTCTCCTTCCTGGTCGGGACAGAGGCTGGCACCGGGGGCAAGTCTAGATTGTTTCCTTTGAAAAACCTAGGAGGGGTGGCACGCTAAAATGTCATCTAAATGCACTGCAGTCTTAGATTGTAATAAACAGAGAACCAAAATTTGAATAATACAAACTATTTAACCAAACAAAACACATGGATGTGCTTAGCATTTGAAAACTATGCAGCAAATTTGTTTGTTAAGGTGGATCATTTTTTTAGTCACATGATTAGCTTAGCGTAGCTTAACTGTACACAGCTCTATTTTTAGTGCCGTTATGCTAACTCTATTCAACTTATTTATCAACTTAAAGTTGAAATTATTGAACTATTATAGACTATAAGTTTAATTAGCCCTTTATAAAGAGTTGTGTTTGTGTGCAGTAGTCTGGACACAAACACAACTCTTGTATTTACATGTAAATGTTAATTCATTTGTAATGTCCCGTTTTTAAAAACAAATAAACTTGAATCAGTCAACAAAAAAAATGTATTAATGTCAGTTGTAAAATAACAAAAGAAGCATTTCTGTCATTTACTGACAGAGTGGTGACAAAAAAGCTAATCTGGATATGATATGAACAAACTGGTTGGCAGCTCTGGTGGGCGTGGCCAGATAGGTTGTCCAATCAGATTTCAAGGGCAGCTGGAGGGTTAAACTTTGTCCAAATTCCTTCCTTAGTTTTTAATAAAATTAACTTAAAGGAAAACTAGAAACACCAGAATAAAAGACAGAATTTTGATAATATGTCAAACTTAGAGAAAAAGTATCAGTATCGACATCGACGATACTGGCCCTGTACAAAATATCGTCACCTTTCTAAAATGATGGCCCAACTAATTTTTTCCCCAAAAGTATTTGATTTATTTACTTTTTTACCTAAAAAAAATATTTTGGCAAAAAATGACTTGGGCCATTATTTCAGGAAGGTGCAGCAATGCACAACTCTAGTGACCCTGAACATACGAACAGCTAAAAACTCATGACCAACAAAAGAGAACCAAGTTACAAAACGCTCTCCGGTCACCAGCCAGCATCTGTCAGATGTTTGTTTGAAGCAGCGTTTAGAGGGGAGTCAGAATTCACGTTCAACTCTTGAATCTGGGTGGGATTCAACAGGTCAGAGGACTCACACACACAAAAATAATAACTGTAGAGGAAACAATGTCATCTTTCTAAAGAATTTGGTCATGTATAATTTGTCACCACTGACAAAAACAACTCCTCCAACAGTGAACTTTGACCTGAGCCATGGGGTAAAACAGGAATCATTTCCTGGATGAGTTGCCCAATCCTTGTTTGGATGTCAGTTCATAACGTTAACTCTCCCTGTCAGGCGAACAAATGAATCATGAAGGTTTTGACACTCTGGGATCTTTATTGTTCTTTGACTGACAATAAAGATTAAATAATGCAAGCAATAAGACCAGTACCTCTGTAATTTGTATAAATAAAGGTGAAATAGTAAAAATACTTCCGTAATAAGTATGTCATTCAAAGGGTTTATGGTGTGAATTTATGTAATTTACAGTGAAATGTTTAAGGGTGTGTATTTTAAAGCACACCCTTTATCATCATCACTTTCTAAGCATGTGATGATTAGCAGGTTAGCTAGTTTGGAATCAAAAGTGAAAATGAAATGTCAATAAAATTATTTAACAGATGAAGTATTGTGATTATGCTGGGCTTTGTGTGTAGAGTAGTAGTAGATTGGTTTGCGTTAATGTTGCCTTAGCATGTTTGTATCAAGAAATTTAATGTGAAGTCATAAATTCAAAAATACTACATTTATCCCAAAGAGAAATTAAAGAATATAGTTCTGACTAGTTTAATTACAGAATGTTAAAATATAAAAGAAAAGATGTTTGAGCTTTTCTTAATTCTGGAGGATATCTATTCAGTTTCCGCTCTTGGACGTGGAGCAGCACCCGTCTTACACCTCTATAAACTCAAGCAGTGTCATTTTCTTCCAGTCTCTGTTCAGTCTCCATGGCAACCAACTCCAATCCTGGCTAATGGATGGTGCTGGTAGTCTGCAACAGTTGTGTTACTGCATTCAGCGCAGCATTGACCCCATCTGGCAGCAGAGCCGCTGCTTTGTCGTCTGGATGGAAGGATGCTAGCTGCCGATCGGCTGGATTCAGACCCAACACCACGAAGGAGAAACTCAGCAAAAGTTTATTTGGGGGTGTACATGTGGTGTGACTACTTCCTTCCAATCATCCATCCACTGTCTGCTACTTATCGGAAATCAGGTCGTGGCAGTAACTGGTCCAGAATACCAACCCAAACCAAAGTTAGCAACATGTACCTTCCAGGCCTAACCCACAGACTCTATGTGGAGATTGTGGACACAGTTCTTGTTTCATTCATTTAGGAACACAAATATAAGCCTTGTTCACAAATATAAGAAAGACGGACTGGACTGGACAAACAAACCCTGAGGACTTCCCTGTACAGTTCTACAGGAGTACAGAACTGACCCATGGCCAGCATGAGAAGACAACCTGGAGTGAGACACCCAGAGACTCTGAGAAGTCTGATCCCTTCACATGCAGAACAGTGCTATAAATAATCCAGCCATTTAGCAAATGAGCCAACATTAGCAGTCGAAAGAAGTGACAGTTGCTTTCTGAAGTGCAGCTTGAAGCTGTGATCAGCTAAAGGTTCTGCTGCCTATCGTCAGTATGAACAACCTTTAAATGTCCCATTATTTAGTAATTTAACGATGGAAGATCATTGGAACAGACTCAAAGATGGTCTTTACCACTCTATGGTAGTCCACGCAAACAACTACCGTCAAGAAATTCCCTTTGGTTGGACTTGCTGTTAGTCCTGGACAAAAACAACACAAACATGCAAAGAGTTGCTAACCGCAGGTAAGACAACCAATAGCCTCTAAACACAACCCTTCTTCAAATAAAAAACAAACCCTGAATCATCCCTATGAGATCACGTCTTACTAACCCTGTCATTGTTTCTATTACATGTTACCATCTATGTGAACAGACTGAAGAGTGTGTACTTGGGACTGGATGCAGCAAACACATTTGATAACTTTCTTCGTCCGCCTTGCGTCCGAACACGTAGCAAATGCCTAAAACCTTCGCTGAAAGGCTTCGGATGCAAAATGACTCAACTTTGATGCGGGTTTGGAATAAATCCACCTGAAAAGTTTATTGAAGAAAGACTTAAGGACCCACATCTGTCATGACGCCAAATGGAGATCATGTGAGACACACTTAAGCTGTTGAACTCTGTTGACCAAAACCGCGTGGTCCTTAAAGATCCAGACAGGTCAGAGCTCTGATCTCTGTGTGTATGCGTCAGGCTGAGTGGTTGTTCTGTTACACCTGGATGTGGTTTCTCTCACCATGTTGACATCTCTGCCGCTGTGTGAGTCGAGTCCCGTCCAGCACCTTGCAGTCAGAGCAAATCAAACAGCCAACTTGGATGGCGGACACTTTACAGTGTTAGAAGGAGGGCCGGTCAATCCAAAAGAACTTGGTGTACTGCCACGTATTAAACGTTTCCCTTTGGTCACATATGTAGATATTTATGTCATAAAATTTGCCTGTTTTTTTTTTTAAACATTAATTTTTATCCCTCTGGTTCCAGGGGGAATGGCTTGTGTCATCCGATGACAAAACTGTTCCAGTCTGGCTGTAAAAATAGTTTGACAACTTGGACAAAAAACTGACAGCTTGACTGAAAATGGCAACAGTCCTTCAGCAGAAAGCGAAACGTGTTTTCTAGACAGTAGGTAAGATACGTTTGTGTTAAAGTCATGGGAGAGTACATCATCTGTTTACACGGTGGAATATTTAAAATAAAACTGGCTTTGAAAGCAAAGTTGTGTCTTTTTAACATCAGATTGATCCAGGTGCCTGCGCACGCCCAGTTTTACAGGCTGGACCTTCTGGCACTGCGTTAATTCATTTGGTCCAGATTTTATGTAGCAGACAGGGACTCATTGGTTTCATTTGGTTAATATAAATCTAGGCAAGGAAAAAGCTCACATGGGATTCATCAAGGCTCCCTTCTCAGACCGCTTTTGTTCAAAATCTTGCACTTTGCTGACGACACACAATTTTCCATTTTTTCTATCAATACTGGGTCACAGCCGATTACAATCACTGATTTTTTTTATTTTTTATTTTTACCCCTCCAGGGGGTCTTTTTGTGGGCTCTAGTGTCCCTTATGTGATAGTAGGCTGACAGGAAACGGGGAAGGAGAGGGGGGAAGACATGCGGCAAATGTCGTTGGGTCCGGGAGTCGAACCCGCGACGGCCGCGTCGAGGACTCAAGGCCTCCAAATACGGGTCGCGCTAACCGCTACGCCACCACGGCACGCCCCACAATCACTGATTTTAGGGTGTTCGTGATATTGAGTTGATGGACCAGTGTCAGCTTTAGCTTAATACAGAAAAAAACTGAGGTCAAGATATCTTTGGTTTCAAAACTGCAAAGTCACAGTTCAGATTGATGCTGCACTTGAAAATCTAACTAAAAGCCAGGACCATAGGGAAACCACGGACAGTACGGCCTAGCGTAAACGAACCTGTTGAGAAGTGCCTCAATATGTAGACGGCTCAAACCTGGAGGAAGATTGATTGCTGGAATGAAGAACAGGTGAGTCTCATTAACAGAATGTGGAACAGCTGTGAGGAAGGATGAGACGTTAGGAGGCTAACGCAGAGCTGTGTAAACATTACACACTTAGTGACAGAATCTAAAACTAAACCGCCCACTGACAACGAAAAATGACTGAAAGTAAGATTGAAAGCTTCCTCTGCGACCAGTTTAGGAAAGAGTCTTGAAAGAATTTTAAGGTTCTGATCCGTCTTTCAGCTTTTAGCATCTCTGTTCTTGACAGGAATACAAGTCCTCTCACTTTTTACAATTATATAAATACTGTATATATAAGTATATATATATATAAAACTAACGTGACCACAGTTTGTAGAATTGGTGCTGCTGAGAATTTTTCCCACACAGACAGTAGGTTAGTAACGGTGACTTTATTCCTGGAATTTACCCCCCGTACAGAACAGCCCAGTTAATCCTAATAAAAAGAAGATTTGGGGGATGAAGGGAGGAAGAGAGAAGGAGTGGTGTGTGTGTGTGTGTGTGTATAGGTTGGAGTCAAAGAGGTCAGATGAGAAATAAAGACAGCCAACTACTGGAATCAGGAAAAAAGAACAGCACAGATCTGCTGGTCTTTCGTCACAAATCCGACACCAGACAAGTCTTAGTTTGATCCAAATGTTTTGTTAAAAACAAAGTTAAAAATCTAAACGCCACATATTGCCAGGCCATTCAATAAACAGTCATTTTCACTTCACATGGGAAAGTCCAAACAGATGAACAGCGACAAAGCTTTGCAGTACCGTTCATTCACCTTGAACTTTTCACATTTTGTCACATTCCATCCACAAACTACAATGTATTTGATTAGGATTTTGTTCAACGGCCCAACAGAATGCAGGGCATTGCTGGTGTTTTTCCAAATATGTGTTGTAGGTTTTTAACAGTAGTTTGGGATCCGTTGGTTCTGATCTGGAGGAGTCATATTTGTTTCACTCAATGAATATTTGGGAAAAACAGAGTGGTTATACGATTTCCCCGATTTAACTGGGACATTACGAGGAAGTGTGAAATATCTAGAGTAGATGCAGGATGCAGACAATACCTGGGTTTCCACTGACAATTTTAATTACGCAAATTGGAATTACAAAAAAATAAATCCACCCAATGGAAACACACCAAGTTCGAAAGAAAAAAAATATCTCATGTTTTTTGACAAAACGTTTTGGCCCTGAGGTTGAGGTGTTTTCTTTTTATTGGCCATGTTGAAATTAGTGAATTGCTGAAAACTGCAACGAAATCACTTTTTCACGTCACACCAGCCACATGACCAACAACGGGATGTTACTACTGATGGGAACGACGAAGAAGACAACACAGTGTTTCTGAATGACTGAATGGCAAACCTATTAATATGTGATTTTAATCGTTTCTTACTTAATGGAAGCAACGCAATTAAAGATTAATACCATGAAGGGACGTACAGTAACTCTTCAGCATTCCAGAGAAGCATGTTGTGTGGGAGCTGCACTTTCCTTTTAGCTTTGGTGACACATGGAAGAAGCCTCGTGCTTCGAATTTAGAGACTCAAGACAATGATTAGGAATCCTCTCATAAGCAGTAAAAATAACGAGGTTTCACATTCTGTCAACACGTACAGTACTGTAAAAACTAATCGTCCTCTCAAAGATTGATTCTATTTTTGTTTTGTTTTGTTTCAAAGAATGGAAAAACCGTTCACACTGGTTCACACTGGGTGCAGTCTGAGCAGGTCGGTGGGTCGGTGGTAACGTGCTTTAAACGTAGTAGCAAGATGTACCACCTTTGGTGTCTAGAATAAAGTCAATCTATATCGAAAAAACAAAAACAGCTTAAATCTGTAAGGGAGGAAACATTTCCATAGCATCGCATCTACAAAACCCTTTTAGGGAAACCTAAAGGCGAGCCTGGCGATTCTCCAAATGTGGGCCGCTATCACGCCTTTCAATTCCAGCAGCGGGGACAGGACGTATCATATGGGACAGGACATATCATATGGGACAGGACATATCATATCATGTCCCGTCATCTAAAGGACAGCTGCTGGTGCAGAAGCTCCGGCTGAGACCGGATCGTCGCTGGCTGAGACGTCCAGCCGCGTTCGCGTCTCAGAAATCTTGGCTCCAGACAAAGCCTGGCGGTGACCCACCAACTGAAATAGAAATGCACTTCAGGTGTGGAGACTCGAGGTCCAGGGGGGGAAGGAGCCGTTAAGCGGTTACCAACGTGGCGCAGCACATGAGACGAGGTGTTCCGGTGAAAGAGAAACCCTGCACCTGTTTTTTTTTTTTTTTTAAAGTTCAAACTCAACTTTGCATAATTCCTCTGGAATTATCATTACCTTAAAAGACACCCATTAATATTTGCAGAATTTGCTGCAAAGTTAAGCTTTGAAATAACTGCCGTAAAATGAACGGGCGGGTTCTGAAAATGCAAACGATGACTAGAGATCCCTGAAACTTTTACATCTGTTGCTGAAAGATGGATAAGGTGGGATTTTTAGTTCTTTCAATCGAAGTTCCATATTTCTATAGATTTACTCAAACATAAAGCGATTGGCTTTTTCACTCTGTGGTCTTACAACTTCAACGTCTTTAATAAGGATTTCTACAAACCTTTTAAAGAACAGCTGTTCATGTATTTATTGACATTGAATTGTTGAAATTTTGCAATGGAATTTATTTAGGGGTACACAGTATATAGGGAGTTGAATTAAAACAAAATGACTCAGGTTTTGATACTTTTATTTGTAAAAAAATCTGCTGCAAACCATCTACCAGTAGTCCCTCCGATCCCGGGTGCAAACGAGAAAGTTCGGGTGATCATTTAGAAAATCTTGTCAGACCCTGTATTTATAATCTAAGCTGTTATTTCTTTATATAAGCAACAACCACATAAAAAAAACAAGACGATTTTATTTTTCTTATCACATTTTATTGTTCATCGTAATGAAACAGCATCACGGATACAAAAAAAAAAACAAACAACAATAAAACACTCTCTAAGTAAATTATAAATCTGAATGTTTAGCCTGATCCACAGGGAGTAAAGACACTGGGAACAGCAAAAACATTGAGCCAGTGCTTCTCCGTGCCTGAGGGTCCGTAGAAAACCAAGGCCGAGGCGGTTTTGTTCACCCTTCCCTCGAATCAGCGTTCGCTGGTGTCTGCTTTAGAAAAAGCACGAGGAGGCCGTTTGTCTGTGCCAGCACAAAATGCGTCCGTCTGTACAGCATAGGCTGAGGTAAAATTCTTCGACGCTGCACGCAAACGTGTGTGGGGGGGGGACAAATGAATCCAGACCGCGAACCTGAGATACTTAGAGGGTCAATGTGTAGTGTGGATAGTTATACTTCTTCGTAAGACGACCCAACCTGAGGAGGCGATGAGTCTCTTACATTTAACTGAGGTCAAAAAACATTCGTAAGATCAATACTGAACATTCATTGCACTTCTTCAATAACAAAGGCACCGTTGCTTTATCAGGCTAAGAAATGCTTTGATTCAAGTCAAGTTATACAAAATGAAACTTCACCAAAGATGTTTCTAGAACAGCACTGATACACATTGCAAGCCTCAGTAAGATGGGACCTTCAGCTACGAACGATTGTCGGCGGGGAGTTGAAATATTGTTGTGCATTTTTGTTAACCTGAGGTAAAAAAGAAATTATTGTCTTGCTTTCATGATTTAGCTTTATTGAACCCGGAGCAAAAACTGAACTGCACTGCCTTAATTCTGATGTGTTTTGAGAAAAATAATGCTATTGTGCGTTCTGATCCGAAAAGGTCACGCTAAAACATGAGAATATGTAGGTAAGGAGAAAACATTCGACAAATGTACAAGCATCACGTAGAGAGAGAGAAAAAAAAGCAAGCTACTGTCATACAGCAAGAGAACAAAAAAGGCTAACACTCATCCACATTTATATAATAATATATATACTAAAAACAAATGATTGTAAAAGGCTTCTCAAGTACAACCCCCCACAACCCACTCAGCGGCGATGAATGTCGGTGTACCATAAAATAAAGATTATTTACACAGCATGTACAATTGTCCAAAAAAAAGACCACGTTTGTAATCCAAAAACATGCACATAATACACTATTTCATTTGAAATATCTATTTGCTTCACGTACGTAGATCCACAAAGGATCTATAAATGTCCACTTTGGCAGGGGTGTGATCGCGACACGTAACGGCGCAACGACTGACGGTGGAATCAGGCGAATCCGAGATTCTCATGTCGTCACCAGCTACTTTACGAAAGGCACGCGTTTCAAATGCCAAAAATATAGAGAAATAAAAAGTATCCGAAAGGCACAATTTAGGTCTCCATTTCAAAATGTAGGTAATAGACATTTAAGGCATTTGTAACAACGAATTGCTGAATAGTAACAAACTTTAGCTTAGCGACTGAACACTGTTGTTAGCCAAATAGTGAGTGACCCAGGTACGTTTTAACATGTCACTTCTCTTGAAATATCAGTTTAAAGAACAGCCACGTTGTGTTTCAGAGAAATAAAAACTATATGTTGTTCAATTTGTAGCAAAAATGAAGGCAGAAAGACAAAAATGTCTTGCATTTATGAGCTAGATATTCAGCTAGCAGCCAGAGATGGTTGAGCTAGCATAGCTGAAATGGAAAAATCCTTTAGAAACAAATGTGATATTGAGGGTTAGCAATTTGGGGAAACGGATATTGATTACTTTAGAAATGTATAACATTCATTTTAAATTTCTAACCCCCCCCAAACATTTTTTGTTGTAAAAAACGTACATTTGTGAAAATATAAAATAGTTTTGTGTGTAAACAGTTGATTTATTGCCAAGGATCAGCAAGTAGCTGTTACATTAACTTCATATGCAGCATTTTCATAAGAGAGCTTTTCATAGCCACATGAATGACTTTCCAGATTTATAAAAGCATAAATATAAAATGAAATGAGCAACAGCCCAATATCTGTGTGAGTGTATTGGCTTTAAATGTGTACTAATAAAGAATTTGGAAACATAGCATGGATAATGTGCAGAATGCAGCTGAGTCATGATACCATTGCTAAAATGGGACGATGTTGTAATTTGACATTTAGACGTTGTGTTTGTTCACTTTTGTCCAAATTATTGATAACTGGTGATTATTGGGGGTTTTAAAATTAAATGCTTTGGGACAGCCAATGTTATTTGTAGCCTTTGATAATGATGGAAAAGACAATTGCAAATCAAGTTACTCCTTAAAACCCGATTTAGTACAAAAGCATTACAAAGACATTTACCAAACACCTATTGATTAGCATGGCACTTACTTTGACTATAACTGACTGTAACAGACATTATTACTACGTTTAAATCCTTCACTACTTTCTCTAAAAGTTGTAGTTCATTGGCTTGACTTGGAAATAGTTCAATCTGAAGTGTGAAATTTAAAAATGTAAGAAGTTTTTTTTTTGAGTAACGGCCTTCACATACATTTGATCTGCCCCCATTTGTAGAGTTTTCCTCTCCGTTGAACCACAATGTTGTGTTGATGTACAGCTTCCACCTCGAATCTGAGGCTAGAAAAATATCTTTCTCCAGTTCTTCCAAGTTGGGAAAAACAGCCTGACTGGTCCACACCTTGAAACTGTAATTACATCAGTCACCGACGTCAAATCAATGTGGCCGCCTCAAACATATAACGGGTATCTAGCTAAAGTAATGAGCTTTCCTTGGCTATGATGTCATTTCCAAATCCGAGCTCCAATTTCTAGAAAAGCCAGTCGGCCGCCAGCCTAACGTCAGCAGGTAGCCGCAAACTTGACTACAAATGTAGCATTCACATGATAAAGGTTTGAACTGAGAGTTAAGAGTTACGATACAAATACGTAACAAGAGAAGAGAATAGAAGTTACGGATATTTAGAGAAACGATTTCAGCTTTCGCTGATGAAAACTCTAGCTGCCTCTGGATGTTTCAGCTAACTCTGTGTAAAAGTAACAAGAGATTCTCCGTCCAGCAGTCTAGCCCTACTTTATGTGTCTGAGAGGTTATTCCAGCAGGCATGTTGCTTGAAAATGATCGTTCGTCTTCGTTTTCACCTGAACAGCAGAGAACTCTGATAGGTCGCCTGAGATATGTACAATGCTACTTAATGCAGTAGCTACAGGTGATTATGTACCTCCGTCTCCTCCATGTTCAGAGTTCTGTATGACAGCAATACTGAAAGCACCTTCTTGTGCGCAGCTGGCCAAGACGATCGTCCCTGACGAATGCAGACTTTGGCAAGGTTTCTGATTTGTTATTGTTTTTAATCAATTTAAGTGGGGGGGGAAAAGAAGATGATTTTTCGGCTTAACCGTCTTTGTTGATTAATTTCATGGACAGTAGCTTAAAGAAATACATGTTTTGATATGTGTGCATATTTTTTATACGAGTGGAGGCGTCTACTGCATCTCCACATAAAGTGAAAAGTAATCCTAGTGCTTGTTTTTCATGGGTGACGACACACTCCATTTGTAAATGTAGCTTAATTTCAGAAGGAGGAGGAGGACGGCGGGAAACGCCGTCGCCTTTTCCAGCCCTGCGGTCCAATCACAATGCTGCTCTTCAAAGTGAAAGATTTGCTCAGCATCTTCACAGCTGGAAGTACGATATCTTCATCGCGATGATGATTCCAGACCACCTGTAACGGCGTATTTACGTCAAAGTCTGAAGTTGTTACATTCTAACGTACAAAAGAAGGAAAAAAAAAGTCCTCCAAATGATGTTCTGAGGATGCAGAGCATCCGGTCGATACGCTGGAGATTGTCTGAATAATTCAATCGAGGGAAGTGACGAAGATTGTGGTGTGGTTGGAAAAGGATGGCTGCTGCTGTCTTAGATATAAATCCGAACGTGAGAAGGAGGGGGTCTTTAGTGGGCGTGGCTGGTGCCGGGTGGGTGATGGATCCAGTCGAGAACGATAAGAAACAAGCTGCCAATCATGAAGACCACCCCCACGGCCAGGAAGACCGCCGCCTGGAGAGAGAGAGAGAGACGGGAACAAGAAGGGATTCTGGGTAAGGAGGCAATAAACTGGGGTCGTATTGACTTTTGGTCAACTCAAGTTTATTAGTATAGCACATTCGGCAACAAGGCAGTTGCTTTACGCCATAAAAACATCATACAGTCATCAATTATGAAACAAACAATAAACAACACATTTTGTCAAATGTACTCTAATGTAGGAACTAAGTGTTTTGGGTGTTTTCTGGAGGTCTGTTCCAGATTTGTGGTGCATAGAAGCTGAATGCTGGTTCTCCATGTTTGGTTCTGGTGATGCAGAACCAGAACCTGAAGACCAGAGAGGTCTTGAAGTTTGACACTGTCCTAGAACTCATTGTGACTAAAGATAAAGACTTCTCTAGATCTTGCTGCGACCTCAGTCTTCGAGTCCTGGGAATGTTCTTCAGGTGACAGAAGGCCCAGTTTGTTACTGTCTTTATGTGGCTCTGAAGGTTCGGGTCTGAATCGATCACTGCTTCCAGATTTCAGGCCTGATCTCGAGTTTCTATCTGAAACAACTGAAGGTGTGCGCTGACTCTAGAACGCTCCTCTTTAGGTCCAGAGACAATAACATCAGCCGTGGTGGAGAAAGACAGAGAGCTTAGAAGAGGAGAACAAACCTAATGGCAGTGCAAACTTACCGAAACCTTCTGCCAGGAGTTGTATGGTAACGACTTAACCAGGCGGAGGTAGAAGGCAGCAGGAAGGATGAAGATGAGCATTGTAGCTGCAGAAGCACCTGCAAATAGAGGGGAAGAAGGGCTCATTAAAGCACTCAATACCTGGTTGCACTCAACAGGTTGCAATTTATGGTGAGTGAGGACTAGAATTTTCTTCATATTGTGCGCTGACAATACATAGTTTACTATTTAATTGCAGGTTAGGTTGCAGTAGTTTTCCAGTTGCTTCAGCAACTGCCTAACTGCCTGCCCTCCTACAGAATGTGCCCTATTAGATATTGAGTGAGCAAGCAGAAAAGATGGCAAAATGCTCGTCCTGCCAGGCTAAAAATGCAGCGAGGACAGTCATGACTCGCAGAGCGAGACCCTTGACGATTTAGGTTGCGGCTCTTCCTGCTGTAAGCAAAAAAAAAAGTAGGGCACTTCTAAACTTCTCTTAGAGTGCAGGAGGTTTAAATGACTCGGTTATATTTAGCGTTGAGGTGTCGACCGTCTGCCGTCGGCAGCTTCATGTGTCCACCGGACTGAAAAGACTAAGAAAAGAAACCGTGAGTCAGGACTTACCGATGAAGCCAAAGATGTCCCTGATTGTTGGAACGAAGATGACCAGCATGTTGTTGAAGGCCAGGATGAGCGCGGCGATCACCAAGTGGCGGGTCCAGCTGAAGTCACGGCCCTTGAAGAGCAACGTGGTGATGGAGGAGCGGATCTGAGAGGAAACAAGCCACGAGCGTTTAGGGGTTGCACTTGATTGCCGCACCTAGAACTTTACAGATCCATCTGACATGAAGGAGGCTTCGCGAACACAAACGCGAACTGTAACGTGTTTTAGGCTGCGTTCACACTGTAAGCCGTAACATTCAATTCCAATTTTTTGTGAATTTATTTTCAGAAATAAATGCCACTTGTATGAGATCTCCTGTGTGAAGCTGAAACAACTTAAAAGCGTCAAGCATGTGCAGTAGAGGACACAGTAGTGTCAAACGTAGCGAACGCGCTCAGTGTTTGCAGAAGTAAATATGGACAGTAACGGTGGACTGTATGTTGCGATTTTAAAGTTGTTCTCAAACCAGAAACATCACATTAACAAATTAAATCTCAGCATCGTCCAACATGGTTGTTGTTTTTCTTCCTGAATGCAGAATAGTGACATTTGTCGAGTGTCAGTGACAAACAGGTCGGATGAACGCTCCCTGTACCTACAAACACAAGGTCACATTTGAAAAGATCGGATACGTGTCGGACTGAGGACCACATATCCAAGCGGTCGGGTTGCATTTGTAAAATATTCGATCTGTGTTGTTCAGCCTGTCATCAAAAGATCAGATAAAGGTCGCACAAGGGCAAAAGGTTCAGATTTTGGTCACTTCAGGCTGCAGTGTGACCGTAGTTTGCATCCCAACTCTTCAAGCTTTTTCACATTAGACCTGCAAACCTTAACGTCTTTAATGAAGGGTTTATGTGCCAGACAAAACACGGTGCCTCATTGGTAGCATGCATCTATATTTAGACCCCTCTTCTGCCAGCCTTGTGACTTTCTTCCTTCAAAACAGACATTACAATAATGTTCCCTTTCTCAGACTTGGTGTCTCAGGGTATGTTCCTGAACTGGGTGTGTTTAAGAAAAGACGGGAGGTAAAGCAGCAGATCCCAGCTAAGACACCTTTTTGCTGGTTAAGCCTCCTCACTGGGGGAAAGGTTGTGGGGATCAGGAGAAACCCGAGGCACCGTGGATTGGCGGGTCACGGGGGGAAAGGTAGAAAGGAAGCGGCGTTTTATCTCCCGCGGCGCAATGGGACTATGAGGTTGCATCAGCCACCAGTGAGAAAAGGGCGGGCTAAGAATGCGGGGAGGGAGGGAGGGAGTTGCTGTTGGCAGTTTTCATTCTTACTCATCGTTCTGCTTTACCTTTCTTACCCAAGTGTGTCACATTAAAACAACTGAGCCGTCGTGACTTGCACATCTCAAGGTCTTAACAAATTTTCTCCAGTGCTGGCAACGCTCAAGTCTTTTAAGCCTGGGTTAAAGAAGAGGTATATTTATGCTTCACTGCTAGGTACAAATACTAATTATCTTGATTTTCTGGGCTGCCAGATTGAACCAAAGCGACACTGAGATGCTCACACTGTTGGATCCACTGCCAAGAAATTGTCTCCATTTGTTCCAAAAACTCATATCATGCCATAAATCTAAGATCTTCATCAGTCTTCCTTCCTCCCTCCTTCCCAGGGGTTTGTGCATAATTTGGTTGTCCTGGAAAAGTCGAGCCTGCATGCTGCATTTCTCTCCATGGCACCAAACCATTCAGCACAGGCCTGCTACCTGGCACCAAGCCTTTGGAGTTCACCGTGTGATATTTGCACACTCTGCTCCTTGGTATTTACTTGTAGAGCCAAGCTGAGCCGGACACATCTGGCTTTGGCCTGTTGGAAACGAACCAAGAACAAGGTTTCTGCTGTATGGGCCTGCCCACATGGGTCGTATTTTCACTCATCACCCGAGTAGAGTGAAACACAAACTACACACACTGAGGTTGATGCAAGATCTGAACCATATTTCTGCTTTGTGCTTCGCTAAGGTAAACGCGTGGCTCGACTGTCGGCGCACAAGGCAAGTGAGAATGGAAAGTATCGGCAGCAAAGGTGAAAAGTCCCTCACGAGTAAAAATACTCAACAGGAAAGTCACCTCAGAGGGTTTGTGGGCTAAGGAAGCACTGAAGCATCAGCGGAAACTAGACACCCAAACAAGAGCCTTCTGAAGAAGAGTAGTTCCCCTTTTTCAACCAAAACAAACACAGAACTCGATTGATAGGACGATGAGCCCTCTAGTGGCGACACTGGCTCACTGCAGGACCAACTAACCAGAAGAAAGGTGCAAAACACACTGACTGCATTGTTTTCAGAATATTTCATATTTAGAAAACAGACTTTTTTTTATAGAATAAAAAATAAACATTAAATTGTCAAATTGGAGAGTAATGTAGCGTTTGATAAATTAAAGTGAAATATGTGTTATATTGCAAAGTAATTTCATTCAGTGTGTTAGAAATCCAAGAAGAATGAATTACATGTTTAATTTTAATCGGCTAACGCAGTTCTACACAGTTTACATCTTTGAGCATTAAAATTGATATTAATGTGTTTGATTTCATCTTTTTCTTGCAGCTTGAGATTTATTTACACACCTAAATGCATTTTATTGTCCTACTTTTTTTTTTCCATTTATGTTTAGTTAATTTTTCAGTTTACTAGAACTGCAATCTATAATTCCATTTTATTTGAGCTAATTTTCCAATTTGGTTTGGTAAGTGTTACCAAGGCAGACATTTATTTTAACCAGGATTTACTTTGTTTTTGCCTGATTAAATGTTTTAACTACATTTTACATTTCCTAATAAGATGTTTTTTCTGTATGTTTTAGATTTGTTCATGTCATTTTTCTGTGTAATTTTCACGTTTTGATACTCTACATCTCTACCTCATGCTTCCACATTTAGATGCTACTATTTGCATTGTAGCTGCCTCACTAAAACAACTATTTGAATGTTTATGATGGTAAGATGGCGGCGGCTTCACCTGTGGCCTGGTTGGCCTGAGAACTGGGACATGTCTGCCTCCACATAAAGCCCCTTCATTATGTACCAGATCCCAGGAAAAGCCCCGTGTGATCCGGGTGCCGTCGCCGTCTACCCTTCATGCGACCGCCCGCCGCAGCACACACACGTGCTTTCAGGTTGCACACCCGTCTACATGTGTCGTCTTCGCTCACGACCACTGCGTTGCCACGGGAGCCGAGGACAGTCGGCAGACAAAGCTAACGTTAATCTCTCGCTGAAGGTCGTCGGCGTTTTCCTTTAAAACCTGCCAGGTGGATTCAGGAGGCCGGACGGAAACTTGGCAGAACAACGGTGAGGCAAAGCAGTTCTTTGGGTTCAGTGCTGCACATTCTTCTTTATCAGTCTCCCCACTGTGCAGTAGCAGCGGTTTAATTTACAGAATGAATAGTTATGGTGAGTTAATGAAACATTCCTAACTCTGCACACCTACGACTCTCTAGTAAGAATGCCAAGTACCAGTGGAAAACTGCGCTCCCTTAGCGCTAAGCCGGCTCATTTATTTGCATGTTGACAGCGACAGGTTCTTCATTTGAAATAATTTATGTAAAAAGCCACTGACTCATGTCTCTTTACAGCTACAGTTGTATACAAGTTAAAACCAGTTTTGAAAGCACTCACAAAAAGATTTTGATCAAATTTTGATGACGTTTTAGATAAAATCTTTTAATTTATGCATTCCAACTGTGCTTATGTTCTTATCATGTTTCTGCATACTACATGCTACATTAAACATTAAGGTTTAATGTGACTATATCAAACCTTAATGTTTAAGGTTTAACTTAACATCACATTCAGAAGTTAACTAAGTTTTATCTTCTTAATGTGAAGATAAAACTTTAACCTGAAAGTAATTTCCATAGCTTTTTTTTATAAAACAATGTAGCTGTCAAGATGAAGAAATTAAAGTTTTCTTCTCTCTTTTGCTAGTTTTCTACAATGAGTAATTTTAAAATGAGTATCACCTTAAGCTCAGTTATTATCCAATTTATTTTAAAAAAAAAGGATAGTTAATACCTTCCTTCCTTAGCATGAAGATGAAACTAACTGATTTATTTTTTTAATATATATTAAATGTTTCCCTTTTTGTCTGGGGTTCACTTTTTTACAAGCACTACAAAATTTTCAAAAACCAAACATTAGCTTTAGCTGCAGGAAATTATTTTAATAAATCTATTTTTTGTCCAAAAGTGGCCAGATTTGTGGTTCACACAACTGGCTATACAAATAAAAGGCTAGCATAGACATTTTTTATGCACTGCTTATCGATGCGTTTCTGTTTTGGTAAAGTTAGTTTTTATATGACTGGGTGGGCAACATGTAATTTCATTAAAACATGTATTAAGACATAGCTAAACATACACACATTATCAATTTTACCTACAGGTTTTAACTTAAGCTAAAACTAGCTAGCTTTAACTTATTTTGAATATTTTCATGCTAAAACAAAGCAGGTATCCAGACAAATTTTGGTGTTTCAAAGAGGCTCAATCAATAGTTAGCATTTCTTTATACAAATGACCAGCTAGGATTTAATTCAATTAAAACACATAATTACAGATAATAGCTAGCTAAAAACTACAAGCAGCATTCAACTTCCAAAACTAGCTAGCTAACTATGTCTAGGTCTCCAAGATGATGTTCTTCCTGCTTGACTTGTAGTTGAAACAAAGTTACTTCTTTTGTCAAAAACATAAAGAGGCTTTAGCTTTAGTTTGAGCTGAGTTAAGGTTTTCCAAATATTTATTTGTTTAGCACAGATAGCTTAGCTATGTGGTTCACAGTTACTGGAAGGTAATATTTAGGCTAAATATTACATGTATTTTAGCCAAAGCTAAAACTAGCATGCTTCTACTATTTAAATGTAAAGAAACATTGCTATTGCTAAATATTTCCTTCTTGCCGTAAAATACAAATGTTTTTACAATTATTTTTGTTTAAAATAAAACACTGTTAAGTTGAAGAGGTTAGCTAGCGCATGGCACATTCAGTTAAACAATTTATTAGCTCCTCTCAGTTCTGTTAAAATGTGTAACAGCTAGTTAAAAAGTGACACGTAGAAACCAGCTTGGTTACAGATTTCAACTACAGCCAAAAGTCGCATTCCGGGTCAATTTCCTTTTACTGTAATTGTGTTTCGACTACGATGTTCTTTTAAAGCCAAACCTGTGTCCTCATAAGCCATTTCTCCCAGCTCAAAGCACCCAGAAGCTGATTTCTCAACATTACTAACACATTTCGAGGAACGGACACCCTAGTGCGGCGGATTGTAAGACAAGATATGTCGAGGAATGTACTATCCTCCCCCTGCCTGCTTGCCCTCGGTTCCCTGCCTCTGATATCTCACAGGAGGTCAGGGTGAGGGTTTTTCCACTGCTCCGTTGTTAGGGTGGGAAACATGGAGTTCTCCCACACCTTGCTTTAGGAAAAACACCCAAACATCGGCAAGATTACTAAATGGTAAAGCTGATTTAGAGTTCATATCCTACTGCTGTACTAACATTGTGAAACAAACACTTTTTATAAAGCAGCAGTATACAGCATACGGTATACTGCAGCTCACTACTGAAAAAAGTAAACTTGCTGCCCCTTAGTGGCAGCCATGTGCAATTACAACTTTAGTACAAGCACATAATGTGTCAACATTATCTCAAGTGTGTGTGTGTGTGTGTGTGTGTGTGTGTTCTGGAGCCTAAAGGAGGCAGGAAACTTCCACTGACCAGTGGGCCCTCATTTTTTTTTGTTCTCTTGGTGTCAGATAAGGGGCAGTCTAAAATTATCCTGTGACCATATATGGAGATAGAAGTAAGAGGGGCACATGTGTGAATGAATAGGAGTAAGATGATAAGGTTTGGCGGCCGCACGTCACTTGACCCAATATGAGCAGACATTGAGGAAAAACATTAGCCGGCACAGTGTGGTAGTGCTGAAATCTTTTAGATGACGTTAAATGCGTGTGGGTGCAATAAAGAGGTGCCGGGTTTTACAACCACAGGCTGTGTGCTTGGGTTCCTGAATGACGACAGGAAGAGTTTCAAGCGAACAACATGTTCTACTTATTTGCCCAGAGTGGCAGCGGAAAAAGACCAGTCCATCCAGAAAATGACAAAAAAAAAAAAAAAGAACAAACACAAACGGACTCTGTAAGGAGAACCACACACACACACACCCACACACACACCCACGCCCACACCCACACACACACACACACACAGCCCAGCATTTAACATTTAAAAGGGCGGTGTGTGTTTACGTGTGCTTAAGTGCTCTGACGCAAATCAAACTGTTACCCTTTCAAATGAAAGTGGAACCGACTGAAATAAGGGGCGGTGCTCTATGTAAAAGAAAGTTCTCATTAAATAAATAATAATAAAAAATAAAAATAAAATACAAACACAGAAAGCAGAACAGACACAGCGCCGCTGTGTTCAAAGTGTGGCTTACTCACAGGGAAAAGCACGATGGGGACAGTGAGCGTGACGGCGGTGAGGACAGCCAGGCGCACCAGCAGCAGCATGGTGTCAAACTTGTAAACTTTGGTAAAGGTGTGCAGCAACTCGGCCTCCACAAAGTCTGCAACAGACGTGTAACAAAGCAGTCGTGTCACACTTAAAGCAACCCCAAAAGTTAGCAGTTAGCTTTAGCTGGAGGGGCTTAAAATGTACCTGCCGATTTTAGCTCAAGCTAGCACGCTAACTGTTCTGATAAAGTGCTTGTAGGAAGTGTTTCCTCACAGATTGTTTTCTGTCACTCTTAAAGATTTTGTCAATTTTCAATATCAACTGAAATAAAAAGGTGGCTTTTACACTTCTCTTACACAAGGGACATTTTACAGGATAAGGTGTATATTTTGCCTCCAGATTGCAAAGATTAACTCAAGCTAGCATGCTAACTGTTTGGATAAAGTGCTTATAAAAGGTGTTTCCTCACAGATTGTTTGTTTTCTGTCACTCTTAAAAATGTCAAGTCAATTTTGAATATAAACTAAGTAGATAAAAAAAAAGTTTTTAATTTGTAATTTCATTTATTTAAATAACTCACAATATCCATCTAACGTAGCTCACTGCCCTTACCATAAAAGGTGAGGTAGCCGAACAGAGCCGACAGCATGTACATGATGAGCATGGCGAGGATGGACAGGTTGGAGACGCGCTGCATTTTTTTCCGGCTGCGACTGCAAGCGTAGAAAACAAATAATTATCCGACGGCAGCTAAATGTTTTAGATTTAAAAAAAAAACAAAAAAAAAACGGACGATAGATCTCCATGTGAAAGAAAATGCGCTTACTCTTTTAGCTCGCTGTAGATAGGCAGCACCTCGGGATGGCAGACAAATGCAAAGGCCAGGATGGGGACAGTGTATGCAGTCTGTGGGTCGAGACAAAAACAAAAGATTACAATCAAAATGCATCAACAAATGCTAACAAACCACGAGTTTTCACTTTTAAACCACCCAAGTTCTATATTCATGGAAAATATTAAAAATAAATGCACGGTTTGCTCCAAGAACAAAAAAACTTCTATGCAATTGAATGTTTAGATTTAAAACTTTGCTTAGTTAGTCCTGGTCACCCTACCTGAAACACCAGTGGTCCAGTCTAAATCCAGACCTGTTTCCAATGGAGAATCTGTAGTAAGACGTAAACAGTATTCTCTCCCTCTAATCTGAGTGAGCTTGAGTCAGGACATAAATTCAAAAATGTATGAATTGTGATTATTGCATTAAAATATCCAATAAAATGCAATAAAATCTATTTTATGTGTCAAAACGTGGAAAATGTAGTAAAACAGGTAACACCTACTCAGTACTTCCTAAGTCGTGTCGGTTCCCTGCACAATCAGTAGAGACAGTTTTTTCTTTTTTTGGCTGGCTCAGTTCTGATCGGATGCCATGTGAGGTATTTGTTCAGGTCAAAGGTGAAAAAAGTTGCTTCTCCTAAGAAGCTTAGAAAAAAAAAATCTATGATTTCTACTTGTGTAGGAACCCGGACAGTAAAAACTTAACACCTTTGAGAATCAGAGGTGGCTCACCTTAAGCCCACATGGGAATATAGCACACAACGCCAAAATCTTATCATGATTTAGGATTATAGAAGCCCAGGCATGAATCCATAAGCACACAATGGTCCAAGACACGCCTCAAATAACCCCGCCTTTTCCAAACATGTCTCGGCAAACACCTGGAATCCAGCCTTTACTAGAAGTAGACCCAGCTGAACAGAACACTTTTGGCCGTCCTTCGCCCCCCTACCTGAGAGTTGAAGACAAAGTATTTGGGCCGGCACATTTCCTCGTCGTCGGGGTGAGGCTCGTAGTGGACGCCCGTGGCGTGGTGGTCGCCCTGGTTGCTGGTGACCACTGGGGAGACGTCGGCCCGCGAGAAGTCCATCTGCGACATGTTGTGTCGTAGCGCGTACAGCCTGGAAATGTCGCTGGCGTTCGTACTGAGGTTGGACGAGTACATGAAAGGGAGAGGGCAGGGCAGATGGGTCTTCTTGTAGATAATCTAGGAGAAGCAAAAAAACCAAAAACATTATCTACTGGGCTTTACCAAACAATTTTGGTAGTTCTGACGGAGCTAAAAACAGCTTAGTTTGATTCAAGTCAAGACTGTAAGAAAAAATACTGTAAATAAAGACCTTGTTTCAACTGTATAGACACATTATTTGTCCCATAAATTGTTTATCTGTTCATATCGTAAAGAAAAATAGTTAAAAACATGTATTACTGTGTAACACTAATTCGCAAGCTAACCATATTGCTAGCTAAGTTAGCAATATTTATTGGCAACTTGAGGGCACATGAAACAAATAATGAAACAATCACTCAGTGTGCTTGAACAAGCATGCTAGCTAGCAGCTGTAAGCTAACATGCTAGACATTTCCAACAGTTAAAATGACTTTTTTGTTCTTTTTTCATGTTATATAATAGCAAACTTTAGCTCTTTGTGGGAAGTCAAAAACTAAATGAAAATAAACTGCTTGTTGATCCGTGAATACAGCACCTAGCTTATGTTAGCTGAACTGTTAGTTTAATTTTGAAAGCAAAATTAAACTCCATAGTCATAGTTTTTTTAATAAACTTCAGTTCAGGTGACTCAGTCTTACTACAATTCACTTGACTGAATTTGCTGTAAATTTAGTCCCAGGGAATGCATTTTACACAATTTTCATCCAAAATTATTTCACATTGACAATTTTTTTTTCAATTTATTCCAGATTACTGCTATAAAGTGGAGAGTTACTGACTGTTACTGCGATTCTTTTCATTTATTTGCATTTTATTGCAGATTCCCGGGGTTTTAACAAACCCTAACATGTTCAAACAGGCTGGCAAAACTTATTTCCATGTTGGCTAGCTACCTTTTAGGAAAGCTGTACATCTGAATAGAGAGAAGGAAGTTGAAATTAATGCAGTGACAGTGCTGTAATAAAAATGAGTTAATGGAATGTGCTTGTTGGCATGGAATGTTGCCATAACTTGGAAACAAGTAACCAACTCTAGACTGCATTTTACTTTTAGGTTTTAATTGTGTCAAACATTGTTTGAGACATTATCCACAGTTTTTAGTTCAAATTCGAACTTTTATAAAGCATTGAAATACTTTAAAAGAAAGTCTAATATTTTCCAAAAAACAATTAAAAAGCTAATTATGAACAGGCTCAACTTACCACAACCAGGAAGAAGACCATACAAGACAGTGAAAAACCACTGGTGTAGCCCAGGTAACCTAGAGAGAGAAAAAAATGCATTACGTTTTAGATTATAACTCATATGTAAATACTTAAGCCTATTTTTTTCCCTTGTTTCAGTGAGAACCTCGCTGAACGAATCCAACGCAGCGAAACAGGATTTGTCCTTACCCAGATTTTTCAGGAGGGACAACGGCAGAATAATTCCGATGGACACGAATACCACCAGGTAGTTGCCGTTTAGGTACCATTCCCTGCAAACAGAACTCAAGTATGAGACCGCGAGATCAAGGAATGCCTAAAGGAAAATGTAAAAAGTGCTCAAACTCCCTGAGAGGAGACCTCACCCTGAATTCTCCTCCAAGCGTAAGAAGGCTCGGATGACTTCAGGGAGTTCGTACTTCACGATGAAGAGGTAGCTGGACATGGCTGCAAGAGGACAAGGACATCGGTAGGTCACACTTTGTATCTGCATGAATTCATCCTGAGTCATTAACGTATTTAGAGTAATTAGTGTCTTGAATTTATCAAAAAAGCTTCCAAGAGGCCAATTGTAACTGACTTCAGAGATTGGGAAACAGGACTCTGACTTAACCTGAACTCCACAAATCTGGTCTTTATTACAGAGTGTGGGAAAAAAAAAAAAGAAAACCGTTTTTCAAAGGAAATTCATGAGAAGTGTCACACAGGTTTGCCACAAGCGAATGTTTGCGAGATGCTAGGTGTGGCAAAAACCTCACATTTTCCCCCAGGGTTAAAGCCGGTGGTGGCAGCATCATGCTGATGGACACATGCATTGTGTTAACGCAGAGGGGCTGAATACAAATCCAAACCAACACATTCACTTTTGAATATTAACTCTTTTTTTAAACATACTTAAAAAGAAATTGCATCTTTTCCTTCAGCTTCACCGTTATTTTGTGTTGATCTTTCGCCCATACTCCTATGTTTTTATTTTATTTTTGAAAGGTGTGAATCACCCTGTACTCTGATTAAATGACATCTCTAAATATACATTTCTAAACTCAATGTGGGTGTAGATAAAACTGCATCAAAGCTCTCATAAGCACTGGCTGGAAGCAAGCCAACACACTCCTGAAGGGCTCCAATTATGATAAATTTGACCCAAGACGAACTTTAACAACAGGTCCAGACAGACTCACACATGCGCTAGGAATTCACATTTACCTCCAATGTTTTGCATGATTATCGATACGAAGGCAGCCATTTTCCCCGGCCAACCGAACGCTTTGTGCCCCAGCGTCTCGTAGATCAGAGATCCTGCCCAAGCAGACAAGCGGAAACATGAAGACAATCAAGTGTATGCTTTTTTTCCCCCACACTTAAAAAAACCTGCTAAAATAAAACAATGGAACACATCCACATCCTCAAGATGCATGTTAAGTGTTAACACCAACCTCCTTCTTTTGCCGTCATGAGGAGAAGATGAACGGAGTATAAGGAGAGGATGGCCACAGCGACTAGGAGGATTCTGCACACAAAGACGGACAGAGAGTGAAGACGAAGCACGTTTTCATGCTTTTTCAGTTGAATACGACAGAAAAGTCTCTCTGGGACGTGTGTCATTTGGTGAGCCGGCCTCATGGGACACGGAGCATGGTTCTAGGATGATCTCTGTAGAGTCATGTCGGAGCAATGCCAACTCATCCAGGCATTTGGCTGCTGAAAATAGCCTAACTGTGTCAAGCAGGGTGATACTGGAAGTACAGGAACAGAACATTTGCAGCTGCAGCAGCCGCCAGCAGCAGATCCTACCCAACTAGTTGGGACTTGAAGGTAGAGCTTTGCCTCATAGCTGATCCTGCTAATAATGTTTGAGGACAGATGCTGCCAGTCTCAGTGAGGACGGGCCGCCCATTGTTGGACCAATCGACAACCAACACATGATCGAATGTTATTGGCCTTTTGCACGTTACGTGCTCTTCAGAAGGCGGCCTACTCCATGGCTGGCCATGACAGACATCAAAACTACCAGGTGGTAGCCTAATGTCACTTTCATTTAGCTGATTGATCTTTAAAAATGGTCATAGGTGCTGTGCGGTTGGGAAAAAATTCTTGAATAACTTTTAATGAAGACAGCGAAAGCTTTTGTACGCGTTTAAGTCAGCTCTGGTGTAAGGGGAAACATTGTTTATAACGTAGTGGTCTAAACAACGTAGTGTGAATTCAGGCAAAGTTGGCGATTTGATCAAATGAACAAATACACGAGGCGGAAGAAGGTTATTTCCAATGTTTGTAAATACCATCAAACTAGCTCGACTTGAACTAGTAGAAGCTAAGGCTATACAGGCAAAGACATCAACCTCAGTTGCTCTGTTCAATACTTGCGTCCCTCACTTCTGACGTCCGTCATGGCACCTCATGACTAAGTGACGCCGTAGCCAAGGGTCAATACATAAACACATTAGGAATATCCCTGTGAGCAACGCCACTTCCCAATGTGAGTCATGCACACATAAATGTCACAACACTCTTTATGCAACGAGAAGGAGTCTCTGGACCTACGTAAAGAGAACAATGCCGGTGTTGGCCATGGCGTAGGACAGGCCCAGGATGCCGCTGCCCATGATGGCGTTGCTCAGGTTGAAGACCGACATGCCGAAGGAAGCGTGGCCCGGATGCTGCCCGAGAGAAAAGTTGGAGAGTTTACAGCTTCGTTATTTTAATGTTGGTCAACTACCTGTAGTGACGGATGAGTTCTCTTACATATTCTTCTTCCTCATATTTCTTCTTCTTCATCAGCCCATTCGATAAGAACCTGTCTTCTTCCCCATCGTCATTTTCGTCCATGTATTGACTGCTGGAAGACCAAGGAAACAAGTCTTTAGGATACGCTGGGATCTTACAGACAGTATTAGAGGCCCTTCACAGATTCCTTCCGTTACTGAAATATTTCAGATCTTCGAATGTTCGTTTCAGAAAAATGTAACCTGAGCTGATATGCAACACAGTTACAAAATGGTTTGAGACTGAGGAGACGAAAGTTAAAGTTTCTGGAAGGTGTGTGTGTGTGTGTTACATCTGACTTGAAGCAAAACACAACTATTGAGAAAAAGACCCTCAAGATTGCTCTGCTGCTTGAGGGTCCGAAGCGACAGAACCATTAATTTTGCTCTCTACTGGAAAATCTTTGAGAAGGAGAAATCAAGAGCACTTATTACCTTATGGAGCAAAACACTGAACTAAAGCACACCAACAAGTGTACCTCTGAATGGCAACCCCCTCCATCGCCTCCAAAACAACAAATAAAAGGTCTTGGTGCGATACAGTCAAAGCCTGGACTTCCATTTAGTTGAATTCAATCAACAGTTGACCAAAAAGCCTCCAGATATATTTAAACAACTCATTACCAGAAATAGCAAACACTTGATGACAGCATTAGATTTAGGGAACAAATGCTTTTTTGGATAGGGTTGGGTTGGCCTGGATAGATTTCTTTCCTTCAATATTTCAATAATTATCATTTGAAAAAATGCTTTCTGTTTTTACTCGGACAAATTGTCTGACACTCCCATTTCTTTGATGATCTGAAACATCTAGAGTAACAAAAAGGTACCTCCTGTTCCCTATTGGGATGGTGTTTTTGCTGACCTGGCGATTGTGGACTTCTCCACATCAATGGAGCCTCTGAAATGCTCGTCCAGGCTGGCGGTGCTATCATCATCAGTCTCCATGGGGACCCTCCTCAGCTCCATGAGCTCCCTAACCCCAGGCATTATGACGGAGGCAGCGGGACGAGAGGCGAAGATCCTTTGTTTCGGTCGATTGTTTGGCGCGCAGTCGTCACAAAGAGTTCACACAAAATGTTTCTTCTTCAAGCTTGACTGAATGTTGATGCCCTAGAAAATAAAATAAAAAAGCCTAAAAAGAAAACAGAGAAAAGAACAAATGTAAGTCTGAGCTATTTAGATTTCTGTTCAGACCTGCAGAGTTCTTCACCCAAACGTGTCTTCCCCTAAAGGGCTAAAAGCGAAACGTTGACAAAAAGGAGTGGCAATATGCAGATTGCAGACCTGAACGGTGGTATGTTGGCCGTCTTATCAGCCTCCTCCAGAGCCTTTTGGCCTTGATGAAGGAGGCAAGAGAAACAGAGTTGTCTACCTTGCAAACAGTTTCCTGGAACCATGATCCACTCTGGCGCTACCTTGAGGAGAGCGTTTGTAACTTATGTTAGCAGACTGTATCGTGTCTGGCTTACTTCAAGTTTAGCTGTAAAGGCCAGTCTAAAAATTCCTCTCTCCTAAAAAGTTGGGTGTATCAAAATTTGCAGTCCAATGCGGCTTTAAAAAAGGCCCAGTGTCTCCTGCTGTTGGGTGGATCACCTCAGAGGAACTCAGGATTTAATTAAAACAAGAAGCCCAGAGTAAAACCCGGGCTAAACATGTTACTATGGATTTAATCACCTTGATTTCTGGCAGCACCCTTGTCAAAAAAAAAAAACGTCCAACATCTCCAATATAACTTTGAAATGAAAACGTTGCCTTACCAAAGTTTAGGACACGACAACGTTCAAAGTGCATGTTGACTTTCACTTGTTGTTTAATTCAAATTTAACCACAGAAAACAGGAGGCGCCAAACTGGGTACCTGCTTTCTGTTTTCCGTCTGTGCTGCTGATCAATATGTTGTGTAATCGAGAGGTCAAAGCCAGGGAATCAGGCAGGCATGACTCTAATGCAGCTACTGCTAAAATGATTTACAGTGTTGTTTGTCTTCCACACAAAGAACTCTTTGACTCAATCCGAGGAAAAACGATCCACGATGGTACACGCCAACCAAAGAAGAAACAAACAACCGAGTAAGTCTGAGCAATGGGAATAACTACACCAACTGTAAAGACATGTCATTTTTTTTCTTCCCTACAAAGAGTGACCTTCGGGTATTTCATACAGGTTGCCATAACTACATGTCTGGATGTAACCGGCAACTCAGTACGCATGTTCGGCAACCGGCTAATTTCAATAAACAAACAAAGAAGAAGCATACAGGGTTCCACAACTTCAGCAGTTGCAATAAACATACGGTACCCCTTGGTCCACTCTGCTTTAATGACACCAATAAGTGGCACATCTAAGCACTCCACACACACAAAAAAAAAACAGAAACTAATTTCTTCCACCAGGCAAATATTTAAAGGTTCCTTCTGGTCCTAACACTTCTTACCTCACAAGAAAACTCAAGTTCAGAACTCCTAGAAAGTCCTCATAGTGGTATATATATCTGTAAAGTAGCTCATATTTTTAACCAATCAAAAGTTTTGCTAAGATGATCAATCAAGAAGAAGCTGTAAGAATATTCTATCTCGTTGTAGCTGAGTATCTAGATCGTTTTTTTTGTGGTCAAAGTCATTTCCAAAATCCTAAATTTACCTTTATTTTAGGTGTGGGAAAGGTCTCCTTTCAGACAGCTGACCAGCAATGGTCAGCAACAGATGGGGGAGGGGAAGCATTAGCTCACATTACAAGAGAATATATTAAGCAACGCACAAAAAACTCAGGCAATTCCTCTGGCATCTCATTAGGACTTTAAACCACGGGAGGTTAGTGACAAAAATCTTTTGTAGTTTTGAAAAGTAACTCTTTAAAGCCTTTTTAGGCTAAAAAGTTATCCTAAAGCTAACTTTTTTTTATATATTCTTATCTGTTTAATAGTGGTGTAGAAAAAAAACAACTAAAAACTTTATGTCTGGAACTTAAAGCCCAACCTAAGAATCCGAAATGACTGCCATACATGTGAAAACTGAAAAACAGCTTTGGTAATTTGTACTTCTGATGTGTTAAACCACAATAACTCATGAAAAAAATCATTGTACTATCAAACCTTTGATTGAAAGCATGTTGCTGAAGAGTGTGAAAGAAACTGATAGCATTAGTAGCTATAAGCCAACATGATGGCATTACTAGCTTCTAGTTAATTTCTGCTGTTGTCTATCAGCAACAGCTATCATCTTGTAATGCTATCAGAATTACAAGCCAATAGCATTGCTAGCTATGTAATGGTAAGAGGAACTACTAACAATTAGCAAATCTGACTGCTTCTCTAACCTAAGAGTCGAACTGTAAACTATTCCTTTAATATAAAACATATTTAAATCCGTTTTTAAGTGTCTTCATGCTCTTTAAAACTCCAATAAAAATCAAAGATTAATACAATAAACCTTTTAACGTCAAATATCCAATTGTATATACAAGTTAAATATCAGTCAGCAGTACCAGCTCTTTTCCACAAGAGCTTAAAAACAATTAGAAAAATACCATGAGGTTTTTGTATCAACAACAGTTTCAAGAAGGAAGTGTTTGGGCAACAGGCTATTTGCATCATATTGCAGAGGCATGAACAGAGTCAAGCACAAAGGGTTTTATTTAGCAACAGGATCATTATTGCAAACAAAAGTAGCCACATGTGACTCCACCTCCACCAGGTTGGCCCACAGCATGACACTTTCCTACAGATGGTGTTGGCATCGCCGACCGACTGTCACTCTTCCTGTTTTCATAGCCCTGTCACAATAAAAGACCTCGAATCCTTTAGCTAAAGGAGATTTAGAGGCTCCATTGCCACAACGATCACACACTCGGGTACGCCTGAAATCACCGCGTCCGCCCCGACGGCGGCGCAGAAACGAACCGGAGAGGGAGTTTTGCGCCTGCTGCTGCCAGAAGGGGATCAACCTGTCGGACCGGGTTAATTTCACATGAGAAGAAGAATGCTGGGGAATGTACTATAAAATAAGTCGAGACGTATGCAGCAAGGGAGAAGACAGAACGCGACTAAAACAGGTTGCAGAAGTCACTTCATGAAGTGATCAGAGCTGAAAATCTGTCAGAGGTTCGTTTGTGTTTACGGTCCTTTTCAATCATCACTGCTGATGATTGAAAGAAAAAAAACTGGATTGTTAAACGAGGCGTCACAGATTTCTCATGCAAATGAACTCATGCTTGAGTGCAGAGAGAAAGTAAACTCATCAGAAATCGCATATGATTACAATGCCTGCACAAATACTCTCAGTAGACTAAGATGGATCTAGTGGTTGCGATTTGTTGCATTTCGTTTTGTTTTACAGAATATATTGATGTGATTTCTGCATATGTTTTATCCAAACACACACGTTCGGATAAAACTCCTCTAAGTTCTCCTCAGCGCTTTCAGCAGCGACCTCGTCTGTTCTCCACCCAAAGCAAACTCTTGCATCAGCCGTCTGCAAAAATCCCCTCAGGCATTGCCTGGGTCAGACTTTTAAAAGAGCTCCATTTTTTTTTTGTTGACCTCACACACAATAAAACAAAAACACATGCATGCAAATGCAATCACTTCTTAGAGAAAACATGACAAACACTCAGCCATGAAACTACGTTCTAGTTGGGGTTTTTTTTAAATCCTCACCTAAAATCTCTCTGTATAATATTTAACACAGTGAACATGTAGGCTCACTTACTGAGATGGTTCTGAAAGAGGGTCCGATCCGGTCGGCGCCTTGCTTTTCTCTTTTGAAACAGTTAATTGAAAGCCGAAAGGCAGAAGACAGATGAGCGACTGAAACGAGGAGGTGCGGCTCTTTGGTGAAACTCAGGTAAGAAAGTCGGGCGTTTTAAAGGGGAAGAGGGAGGGCCGCGCTCAGCCTATGACGGCGATCCCACTTTGTGTGGGCCCCTCCTTTGTGCAATGTAGGAAAAAAAAATGACAGGGCCGTGACCCCTCTAAAGAAATTAGACAGAAATATAGGCAGACATACAGATAGACATAAAGATAGAGAGATGGTCAGACAGAAAGATCGACACATGGACAGGCATACAGACAGATAAATAGAGAGAAACGCAGACATATAGACAGATACATATACAGATAGTCACAGACAGACAGACATACAGACAGATATATGGGTTGACAAATTGACAGACAGGGTACTGACACCACATCTGCCACCATCAGACTGAAGTCATCAGGTCTACCAGTTTAAATACCCTCAATGCCCTCAAGATATGATCATGTGACACACCACATGACCCGTTCATCAGTTTTATTCTCTGGAAAACGTAGTCCAGTCAAACACTCTGGTACCGATCCGAGACCATCCCCAAACAGAGTCACTTACTGATAATGGCCGACTGATTACACACACACACACACACACACACACAGAAGTCATCCATACACACTCAGGGACAGATGCACACCGACGATGACCGTAAGGGGTTTGGTTGGGTAGGCTGTGCCGCTGCCTGACCAATCAGAGGGAAGAGCTGCAGGGATGTTGCTCTAGCCAAGGTTATGTTCGCGTCAATGCGGGGGTTCTTTATCTCTGTGGGGTTTGTGTCGTAACGCCGGAGAACACGTGCGCCGACGGATCGTACGGCGGGCAAACTGCCGGCGCAATTCGTACCTAGAAAACAGCCTCACTTACCAGCTGGGAGGAGCTGGATGATTGCTGAGGGCTTCAATTTGTTTTCCAACTTCTAGAGAATCAGAACGCATATTTGATCCAATGTTTCGATCTAGACCATCAGCCTCTGCAATATGGAGGAAATGGTTTTTCATTAAGATTTGGAAATGCAGGTCAGAAAAATCTGCCGGAATATTTCCTAAAGATAGAATTGTAAAGCATAAAGGCTTCAGATTCGTATGTTAATCCAATATGGCAGCTGGAATGTTGCTATAGTTACAGTATACTTGAACCTTTGACAGGTTGGAGATTAACAAACCAGTGGCACTGTATGAGTTCAGTAAATTAATTTGTAATAAAAAAAAGATAGATTTGTTGGATTAAGTCAAGCTACCGCATGAATAAAAATGAAGTTTCATCCAAACATTAGAGGTGGGAGTTTATTACAATTTTCAAAGAGTTGATGTTGGTGTCTGTAGGTAAATAAAAATGTTAATTGAAAACTATACAACAACAAAATAAGCAAAATCAAATTGGTTTCAATAGTAGCAACTTTGTTGTCCATCGCTGTTGTTTGTGTGTCAGATTTATGGGCGTACCAGAAACATGCAAATAAAAGGTTCCGCTTGGAACTTTTGTACGAAACCTCCACCCCCCAACTTATGACTTTGACTTACGTAAAAAAAAAAATTAACACATTAAAATCTATGTAATCAATTAATCAAACTTAACGCATTGAAGTCTGAGCACAACCAACTCTAAATTATTGTAAAGAGTTTTTCAGAAGTTCAGATTTTTATATTTAAAGTCTGGAATTTTTGTTCCACACTATTTTTATTTGCTGACAAAAGAAGCACCACAACACTTACAATTTCTGAATTTTTCCAACGTAAAAATAATGATAAATCCAGTAACAAACAATTGCATATCAAAAGGCCTCTGTATCATCTTCGGAGGTTTCCTTAAATAAGAAGCAAAACACAAATTCCTATAAATAGCAAACGCCTAACCATGACTTGCTGTGCAGCTGCAGGGTGCGTTCCATAGATGGCTTCGTTGTCATCTATGACAGTGTGTGGGGGGTCTTCACATGCGTATTTAGCCAATCACCTGTGACCAGAATGCATCAATGAGCTAACGTTACCCCAATAGGAGGTGGAGGGTGGCGATGTTTGAGGACAGATATAGTAGATGTTGCACACCTAAAAATATCAATGTTTCTAGGGCCTGAGAACATGGATCCGTCTCTATATCAAGCTAGAAGAAAAGAACTTCAACACTAGAAGTAATCTGTGAAAAACACTTCCTGGTATCACGTTTGGGTTCCAGTTCAAATCGAATGATCAGGTGGCTTTACATACTGTTCTGTGTATACAGGAACAGCGAGTACTCCGTCCAACCCTCCACGTCCTTTCAGTCTCTTTTATGTAAATGGGTTTCGGCTCTGGGCCCACCTCTCGTCGACAAGTACTGCCCCAATCTTCTTGGAACGGCTTTGTGAAAAAGTTGTTGAATCGAACTGGCAAAGTCATAATAACGCTGGAACCTGCTGTTAGATATTGATGTAGATACGTCCTTTTTGCTAAGCGCCCAGTATCTATGTTCGAGGTTCTTATTTTGAAGTAGGACAGGAAGTAGTTATTGAGTTGTACAGCTTTGTGACGAGTCCGTGAATAAAATAAGGCTGGTTGACAATGCTCGGATGAAAAAAGTTCTCAAAAACGATTTTCATCCGAGGGGGTCACAATTAACCCCTTGCAGTCTATAGTCACTAAGGGTATAATGGTATACTTTTCTGTACCATTATACTCTAATTAACTATATACCACAAGGCATTAAAGGCTAATAATCACATATTAACCTCAAACCCCCACCAAGCTAAGGTGTAGACATAACCATAAATGCCTGTTGATGCATTTTTCACACATACCAAGAAGTATAATCAAAGCAGTGCGTTGCCATCTGGTGCTTCGAGTTCAAAATGTGTATCTTCTGTATGTGCTACATTCAAATTAACTACAAGAATAGGGATAAAAATCAGGTAGGAGTTTAGGTAGAATGTAAAAAAAAATGTTAAAAGAGTAGATTTAAATAATTGCTAAGCACTATGGTAAAACAGCTGGTTAATAAAATAAAGGATTTTGATGCTTGTTCATGACCTGGACTAAAAAAAGATTAGATAAGCTTTCAAATGAGATTTTCTGGAGGCAAAGCTACAGGTGTTTACAAGAATCTGGGATCAAAAAACAACATTTATTTTATGAATACAAGTGCCGTGGCTCAATAGAGACGCGTATTTTTTTAAATTCAGGTTTAGTCAAACTTCTTTTTTTTTGCCTTTGTGAGAGAAATGTCAAAAACCATTTGAAGCTAACATGGCAGAATTTACACCGCAACAGCTAAGACAACTGAAAACAATTTCTCAAAATAAATATCTAAGAAATATATTGACATACGATATGAAAGATAAAATAATCGGACTTGATGAATGCTCTTAGGCCAGCCGCAGATCATGACGCATGAGACAAAAAGCTAAATGAAATTTACATTCCAAAGCGAGATTTCTGGTTACAGAACAAGACCTCTACTGTATATCATTAGGTTTTCTCAGAAAATGTGTGTTGGCTCAAATTTTCTTTCTTCATGCCAGTGGAGTTTTATGTTGTCTCAACTTAAAAACCAACACCAGACACATTTTTCCACTTTAGACAGCATCGGTGCTTCTGATGTAATGCATTCCACTTCCCTCTACATCTCTCTTGAGAAGTCTCCCTGTCCAACCTCTTCAGTCACTTCCTGAAACCAACAGTGCTGCAGTCATCTCTACTTAAAACGGAGATCTGCTTTGCATACGGGGAACGGGACAGGGAAAAAAAAAAAAGCCAGTCTTTCTGCCTTTCAACTCCTGTTAACATCCAGGAGCGCCTTTGAATGTCCACACTTTCCACACTTTCAAGTGTGGACATTCAAAACAAAGGTTGACACATTCTGACGCAGATGATCAGCAACTGTTATGATCTTGCTGGCTGTATTTGCTGGGTCGGTGCCTAAAGAAATAACAACTGCTTGGATATTTGATTACAGACTTCGGGAGAATTGAAATCCTTTAAGTTGTCGAGATGGCCAGCGACAGCACCGAAACCTACGTCAAGGTTAGTCGGCGTCGGGACTCAAAGGTTGGATGTGCCAATAACAAATGGGTCTGTACAACCAACAAACCATGTGACTTGAGGCGAGAAAGACACGCGTGTTGCCGTGGCGCAACACACCTTGCATAGTGCAACCGAGATGGAAGGGATCAGTGGACTTTTGGTCATCGTGGGATGTTTTTGCGAAAGACGTTTCAAAAACAAAAGATCAACGGCTCAGAGGTTTCTGACAAAAAGAAACTGTCTAAATGGAAAGTTTTATGACCTCAGAGATTAGTCTGAAATAAATCAAAGACCTCTGACTTTAGTCTCTTTATGTGACGTTCAAGGCTATCTGGTTTAAAGTAAACACCATCCTGCCCTTTTGTGTATAACTCTGGTTTGCCCTAGTCTACAATGAACCCGACGGACCACCTCTGTTGATCTTATCATTGGCTATCGATCTCTTGTTGTGTATTCCAGGAATGACGCCAGCATTTTTACTTTTTTTTTGTAATATGTCATTCTTACACAGCTGATGACAGCAACCTTGAGTTTAGCATATATGTAACTGAACGCAGGAGGCATTAGAAGAAGAAAAAAAAAGCATTATTTCTTAATTAGGTATTTTCCAGCTTCACAAAAGTTCATTTTAAAGTTTTTCCACAACCTCTGTAGAAAGTGAATAGCATAGAGCAAACAGCTAGTTTTTACCAGGCTAGTAGTTAGCATGAGAGAGTTCATACTTACAAAAACGTGACCCATTTTGGCTTCTTTAAAGAAGAGAGCTCTCTATTTGGGAAAAGATACAAGTGATCAATTACTCCTATAGTCACATACCAAGATACGTCTTGGTATGTTTGCATTTGTGTTTTAACGTAAATTTCTGGATGAAAATTTACGTTGCAAAAGAAAAAAAACGAAACAAAAAAAGACGAATCCGGGATTTTCAGTGAGACAATCTATCCTTATGACTGAACCACTGAGGACAAGAAAGTTTAATACAAGAATCCAAGAAATTAACAAAAACAATAAAACTTAAAAGCGAACGTGCTTTGCACTGATTTGATCATAACCTCTGTTTCTATCCGCATTTCGACTCACTGAAAGACTTTTTTTCATTGTACCAGATTTTAACAGAATGTGACGACGGCTTCCTGACAAACCGCCAAAGGCCGCTCGGAATCCTTTGTGCTATCGATATTCACTCCCGTCTGGCTTGCAGCTCTTTCGGTCGTTTGCGTTCCAGGTTACATCAGTTCACCTTCAGCCGGCAGCCTGCGACGCCAGGCTCTGACCGACATTTCAGAGCTCGTCACTGCCAAATAGGAGCACATATCCATGGCTAGCCTCCAGCATTTATAGAACAGGTGCTCCAATCTGCGCTGGTATTCCAGTCTCTATTGGTGATTCAGGCTGTACTGGTGCTGGAATCTTTGTGGTGCGTTGTAAATGCAGGATATTTGGAATAAACAAAGTTAAAAATCTTTTTCTAATCTGGACCCTTGAAATTATGTCTCCAGTCATAAGGTTTATGCATTTTTGCCAAAGACTTCACTGAGTCTTTGCACCGTCTATGTTCTACAGCTACAACTTTGGTGCTTTACATGGTAATGGAAAACAATTAGCATTTTGTTGCCTTGCTTTTGTCCTTCGGACTTCTTTCATACAGCTCTCTGACCTCTGTAAAAACGATTTAGCAAATGACGCTTTTTAAATAACAGCCAGCAGGTGACTTGACAAAGCCTCTGTCTGTCAAAGTCAGAGTGAAGCCTGCAGGTTGGTCCTAAATTTGTCAGAGAGATTGTGATTAGTATTCCGACCTTTAGCAGGCGTTCACATCTCCTACGTGTTCCTATTTGTGGTGAGGATGCAAACAGAGGAGAGGCCTTGCTGAGGAAATGGCTACCCTACATACTCTTGAAGGTATGTCATCCTCCAGTGAGGCCCCTAGTTCCCATTTCTCTCAAGAAGTTGAAAGAATTGTTCCGGAAGCTCTTTCAGTCTGTTTTATGGCGGTTAAAGTCTATTTGTTGAGCATTTAGTGTCACAAATTGTGCCTCTTGCTTATTAGTCAATTGAAAATATCAATGTGAAAAAGTAAAACAACCATAAAGCCGCAACAACAAACCTCAGAAGGTTTTATAAATTGATAAGAGTCCCCTCTGCTTAGGGAAACACCCTTGGCTCTAGACCAGTCATCTGTTCCGTCTTGGCACACTTTGCTGCAATGCCTGACTCAATGCACCTCGAAGGCTGCAAACTGTTCTTGCCTTAAACCCATTGGCCAGCTGGTCACATCTGTCATGGCAACATAAACATAAGTTGACTTTAACTCTCCACATTGTCTCTGTCCTTTTAAAAAAAACACCCAGAGACCGTGAGCAGACGACTATAACGCAGTCGCAGAAACCGGACCTTGGAAGGATACGACACACGAGTTGAGCACGTTCCAGCTGAAGGAAGGAAGATGAGTGGGATTTGCTTGTGGTTGTGGTGCTAAAAACATTAGCAATGGAAGGCTGACGTGTGTTCAAACACCAAAAGAACATGATTACAAATCGTGATTGCACAGTGTTACGCCTGTCAGTGGTTTAAAGACATAAAATCTGCCAGAGACGCTAATTGACTGGCACCTTTCACTGCGTTTTATGTTCGGTGGCCATACGGAAGACTATATTTTCACTTGTAGAGCAAACTCCAACTTAGGGAAATGTTTGTTAGATTTATGACTTTAGACTTAGAAAGTTTGACTTCTGAGTATTGGGAGAATGAAAAAAAAACAAAAAAACCCCGACTTCGTCCAAGGTAAACACTCCAATGGCTTGGGGTGTTTTGTGAAAGACACTGGAGAAAGTTTTCTACCTAAGAGAAAGTCTTTTTTTCGGGGGGTCCTTCATTGGTTTTATTTTATTTAGCTAAACCCTTGTCAATCATCAGTGCTTCCTAAATTTTTAAAAAAGCAACCAGGAAGCGGTTATACTGATGTTGAGTACACTAGGTTTTGGAGGTTTTAGGCCTAAAAGAGCTACATCACCACTGCTGCCACAAATCCCACCCACTTCTCTTCTCTTGCACATCCGACTAGAACAATCTAAAGACTGTTGTGGTTGGAGCTTCATTTAGAAACTTCAATGCTATTATGTAAGTAATAAAAAGCAAAAAAAAAGCAAACTGGCTTGAAACTGAAAAGCAACTGTGCGGCACTGAGGTATATTTAGCTTGCAGAATGCTGCTGGCAGGTCCTGAACTCACCACAAATGCATCCTTAAAGCGAGGCTGGTGCCTTTGTTCCCAGGCTCTGCTGCAAACTGCCCAGCTCTCTGTAGTAAAATGTTCAATTTGAAGATTACAGAGTTCTTGCTTCATTAAAACTTATGGTAAACAACCGAGAAGCAAGTATGCAAAGCCTTGGAGCTATCCCTTCATGTTTCCCCTGTGACCTGCGCTCTACAAGGACAGTCCTAAATCATTAAGGCCAACAGCAAACCCACCCTTCTTGTTTTATTGTGGACATCAGAGCCAGCTGGGGACTTCTAAGGGACTTAAGTTATTCTGTGGAAAATCAAATTAAAGGTAAGCCAATGCAAACGGGTTGCATAATACAAAGCATGACAGTAAATAAGCCTGTGACTGGAGTCACAGCACAGCTATTAGTCCCTGGTTACATAAATCTGAATTCCTGTTTATCTTTACCTCAATAATCGTGATCAGATGAGTCCGTATGATTTTTTCCTTGTGTGTGTGTGGAGCAGACACACAAAGAAGCTTCGAGATGCTTCGTGTCTTTGTGTTGCTCTTTTTCAGACAAGAAAAAGCAAAACTCAGTGGAGGCATGCAAACATAGTTCTGGTGCAGAAAAATCAACTGGTTGCTTTCAGAAAGTTGCTCCAAAACATCAACACGAGCCATGATTCCTTGCTTTTTCTAAATAATGGCGGCTGAGCTCAAACTGCGAAACCACAACATAAAAAGGAAGCTTAGATTTAGCCGATAAAAATACTGGGGGGGGGGGGGGGGGGGGGGGATTTTGCTGGTTTTTTTGTTGTTGTTGTTTAAACCGATAAAAACAAACAAGAAAAAAAAAATCCTCGTTTTTTCCTGATCAGATCTGCAGCCTTGTGCGCGGAGGAGCGGTCACGAATTAAACGGCCCGCTTCCACACCGTCAAATATGGTGTCCGGAATTAACCAGATAATCACCCCAAAGGTTGGGGAGGAAGAAGAGAGGCAGAAAGAACCCCGAACCAAAGTAAAGAAGTGGTTGTCAGTGCTCGGGGCTTACCTTATATATGACGGCGGTGGCGGAGCTGCAGCAGGCACAGGAGGAGCTGGGCTTATGGAACCAGGATCTCCGGCTCCTCAGCATTTAGCAGAATGGAAATTTCCATTTACCATGTGAGTCAAGAAGAAGCAGCAGCAGCTTCGTGTTACAGCAGCGAGTCCTGACGATGAGGCTACGGCTGGGTTGAGGAAGGGAGGGGTGGGGTCCTCAAGTTCCCCCCCTTGGTTGTTACTGTTAAAAACATAACAGTCTAGAATTATTATTTGTTGTTGCGTTTCTTTTCATTTAATTCCAGCTCTTCCCCCTCCATCTCTAAACATGGTCTAAGGATCATTGGACATTGGCAGATAAAGTTGCAAAGGCAGCATTGCTTCGTTTTCCTTACACAAAAAGCGATTTTAAAACGACTGCGCTGCTTTACTGATGGGAAACCCGCGATTCTGTTACGTTTGGCGCAAAGTCTGCGCCAGAAATGAGGAATTCTGAAAGCACGACGTCAGCAGGGGCGTAAAAAGAAATTCCGTCTCCCAGAACGTGCGCGCGCACTGGGCAGCTTTGTGCAATAGTACTTTGTTGTTTTTATTTTCATCATTATTATTATTATCTTTTTTTTATTTTTTTAGTAACAGCTTTGTCATGTCAATATTTAGATCCCACTCTTTTGGTTTTTATATATTGTCTAAATTGGAATTCATTCAGTACTGCATCATGTCTCATTTACAATTTTTCTTTTCTTTTTTTGTTTCAACATATAAAGAGCTAAGATGGAACAGTTGTATTAATATTTTTAAAATACAAATTTAAAATTTGTTCTACGCAGTTTAATTTTTTTAAAGTGCTTCAAAAATAAATGATCTGTCACACATATTGTAATATTCTATGGGGAGCTACCGAGTTTGAAACGTTTTGTTTATGTTTTGCTTTGCAAAAGAAATTTGATAGAATTGTGACATTTAGCTCTAGGTTTGATCATTCAAAATTCTGAGAATTTAAAATCATAATTTATAACATGAATAGATCTTAAACTTGTGCTTTTATGTATATCAGTCCAAAATTAGTCTCTGTGTTTTAAGTCTTTCCCATCATATTCTTTTATGTTGGAATTTCATAACTAGTCGCATATTTATGTTTATTTTTTATTTCATTCCTCAAGTATTAGTTTTGACTCATAATCTACTTGTGTTGAGATTCCTGATACTTTCTAGCCTTTTCTTTTGTGAAAGGAACAGAATCTTAACTTAAAGACGACCTCACACGGTCCAGAACGAACAAATAGTTTTCTCTTGGCCGAGTTGCCGAAGTAAGAAAAACCACATGTGCAAAAGAATCTGCATTTTTGTTTCTTTTAGAGTCAAAGTGGGAGAAAATAGTCTAAAGTGTGATGAGATATTTACATATTTGCACTGCACTGCTGGATGGATTCGGTTTATTTTCGTAAAAGTAAAGCCGCCGGTGGTTTTGCCATTCCCATGCGCTCATACCACGGCAGCGCCTCCCTCTCTAACTGAATGACCGGTTCTACAGACGCGGTGCGGCGCAGGCAGAATACACCTGAGCCAGATAAGGAGCAGAGTTAAATATAGAGTTTCTGGACCTGCAGGATTTATTAAAACTACTTTCACTGATCAAGTTTATCCACTTGGACTGAGAAACTGAGAAACAAGTTTCACATCCAAAGCTGGTTGAAATGTTCATCAGTGGACTTGCAGCAAAAAAAAATAAAATAAAATAAAAAGTCTAAATACTGAATGAAGAGGAGTTTTTACACTTCGTTAGGTTTTTATTTGAAAACGTTTTGAAACCCTGTGCAGTTTTTCTTCTACTTACGCTCGCCCTCCTGCTCTATTTTACTAAATCCTGAGAAGACTCTCTGACGTTTGTGGTTGTAACAGCCGGCTGAGACGTTCAAGCTGCGTTCGCGTTGCAGAAATCTTGGCTCCAGACAAAGCCTGGCGACCTACTAACCGAAATAGAAACGCACTTCATTTATGGAGTCTGGGGGGCGGCGGGGGTCACCAACATGGTGCACCACTGATGAGATGAGGTATCTTCATGAAGAACCTGAATTTGTTTTTTCTTCTAGCAAAACTTTCACTAACCCTCTCTAAACTGTTTAGATTTGAAATGATCTGTTTGAGCTGTAACGCTAATTAAAGTCCATTCAGTTATTTTTGGAGTGAATCGCATCTTCACCTATTCTCAGTATCGCATATCTCGGAAGCAGTGGTGCTGCTGTTGACCAGAGTGGCAACAGAAAGAGGTAGGTGCTTTAGAACTGGAAAATAAAAGATATTTTACCCGTCAGTGTGGTGGAGTAAGTTTCTCTTGCTTTTGATGGTGAGTACCAGGGAACTGGGTTACTACGTTCTGCTGACAAAAGTAAAACAAACTTCTCATTCGGAGTTTTTGCACCTGATAGCCTGGTAGACTCGGTTCGATTGGGAACCAAAATCGCAACGTTTGTTACATTTTGAGCTGCTGTGGATCGATCTTACAACAATCCAAACCCTTTGAAAAACCCGCCTCCGCCCCCTCGCCTCTGGTGGCGCCGCGCCAACGTCCTCTGAAGGAAACGACACGGAAACCCTGTGAAGAAAACATGAGGGCAGCTTCCTCCTTTGCGAAATGTAAATAAAAACGGAGTAGCGGCAGAATTTAGCGGCTGTACGATTTTTCTTCTGTCTCTGGCAAAACACCATAAGCCATTTCTTATGCTAGTGCTAGACTCTTGCGTTTGTTTTGGTTGTATTTACCCAGAATGCCTTGCGCTGTAGTCCCCTTCCTGCTTTTGGGGCGATCTCCCGTCACATATGCATTCAAAACACACCAGGGTTCCTGTTCTACAACAGATGTAATTGGATGCTCTTCTTCCAGAACATAAATCTTTTTATCTCATCAGTCTACAGAATACTTTCCCATGACTCGTCAAGATGTTGCTCGGCAAATGGGAAGCAGATCTTTGTGTTCTTTTGGGCCGAGGAACTTTCCGCTGGAGGCCATTTTCTCTCATCACCTTTCTTGCCGTTGACTTTAGATGTCCTGGGTTCCTTTGCAACCTCCTCGATTAGCCACTGATGTTTTCTTGAAGTCATTGTGATAGACTGGCATCGTTGTATTTCCTCCTCTTGTGGATAATGCAGTTTGATGGCGTCCCAAAACCGTAGAAACTGTTAAGCTTTTACCAAACTGATAGATGTCGAGGACTTTGTTTCTACTCTGTTCTTGAGTTTGAAAGATGGCAGCAGGATACGTCACTTTTTTAAAAAAAAAGGTGACGTATCCTTTTAAAAAAAAGGTGACGTATCCTTAGCCTAATTCTTGTTGTCAGACATGAACAGTTGAACTAATTTTTCGATTCTACATGCCTGGCAGTGGTTAGGCCTGATCAACAGAGATGAAAAATGTGATCGAATGCTGTTAACTGAGGAGTTAATGCAGTGGGCAATTCTGTTCCTCCTGTTTTGGTTTAAAAGCTGTTTCTCCTTAAATGTTATTATAATCTCAAATGACATTTTGCTTTCACTCTGTTTATCAGTTAGTTTTGATGATTCAAAACATGAAATTTTGACAGAGAAAAAGCAAATAGAAGGCGTCTGTAAGAGGGTAAATACTAGTTCACAGCAGTTTCCCACTTTCTTAGTTCATCTGCTTTCACCAGAAGATGTTTTAAATGGTGCAGAACTTTCAAAACAAATCTAATTTGAAGTTTGGAATCACCAATAATCACGCAAGACATTAATAGCAGTTCAAAATTGGGAAAGTTTTACTAATACAAGCAGCTTACGAGTGCAAAGTATTTAGAGCAAAATTCATCAGCAGAACAGGCTTTCTGTTGAAACAAGAAATAGTTTTCAAAACCTCCTCTCCCCCTGGCCTTCATATCCTTGGACAGATAAGAAAGTCAGCACCCACCCATTCTTGTAACTTTCCAAAATGACCAGTCCAACTTTAACAACAGAGCCACAGATTGTGCTAATATCACCTGTAATTTCTTCCTACACCCTTAATGTCAGATCATACAATCAAAACATATCAACAGTTTTTTTCTAGGTTCAACTCTATCCCTGTAAATAAAAGAATTATCTGCTTCCTCTCTATTATGAGAGACTTTAAGCTACTTCTTTTAGTTTTTGTTGAACCCTTTATGATACCATAAAACGGGGATCCTCAACATTTACAACCTAAAGAACTATTATTGCCCTCCAGCTTATTAAAACTTGAGAGTTGAAAATGTTACATAACCTTTTGGAAAAAGGTTACGAACATAAATAAAAAGAAAGCTTTGATCCTACACTTACCATAAGAAATTGATCACGATAAATGATAACTGATACGATACAATATATGCCCAGCCCTAACCTGCTGTATTGTGGCTGTTGCTCTGGTCTGACCAAAAACCAAAGCTCTCAGTTCATCAGGCCGTCTACATCCAGATCCCACACCTATAGTACTGAGAAACGGACAACGAACACAAGAACAAGACCGTAGACACTTCATGGACGAAGTTCCTCTGTAAGGCAGCTGGGTTCAACCTTTCAGACACACGGTGACCGTTTCTTCACATATATTAGACCATTTTGGAGCATCTCTGCTCCAAAATGTCTGAATTCCCTCACCAGCATCCAATCAGCTCTGCAATAGGCTGGTAATGAGCAGTTTATTTAATCCAGGTGTGTTTCAACAGACACGCATCTAAAAGTTGCAGGATGGTAGCCTTTGAGGACTGGACTTGGGGTCTAGACTATGACACATCAAATCTGAACTTTCAAGCTAAAAAAATAAACAAGGCAGCACATAAGAAGTGAAACTCGGAATCGGCGGCCAAGGCCGTACAGTAAAGAGATAAAGCAACAGTTACACCAGTGCGACTCAGCTTCACTGTAAGGTTTCATGCAGACTCTGTGGAAGTCTGCATGTTTTCCAGATGATTGAGGGTGGTCCCTGACCCTGTGAGGCACTGGTCACATTTCAACGGTGGACTCATCGACCAATGAGGACAGACGCTGGCTGGTCTGCAATGTTGCCAGGATTAATCTGGTAGAGATAAGGAATGAATTGTTGTTACTTTACCTTCGGGGTCATGGTCAGTTCCATCATCAGATGGCGAAGGTGGACGGGACTCTTGTTTTTTCATCTCTATGTTGAGTCGAAACGTTTGAAGTGAAATACTTTGAGAGTTTATGAGTTTGTAGGGAAAACAAGGGTTTCCCCCCGTGTAATTCTAGACTGAGCGCAAATCATAGAAGAGACAAATGTTTAGACAAAAGAAATAGAGAAAATGAATCATGAGAAAGAAAATGAATCAGTAGAGATAAGGGAGCTGAAGGAGATGATCTAGTTTGACTACAAATGTTAACTTCACACAAAACAGGGATTTTTTTTGATCTCCCACGAGAAATACTTGAGAATCAGTGATGTGCGGTCAGGGGAGGCAGAGCCTCACCTGTCATCATGGAAAAGTAATATATAATGATAAAATCATTTATATTGCTATTTTCACCCTGTGGTTTGTACTATAAAGAACTTATTTTTCATTTAGCTTCACCAATTCTGATAATTTTTTCTACAAAATAGCTGAATTGTTGCATTTTCCCATTCAAATGCTCGGAAGCGAAGCTGCTGAGGCAGCAGTGAGCCGAGCCTCACCTGGGATTGATCAACCTCTCTAACGGCACTGGCTGCCATTCTATGGGAGCAAGTTCCTCCTGTCTGTACGTCGCCAATAAAAAACATTTAATGTATGAACTGATTTTCCATAATTTAGCTTATATAATATATTGTACAGTGATTCTTGTCACCAACCGTGTGTGTGTAACATGTTTCGTGTGCCGAGCAGCGATCAGAAATGGCAGAGAACAGATTCGACGTGAGGCAGGCAGTTCTCTTGCCTCATGGCAGGGGGCGCTCATGATCCCAGACATTGTGACTCCACAACTGCAGAGTAAGAGACAGTAACAGTGAGCTGGCCATACAATAAAGTCAAGTACGGCGATATACAGTAGTTATAGTTTTCATCTCTTACCACAGCAATCACTTATTAATAATCGCAAAATAAACATTAAGGCTAAAACCATACCACTGCAACAGACTGAATGTTTTGCTCTTTGTGTGGGAAATATCTGAGTGTTTGTTTTTTATTGTGGTGTTGTTGTCAGTTGCTATGGCAACGAGTCAAAATTTCCTGCCAGTGCCTGTTGATTTGATTTGCTGATTAGTGACATTACATTCTTGAGGTTTTTGAAAGGGCACATTTTCCAGACACCAAAAAACATTGACATATTGTCAAAAAAAACATCTTTTTCAGGGTTTTTTTTTTTTTAGCATTTTGGCTGTTTTTAGAAGCAACGGAAACCCAAATGGAAGTACGAGAAAGTGCAAATTATGAACTTTACCATGCAGGGGGTCTATATTTGTAAATCTGATTATGATTAAGTCAGCGCCTCACCAGCGTTGAGAACGTACAACACGCGTTCCGTTCTCATATTTTGAGGAACCGACAACAATGTAGAATTCCCACATTCCGTATAAAGCGATTTTCCTCCCCAGTGGAATCAGGTAACCACTTTTTTATTTGGAAGGTTTTTCAAGGGAGCTGAGCCAAGAATGACTCGGTAAGTTAGAGAATTTTGAGGTTTTTATTCAGAGGACGACAAAAGGTTCTATTTATATTATTAAAACATACCACATAGAACTTATGTGATGACTCCCTGATGTAAAAAAAAAAAAAAAAGATTAATGAGGCAATAACAGAGGGCATACAACTGGCAATTTTTCAACTAGCAGCTTTTATTGGGGTGTTGCCAGGAGGCTGTAAATAGTCAGTTGTCAGGCTTTAGCTAAATATTTAGAGAAATAAATTACTTGTGGCGTGGTTAACTATTAATTATTATTATTACAACCATGCATAGTGTCAACATCTGCCGAAATTACAATTTACATAGTTTGGTTGATTTGCTCCAAACCAGGAGAAGGAAACACGACTAATTTGCTTTTTTTTTCTTTCCTCCTTCTTCTTTTTTTTGGGACATTTGAAAACTTGGGTCAAAATTTGCGTGATAATTGGATGGAAACATAAAGAATGTAGGGACATTATCCTTGGAGGCGCACACAGGAACCTGCTCTAGAGCTGCTTCTGATAAGACTGGCCTTGACTGAAAGTTGCTCTTCGGAGCTGGTGCTAATGCTTCAACGCCTCTGTTGAAGAAGAGCGGCACAATTACGTTGGAAACACGAGTCCAAGTCTGTGTGTACATTGAAAGAACGGTGACGAGAGTGAAATGAAAGTCCTTTCCGGGCCAGGAAGTTTCATGCCCCACAAGAACAGAAGTGCATTTTAATAAGCACTAAGGTTTCTGATCGGTCAAAACTAAATTTGTTGGACATCATACAGCAAAAAACACAAAGAACAAAAAAAAAACCAAGCTGTGTTTTTGAATGTGTGTCAAAAACAAGCTGAAAGAGCATTTCTTATGGCATAATGCTTCATGTGGCTTCTTTTTTGTCCTGGAATTAATAAGGAATAATTATAGTAGCAGCAAGGAAATCCATTTTGTGCAGTTATACGTATAACTTAGTTGTTTGAATTCAGAGTTAAAGCCTTTTCTGGCTTCAGTGAGTAAAACCAAAAAACCCTGGAGCAGGAACCGCAGCTTCGTAGAGAGCCAGTTGTTAAACTTTGTCCTCGCTAACCTCACACAATAAAGATAACATAATTAAAACCCTGATTAACTCCCAACTTCAATCACGTTTGACCCACTTGATTACAGAAGCCGTAAACGTAGTTGTAGCTGGAAGACAGGTTATATTGTTTCCTGTTTCTTTATTTACATTTCTCAATATGGTTTGCTTCTAGTTAAAAATTAATAACGTTTATTGTCTTTCTTCTTTTTTTTAAAATTACATCGGCTGATCAGTTGGTTTCAAAAGTTGTCACACCTGTTTCACATTTTACAACCACAAACTACCAATGTGTTTTATTGGGATTTTGTAATCGGGCAGCACAGAGTGGTGGAAGGTAGAATTTTAAAGTTTTACATTTTGATTTGATGTGGATTAGCGGTGCTTGCCAACAGCTGATGATGTCATCTAGAATATTACTGTAAAATAGAATCTCTTCCGCCTGGACACCGAGTTGTTGGCATGTTATGAGTCATTTAGGACATGTGTGAATTGAAAGAAGAGCCGTTTCTTGCGTATAGTGAATTGGGCAAATGCCACCAGGGGGCCCCAAAGCTGCACGTTCAGTTTCATCTCAGGAAAATTAAAATATCCTGTCTTTATCCATAATTATCTCTTATATTTATTAGATCTGTCATATGCTTTAAACAAAAAAATAAAGATAAGATACAAATATATCAAACTGCAAAGAATAACTCTGCCTAGCTGGTGTTTTTTTATTTTGGTCATCATTGGGTCATAGTCGTTGAACCGCACTGTCACACCTGGAGTGGTGCGACGGCCACCAACAGGTACATCAAAATGTAAACAAAAAGTAAAGTACCGTAATCCAAACTAAGTTTAGTGGCCCACAAAAACAGAAAAAAAAAGAAAATTAAGTAAAAAAAAGATTAAAGGTTGCACATTTTTTGGTGGTGTGGACTGGATAAACGGTGTAGCGTCTTATGTATTTTGTTAGCTAATTGTTTTTGTCCTGCTAGTTAGGACCTGATGATTGATATTGAACTGGCTAGATTTTGTTCATCACTAACTCAGCTTTCATGTTTGCTTCAAAAATATGTCACACATGAAAGAACAATCTCTGCTGCCATGGGAACGACTGACTGACTGAGTTCAGACCTGTTGATTCAGATTAGAACATCCTCAAAATATGTATCGGAATCTCAAACAGTCTATACAGTATATAGTACAGTATATATTGCTGTATAGACAATTGTTACTTTCATTGTATGTATGCAATCTTAACTGTAGTTTGTTTTGATTGTAAAATTTTAAAAGATTGTGGCATTTTGGCGGACCATCTAAGTGTTGGGAATCTTTTCATTGTAGGTTTCTAAACTAGTGGGATCTAAATCACAGAAAAACGGGCAACTTTCTGCAACACTAGCTGACTGCAAGTTTGCACAAATGTTGCTCTTATTTGTCATGCCGATAAGCCAGTGGCAGCAATCCACTGAACTCAGCAGAACGGAAAGGGTTGAAATTTGAGCTCGAAATTGACCAATTGTACCTTAAACAAATTGCAGACAGGGTGGTACCTGTTTCTGGGGGTTCACTCCCAATGTGCAAACAAGCCAAACAGAAAAGCTCTGGTTATGTAACCTTGCACAGTGACGAAACAAATGCACAAAGAAAACTTTCTGATCCGCGTCTTTGAAATGACGAGTGGAAAGAATTGACTTCTCTGCTCGGGAGAACAAAGAGGTAAATTCAGAGTCAGCTGCACCTTAACGTCCAGCGGCACGGAGGAGGCATATGTTGTGTAATCTTCCTGCTTTGGCCACATCTGTGTTTTTCTGCGCTTAAATCTCTGCCTGTTAAACAGCGTAGGAGGGTGGGTTGTGTTATCGTCCATTCCAACAGCTGTCTGCTGAATTTAGCACAGAAAACGAAGTTCTCATGTCCGAGGGAGGGAACCCAGACCCAAACAAAGACCCCTCACCCAATGGATGTTTGTCCAGATGGACGTTATTTGGACCACGAGGGGAAAAATGTCTGTGGATATCCTTCTGTTCCACAACACATGCATAAGACAGAGCAACTTCAGCTGCAGTTTGGCTAAGAACTCAATTAAATCTCATATTTTCCTTCCAAAGGTCAATTATGGATCAAGATGGAAAAATACTGATTCATCTGATTTTATTCTGGCTCAGCTAACCTCCCTTTAGCGTCTATGGCTCAACATAGAATTGAAACAGATTCATGTATTGAATGTGAAGATTTTAACTCCTGACACACAAAGATACAAGTTTGCAACCTTATTTTCATAACACAAAGGGAGTACAGGGAGCTGACGCTAATGCTAACCCCTAACCCTACTCATCCAGAAGAGAGTGGCTAGAGTTGGCTAGCCATTCTAGCTAACAGAATGTTATATCGGTAAAAAGTGTCCCGATATAACTTTTTCACTTCCAGTATCAAGACTGCAGCTTTGAGTATCGGCGGATACCGATATTGACCCAATACAACATCAGCATGAATCATACATATTTTTATTACTTAAAACTTCTTACTATTTTCAGGGGATACACTTATATATAAACTTGAGAGAACGTTCAAACCTTGGCCATGTTGGCAGCTTATAAATTGTGCAGATTCATTCCTGACCAGAAAAAAAACAAACATTTTTTGTTACGTTTTGAAAGATTGTTTTGGTTTTATTCCTTGACATTTGAATCATGTTATAAACTGCCTGAAGCATTTCCCTGTATATACGACCAGTCAGCACATTTCTGCGATGCTTTTTGTAGCTAACAATCTAAACAGATTTTACCAAAAAATGGCTACTTATCCTCAAATTTGCTCAATCAGCCCAAATGTTAATCTTCAGATAGATGGATGAAAAATGCCACTGGGATTTGGTGCGCATGCCTGTATGGGGTTAACTATATTGACACAAAGCTCTATCTTTGTTATCTGAAACACCAATCCTGCCACTGTAGAACATAGACATCTTTTAGGCGATGAAAACCAAGAACCTGACAGGTTTCTTCTGCCTGATTTCGCAAACACTGTAGGCAGATTTGATCTAATCTGCTTACAGAGCTACATACCAAAAAGTTGGAGCTTTCTAGGAGCAGCTATTGCAATCACATCAGCTTCCTTTGTTCTCTTTTGAGGGACCCCTTGTTTTAATTCCCCCGAATGAATACGACGGAGATTTTCCCAATTTTCAACTTTGTTCATTACCGGTCAATGTATTCGTTGAAACATTTTTGCTAGGTTTTCCCAACCACCGGGCTCTGCTTTATGAATCATCCACACCCTCCGTTGTGCCCCTCATACCGGAGGCACCACACAATACAACAAGGCCCCGCATAATTTCCCGATTCTTCCGCTTCTCTGCTCCAACTATTAATTTCTAAGCTTCGTTATGCAAGTCATTATGCAACGGGTTTTCGTTGTGTTATTTCAGGCCCCCGGTTTGCTAATGGTTCCGGATGAAGGTTTTCGGCGGTTGAAGCTGCTGTTGACATTCTCATGCTCCGGGGTCTGGCCCCGTTGAACCTACCCGACTGGGTCGATGGAGGACCACCTTTGTGACGCAACACGTGTCCCAAAAAGTTTAGAGCAAACAGGGAACATGTGCAGACTGTCAGACACTGCTCTGCCAGGGGCATCGCGAAATATTTTTGTTTTAGGAGAGAGGAATTTCTGAAAGGCCATCTGGTGGGGTATGTCTTTAGTCTGTTTTCTCATTGTTTGCTTAATCCATGTTAAGAAAACTGTGATCGGATGTCACCATGACTCCCGTGCAAAACAGATTTGAGGAAATAAAGGCCTAGAGAGTTTTCTCACTGATTAGCAAACTTTAAGTTTAATATCATTGGGAATACTTTCATTTTCTTGAAACGTTTACTCTCCCAAGCTCCTCAGTGTCACTGAAATTTTCCAAAAACATGGCGGTGTGGCGAAAGCATTAAATCTTGCTGCTACATGTGACTTGGTTTGGTGTTTGGCCAGAGGTGTATCATAGTTCTCAAACACTTAAGTATTGTTTATCTTGACAAAAGTCCAATAAATGACTACGCCTCACCTGATACGGGCCGATGAGTTTGATTATACTGAGTGCTTAAGAAGAACTGGATTTCTTTTGTTCCTCGAAGACGTTTCATCTCCCATCCAAAAGGCTTGTTTAGTTCAAGAACATAAGGTTTTTGACTTTTAAATGAAGGTACGTTTAAAAACCTAAATATTCGAAGCCCCCTAAAAATTGGCGCCCTGGGCTACTGCTAATGAAAAGCCCCTTCCAAAGTATCTGCACAGAACATGCATGAGCCACGGTTCTGCGGTCGTATGTTGTGTTAAAATGAATTTAATCCTTGGAATTAAACCCTGACCTCCTTTTCCAGCTGGTAATTAATGATGTGAGGCTTTTATTTTTTCCCTCTCCTTAAGAGGCCAGTTCAGCTGGCTGAAAGGCCAGTGTCATATATCAAAAATCTTGGGAGGCTGAACTTGTTTGGTTACTTCACATGCAAACCTAGCAACAGTTGTGAGGTTGTAACTTCTTACCACACCTGCAATTCAATGCCTTCTATTTCTGATTTTAATATTGAATTACATTTTCAGTCTTAAACACCCTTCCATTCTTACATAACACCTAACACTATACCCAATGAGGTTCTGCGGTCAGTATCCATAGCATGACGTCTAAATTAAACCATTCCCATAAAAACATTATTGCTACCTGGCAGGGCTAGCATGGTGCAGTGCAAGCCTCTGACTCGCAAGCTAACAGGCCGCTTTCAACCCCAGGAATATCCATCGGCTATATTTGTCACCATGTGACTGACAAAAACGATCTCTTGTTACCGTCACTTCTCACATGAACTAACCAGCCTTGCAACTGCAGGCCGTTTTAACATGAAACTGGTTACATCCCAGCTATCTAAAAGTGAGTTTTGACTACATACAACTAGGTTTGAACTATGCCGGATGGTAATTTAAGATATCTGAATTCAAGGTGTCTTTGATTACATTTTAACGTATCAGATTGCCTTCCAAGATATCTCAAATAACGCCACTGGGTTTGAAGGGTCACATGTCTGTGATTACAATTCAAGATATCTCAAACTTAACTATGACTGGTCAAAATTACACACACACTCCGATTTTATATACATTTTCTTCTGACACACACAATGCACCTAAAAACAGCTTTTGAAGAGCAAAATGTATAACTGTCAATTCCCAAGCTGAAAATAGAGCATAAAAAACAGTTATTGAAATTTCAAAATATTATGTAAATCTGGGAAGTTTCGACTAGTTGGAATAATTACTAAAGATTTCAGAAATTTCAAGATTCAAGATATCTGAAATTATTTTTTTTTAAATTCAAAATAACTCTGATTTATTCTAGATATCTGAAAAGGAATTTTGACTTGTCAAAGTTAGACTTCTAGATATCTCTAAGTTAGTTCTGCGGAGTCATTATTTGTTTTCAAGATATTTAGAATAAAATTTCCGCTAGTAGAATCCTATACCTCCCATCTAAAAATATATTTAAGATATCATTGTATCATTTAAGATTTAACAGAATTATATTTAAAACGTGAGATATCTTAAATGTACTTGAAGATTAGTCATAATGTAATTGTTGATATGTAAAATATATGTTTCAGATAGTCAGTATTCACTAGATATCTTGAATTGAAGACTATGAAACTTGATGGTGAATCTGACGACATTTAATTTAATCAAAATGTAGTAAGATATATGCTAAATGTGTATTTTGTCAAATCAAAATATAGTTAGTATGGCAGCAGTGTTGTAGTAAAGGTTACTTAACACAAGACCCAATCAAGACCAAGTATTCTTAAACCGGTCATGAGCACGGAAACACTATGTAGCGGTCTGTGCAACAGCAGTTTTGACGAAGCCTCTGACTGAAGACAATCTCTTGTATCTCACTCTCGAGAAAGGGATGCTCAGGATTGTCCAACCGGGGCTTTATCAACTCCTTGATAAATAAGGGAAAGTTGTACACCTCTGAGTGGAATGCAATTGTTCAAATGCTGAGCTAAAAATAGGAGTTTGTGCTGGTTGGCATGCATGGACACAGAGAGGCATGATGAGCTCTTAGAAAGAAATTTAAGATCTTAAGAGATCGATCACTATAATTTTTTTCCTAAGAGAAGAAAAGTTTCGTTTGGGTGTATATATGATGGATCTATAGTTGTTTGAATGGCATGGCCATCAAATCCTGTCCTTCACTTGATGCTATACCAAAGCAAAGGTAGACGTTTATGTAAGACAAGAACTCTCAAACTAATCTGTCGATGTTTCAGTTGGAGGCAGCAGGACTCATTAAATTAAATGATATGTGATATGCCATTCTGATTAGGTAGGTACTGTTTAGGTCACAAACAGTCACAGTACAACAGTCCGTGATGTCCTAACTCAAACCTCACTCAACAGAACCTGCGTCCTGTAAAATATTCAACATCTTGGTGTGTTTTTCCCGCTGTGTCGTGGCGGGAAGCTCTCCCTCGTGAAAAGTGTTTTCATAAACAAGGATTTGTCTCATGGAACGTCATGCGCCACTTGTTTTCACAAATTGAGTTGCGCTAATTGTACAAACAGAGCTGCAGCTCAAGAGAATTAGGTGCCATGCTGTCATACAGGCAAGCAGCTGGGTGGCAGTTCAGAGCCCTGTACTTTTCCATCAGGCAGCTGAACAAATGGCAGGAGCTTCTGGAATTGTTCTCAACAGTCATTCCTTTTTTGACTGTACACACAACAATGACAGTGCAATCTATGATATGTGCAGTTGCTTTTACCACAGAACCTGCACAAGGAACAGTATCACTCAGTTCATTGGCTGTCATGCTAATGCTTTGAATAAGTCAATAGGGGATTAGTTGCTGACTTTCATTAGACCATAATCAAACAAATAAGAGTTCATCGTACACATAGAAAATGATAGTGATTGGCTGATTCAATTGAGTTGATTTTCATTGCCAAAGTTTGTTCCTTTTCATAAATCTTTAAACACATTTTTTATGGAACACCACGTTAAATCATAAATAGTACTATTATCAGTTTCAACAGACATTTTCTCTGAGGAAACATTGATGTGACGTGTCCAACACATTCCATACTATGGATAAAATGGCAGATCTAATGTTTTGAAACTTTGCTATATTGCTAGGTGGAGGAATGCCTGGCCTCAGGGTAATGGGAAATTGCCAAGAGTCTTTCAACTGCCTTCAAATGCTTGAGTAGCGTCCCATAATCTATTGGGCATGGCATGATGTCAACAGTTGTAACAACTTCAACTGTTCTTTATTTAGGAGTGTGTTTATGAGAGTTTTTGCTTCCCCCAAAAATTTTCTTTTGGGTCGAGATCAAGATTCTGTGCAGGCTTCCATCCAATCTTGCTTGGTTGGTTGACCCAACCTACACGGCCATATCTTTCTTGGCCTTTCCTTGTGTACTGAAGCACGAAGCAAAGGGAATTTTGGGAATTGGGAATTTTCCCACAAAGACAGGAGCATGAATTTGTCCAAAATATCTTGGTATGCAGGATATTTTAGAGTTCCTTGACCTGGGGCTAAAGAGCCGAGCCAGACTCTTGTGAAACAGCCACCACACCACAATCCCGTCTACACTGTGTTAGTTCAATGGCTTATCTAGACAAAGAGGAGAGTTTATGGTTATAATAAGAAAAAAAAAAGTACAACTTCAAAGGGTGTGCATACATTTGCAAGGGACTCTAGAGCTGTGAAGGAATGCCTCTGTAGTATTTAAACTCATGATAACATAATGAGAGATCTCTCTCCTTCTGACTCATATACCAAAAATGCTTCTGAGTGGAGCTCAGGAAATGCTTCCATCTCAGTCACCGTACCACTTCTGTCACCATGTGTTGAGAGGACAACCTGAGACGGACAGTTGTCGTTTGTACAGTAAGCCATCTGATAAAGATCAGAACATAACCATGTCTCACAGGTTCACACACCTTTACCGGTAGAACGCAGCGCTTCTGTTAAACTCTCCTGTCTCGGAAACTGAGCTTTGATCCCGAAGCAGAAACATACACATTTAGACATACACATTGTTTTTTATAGAAAAACAATATCCTCTCAGTTTGTCCTCACAAGATAAAATGTGAATTTTAAAATATGTTATGAAAGACATTCAGATAATGAGCGCTTAGTGAATTGTCATTTACAGGGCCAGAAGAAGTACAACTATCTCATTCGTCCACAGGAGGGCACTGTTTCCTCAATAATATCTGAAGATCAGATATTGTGCGATTGTGTGAGATTCCAGTCACCCAGCACACAGACTCTCCACCCTACTGCCCTCTGGGAGGCGCTACAGGGGCCTCCAGACTAAGACCACCAGGTACCGGAACAGTTTCTTCCCCACAGCTGTCTCACTCCTGAACTCTGCCTCCAGACATCTACAACAACGACGGCTGTATCCTCATATATACAACAACAACACATGGACTGAAACTTACCTGCACTTTTATTTGTTAATCACTACCGTATATACTGTAGAACATAATCTACTCCTGTTCATAGTCTGTATATTTACAGTTTTAGCATATTTGTAAAAACTTTACTGTATTTGTAATATATATATATGTATATATATTTTGTTTCTGCTTCTTGATGGACGCAAACGGCATTTTGTTAATTTGTACTTGTGACGTGTGCCATAACAAAGTTGAATTCTACTGAATTCTATTCTATTCTAACATAGTGGAGCTCATAATTATTTGATCCTCCTCACAGGTCGTACGTTTGGTCACACATAAAGAAATCAACGGTCTCTAAATTTTACGGTAGTTTCATTTTAAAGTTGACAGCAATCAAGAAATGACAGAAACAAATAAATCCTAACAAAATGTAGAAATAACAACTTGTAGGAAGAACAACTAAAACTGCAGGAAGGAAAGCATCTCAAAAGACAGACTACTTAAATTTTCTTTTTTAAAATTTTTTATGAATTACTGGTTGAAATTTTACATGGTGAGCTGCTACTGAAATAATTCTGACTCTGGCAGCAGCTGATGTTCATCTAATTATACAACTGGGGGTTTAATAAGCACACATTACTCTGTCTTTTTTTTTAAGCTATGTCAAAACTGACCTGTGGTCCAGCTGAAACATCTGCTGTCATGAAACAAAAACTGATCCAAAGCAGTTCATGGCCATGAACCATAAAAAAAAAAAAAAAAATGCAATGAATTAATAAAAGAAATGGTAAACGATCAGAAGAAAAGAGAAAAGGACAACCTGAAGCAAACTTTAATTGGCCCATTTTGACCACAAATGAACCTTATCTATTAAACACAAGAAACGCCCATGGTCATCTTCACCCTGTGCTCAGAAGCAGGAAATGAAAGAAGTCACTGTGAAGCCAAAGAATGCCTTGCCATGAATTGGCATACTTCAATTGGCAGGCACAGCGGGGTGTGTTTGAAAGTGTGTACACACCCACACACACACACACACACACACACACTCTTTGTCAACCTTTGAAAAAAGAAGAAGAAAAAAAAGCAATTTCTCTTTCAGCAACAAAACAGACCCAGACACACAAAAGCTTTTACCAGTGACACAAAGCGAAGGTGTTTTGATGGGAGCGGGGGGGGGAAATCACCAGGATTTTACCAGCTGAAAGGGAGACAGGAGGAAAACACCTCCCACAGCAGCAGGTCTGAAGGTCGGAAAAAGCGAAAAGAAAAGCTTTCTTTGTGTCAAGATTCAAAAGCAACATTTGATCATACTCAGTGTCCAATCCGCACAGCAACGAAAATCCCGTTTCAGCCGCATTTAGACAACGTTTTATCACGTTACACAATCTTCACCCGCCAGCGGGACAGCAAACACTCAGCCAGCGCTGCGACGAGACGCTTTAGATCAAACCTGCTCTTGTTTATGAATGGTATAGTCAAAGCCCAGAGTAAAACTTCAACAAGATTCTGTGTCCAGACTTGAAAACAGAGTAGAGCAGATGCTCTCTGTCCAATTTAACTCAACTGAAGTTATTTTGTAAGTAATTGGCATAGAGACGTTCAAAGAGTTGCAGAGAAAAATAAAAAAAATCATTTACATGATTGAAAATATTCATTTTCACATAATGAATATTTACTGACTGAATATGAAGCATTGATCAGATTAAAATCAGTCACTGGTGTGTATTAGAGTTCTTAGAGTTGTGTGTTTTAGTCAACATTAGAGGTGCAGAAAAACCATAATTCTATAGAGAATCGCAATTCTTATTCCTGGGAATTCTGAATGGGTTGGAAAATCAATTTTAAAATGCGTTTAAGATGAGAAAAAGCCAGGCAGCCCAGCTAACCTTCTACTGGTAATTTAAGTTGCACAATTTTTTATTTTTGTTCAAATGTAAGCTGATGGAATTTGACACAGAACTTTTAAATAAATGTCCTTACTTGCTTCCACTGTCTTTTCCTCTCCTCAGTCACATCATTTAAACAGAGTCTCTGGATCGTTTGTATAGAAAAATTGGCTCTTCAGTTAAAACTCGGTTCTGAATTGAGTCGTGACCCTAAACACTGGAATCTAATTGCTAGAAACTGAAAAGTTCTAATATCTTAAAGCTGGTAGAGACATCCTGCAACACACTCCATTATGATCCACCCTCAGAACAGTTAGAAACTTTTTTAATGTCCGAAGGACGCAGAAAGGTTCTGTATGAATTACAGTACAGACCAAAAGTTTGGACACACCTTTTAATTCAATGAGTTTCCTTTATTTTCATGACTATTGACATTGCAGATTCACACTGAAGGCATCAAAACTATGAATAACATGTGGAAATATGCACTAAACAAAAAAGTGTAAAACAACTGAAAATACCCCTTATACTCTAGTTTCTTCAAAGTAGCAACCTTTTGCTGTGATTACTGCTTTGCACACACTCTGCATTTTCTTGATGAGCTTCAAGAGGTAGTCACCTGAAATGGTTTTCACTTCATAGGTCAACCTGCCCTGTCAGGTTAATAAGTGGGATTTCTTGCCTTATAAATAGTCATGAAAATAAAGAAAACCCATTGAATTAGAAGGTGTGTCCAAACTTTTGGTCTGTACGGTATATAAGGCAGCACATTACCTCACTACCACTTAACATAACCGAGAGGAGACAGTTCGTGACCTGCGGTGGTCTCAGCACCAGTGTTTCCAGTTCAACACCGGAGCGTTTGCAGAATGAGCTCATAGGTAGCAGAGATAGTCCGCAGTCCCAGCAGCTGAGAGTGGAAACACGTCTGAACGTTTGCAATGGAATCGTTCTCCTGCCAAGTGAAAAATTTCTCTTTCAAGTTCTGCTAAAAAGGTCTGAGTACCTCTGCGTGTCCAGCAGCACTTGGCGTTTTGATGGTTTCCATCTTCGGCCGGTGAGTTCGCATTCGGGGTGGAATCTCCGTTCACGTCGACCCTTCCTGAGGAGGGGGGCACTCTGTGTGGATTGATGGGATTCATGGAGTCTGTGTGGAATAAAAGCAGAGATCTGAGAAAACGACCGGAGACAATCCAGACTTTATTTGGTGGGAATGAAAAAGACTTCGATCAATTTTCTAATCAGAAACAACGCAGACACACTGTTGATGGATGGTGACTCGCCATCCAAAAACTCTCGAAAAGTGTAAAAAGTCAAGTCAGTTGCATCCAAATTGGTTTTCTGTTGCTTTCTTGCACGTCCAACTCCCCCATACGTTGTATTCACACACAGCCTTCATACACAGATACAGGTTGAGCAGCTGAAGCCTGTCCTGTGCCTACATCTCCCACAATGCTGTGTGGTTCTGCATAGGTATATGTCTAATTTTTATAACAACTGGCATTAACACTGTTACCTGATTGTGCCATGAAATGGCACTATATGCCTGGAAAATACGTAATACTGTCCCTTTAATACTGTATAAACCGGAGAGGACTATTCTAGTCAAACAATCAAAGTCGAAGCATCTTTGGCAAAACAAAAATAGACGCAGTTTATGCATTTAACCACCAGGTGAGACAGCGCTGCTGCAGGTATAAGTGGATGCTGATTTGCATCTGGGTGAAGAACTGGATGCAGTGTGTTCTGTGTTGGGTTGTGTTAATGCTGTTCGGCACATGGGTGATTAAAACAAATAGCACAAAGCGTTAGCCCCCCCAACCCATGCATTAAAGCCAACCTCACTGAGCGAACCTGCGGAGGAGACTGACACTGTGGAGGATCCACGCAGGCCTTTCCCTTTGATGGTCGGCACTATGGAAACGTTCAGTCTGTCGCCATGTCCCCATGTGGACGGCTCGTCATTACCGCAGCCTCGTGACTGGCCTGGAGTCGGGGTGGGGTTGAGGGGGGGAGGGTGTTTAAGCCGTTGTTCTCGTTTCGCTTTTCAGATAACGGAATTGACTCGTCTTCAAAAGTGAGAATTTGATTGATTTTGTCCTCTTTTCATTTTGTCAGCGAGTGTTTGTGCTCGGGTCTGGGAGATTAAATAAGAAATCAAACCAAAACAAAAACAAGTTGATGCTTGTTAGAGTTCATACAGAGGAGAGGAGAAATGATTCTCCCCTCTTTTCAGATTTCCTCTGGGTTTTCTTCTTTGTTACACTCAAAAAAAGAGAGAGCGAAAGGACACTTGAAAAAATTCAGTTAATTTGTTACATGTAATCAAATTAAGTTTAAAGTGAAAACTTAATATATCTACTTGAAAACAGTGAAGTATTATGAAAAAACAAAAAGAGAGGAAATCAGTAAGGAATACTGTTTTTTTTCTTACAAAACTGTAGCTGATACGTTTGAACATTTGGTGCAAAAAACACAAAAAACTCAAATACTCAGATAAGTGAAGCTGCTGCCCACAACAACATGGTTTATCCTTTACAGCGCTCCTCAGATCAACATTATTTCAGGAAACACCAGGAGTACATAAACAGCTTATTACCATCTGAAATATTCTGCCCCAATGAGCAAATCCTAAAATGCTGCTCCTCAGTTAGCGCCACACAAAAAAAAGGGTGTAGCTGCAGCTGGTTGTTTACTTCCTTCCTCAACTCGCCGCGCCTAGCGCGTTTTATAGACTTCTTCACGGTAGGGTGAAGCCAAACAGCGATTCGCACCGCACCCTGCGGTCGGGAAATGACAAAGATGCCCTCAAAGTCACAGATGCTTGATTACAGGGATGTTATCGTTAATGAACCGAATCGTCCTCGCGAAGGGCTCCATTAGAGGCGACGGGGTTATTATGTTAGGACACGCTCAGAAATCCCTGCAGACTTTATGATACTCTGGTTTCCAATTACATCCGAATGCTTCCAACGCAGAGGATCAGGCTGCCTGTGGCAGAGTGGGGCACTCAGAGGCCATTTCATGGGTTATAGCTCAAACATGATGAAGGGTTTTTGGGTTAAAAGTGAGCCACGAGACACGGCAGGCTAAGCAAGAGGGGCTAGCAATCCGCTGCCCAGTCATAACCCAGGAGACCCCCACCAAACACAGAACCACCCACATGCCCCTGTCAGCCCGGGAACAACGCCAACCCCAGTGACGAATTCGTTCAACCTTTTTATGCTATAGCCCCACAAACAGCGTTAACTTCTGTTCCAGGCACCAGATAGCAAACCCACAAACAAAATATGAAAGAAACCACTGACTTTTTGAATGTTTTTGTCTCACTTTTCTTCACTATTTAATGATTATTTGCTTAGTAAGAGGACGATTCCTTCAGCCTTTTTCCTGTCAGAAATGTGTCCACTGCTAATGCATGATGAACTTGACAGGCAGCCAATCAGAAAGATGAGCATGACTAGTAACATTTTAATTTTTGTTAACATTTTCTAATATGAGCCAATCACAAACAGTCAATTTAAAAAAAAATCTTCCTCTTCTCAGAGGACCTCAAAAATAATTGCGCTCCTCGGTCTGCTCCCACTACAAATAAACAGAAACACACCACTCAGTCAGAAACAACCAATCAGAGCCAGGAGGAGGGTCTTAGTGCTGCCAATCACTCCTGTGCTCACTCCCTCATGGTTATTCTCTGCTAAACTACAGCTGGTTCACCACACCTTAGCCTGTTACAAATGCTAAGGCTAGTTAGCATAGCCACCACTCACTGCAACCCCCTCCCCCTAAAAAACGACGATCAGAGTACATGAGGTTTATTGCCGACGTTTTGTTTGATTTATGTGCCGTTTTATTATTAAAAACTGTCATGGTTACGACATGGTTACTGTTTCAATAATATAGAAAAAATACATATTTTTGTAAGAGTTACATACTGCAGCTTTAATTAAATTACTGACAC